>NC_137025.1:17984435-18261935 GCF_032717465.1 Coenobita brevimanus
CATTATTTTTTATTACTGTTTTGTTATCATTTCTGGTGCACTGAAGCATACCTGTATAGGTGTACTGATAAAAGTTGTCAGTTTCCGCTGCGAGATGTAGGATTGGTAGTTAACATGTGATGCGGGAAATATTACTGACGTATTTTTCCTAATGATAAAATAGTCACAAGAGACACATAACGAAACAATATGTGCAACATATTCATTATCGAGATTTCTCCTCCGAGCCTACCTCCCACCATCTCATCTTTGCCACGACCCTCAATAGTTCATTACTTTCCGACGTCAAGATCCGTTGGTACACATAACAGGGTTGGCAGTCTCGAAAACGCGTAGCCGATTCACGGGAAGAGAATTGTCTTTCTGAGGGTTAGTCTGAGTTTCCACGATACTCGAGAGCAATTGATGTCTTACCATTAGCACATGTAAGTGATTGGTACTAGAGCATATACGTGGTATCCGTCTGACTAAAAGGAGCACCTGCCCACGGCAACAAAGTGCAGATGCAAATGAATCAATAGTGACAGTTTATAATATGCCCGGCCTCTGTGGTCACAGTGTGCACAAGTTCTGGAAGCTAGCTATTGTATATACGCAGTACGAAATGGTGACTAATCTTTTCGTCATTAAGTTAGGAGGAATCAGATCAACAAAGTTTCACTGAAGTTATCAGTAACGTTAGCTCTGAAATGCTACCAACTTGTAATTCAAACCATGGACATTATAAATACAATGGTGAAACCCTCCGACTGACCAGCCGTACGAGTGTCGGCAATACCAGGAGGATTTCATACGGTACTGCTTTATCACTGGCGAGATGCTTCACCACCCACTCCGTTACGAACTCGAATGTACTTACGATATATAAAGCTCCGTAAAAGGGGAAAAAATACGCAGTGTTACATGTACGCTGATAAACCAACTGACGTGTGTGTGTGTGTGTGTGTGTGTGTGTGTGTGTGTGTGTGTGTGTGTGTGTGTTTCCAGGGGGGGGGGAGTCGCATGTCTCTACGAACGCTGTCTGGGGGTCGCGGCCGAAAAAATTTGAGAACCATTGTTCTAGGCCCCAACCTATCCTCTCCTTTCATCTGTCTTCCAAACATTCCATAAACCTCACCAACAACTGCTAGCACCACCTCCATCCATTGATATACCTCTAAGCACTCCACAAACACATCTCCACCCATTTATGTCTCTTCCAGCACTGCACAAACCCCACCTCCAGCCACTTAACTTTCTTTTATCACTACACAAACCCCATCTACGCCCACCTGCGACTATATACTCGTACCTCTGAGCACTCCACACACCCCACCCCCATCCACCTTCCAACACTACACTCACCCCGCCATCACCCACCTAACGCCGTCGATGGTGTGTTCCGAGCCCTGCGTGTCGATGGAGCCCCAGTGTAGGTGGAACTGCTGGAAGGTGTACTCTGGCAGGTCACCCCCCGTCACCGTCGGCGGAGGAACCATCTTCAAATTGACCAGCGCTAAGAAGTGGAAAAGGAGGAATTGTTTAGATCTGAGCGGTGTTGGAGGGATTCTTG
The DNA here is from genome assembly GCF_032717465.1 of Coenobita brevimanus. NCBI lineage: Eukaryota > Metazoa > Arthropoda > Malacostraca > Decapoda > Coenobitidae > Coenobita > Coenobita brevimanus. The sequence continues at coordinate 17,985,988 of NC_137025.1, forward strand.
ATTAGTAAGGGAAGAATGAGATTCTAGACAGCCCTTCACACTATCCTGAGTCAGATTACAGATGTTCACTCTATAATTACACACACACACACACACACACACACACACACACACACACACACACACACACACACACACACACACAAACGAAATGAAATTTGAAAGTTAACTTTGGCCTTCCACCATGATAATTGTAGAGACTGACTGAAATCTGGATTACATCTTCTTTTAGACAGCTGTCCAGAAATACCGTACGGTATCCATTTTATCACTTCGTCCGGCAAAAGTGAATGGAGGTTATGGTCTGATGCCAATTTACGTCTGTTCTTCGGATGACTATAACAGTAACGAGAGGATCACACTGAAATTTTGTAGGACTGCTCATGCAGATCTAAGGATAAAGTATCTACAGTTATGTGAAAGTTGATGCTTTGACAAGAACATAGTGGTAACTTTTTAAATTAATAGACTGAGATCAGCGCAGCATGCCGGAAGTGGAGTATCACATGATGTGAGGAAGAGAAACTCAAATTCTTCTCAAAAATTACGAGTGATCGAAGAGCTGACGAGAAATGCGATAGAAAAAGTAACAGCAGAAAACTGGCAGAAATGTGTGGCACATACAATAAAAAAAAGAGAAGAATTTATGAGAAATGACATTGCTGTAAACCACATGGTAGAAAATTTTGTTATCAATATATCGAACGAGTCCAGCAGCGATGAAGATGAATAAACAAGTGTTGTGTGAGGTGTCTTGTGTATACTTATTGTAAATAAGAGTTGTAAATATAAATATAAGCCATATACATGCATTGTTTAATATTATACGAGAGAGAGAGAGAGAGAGAGAGAGAGAGAGAGAGAGAGAGAGAGAGAGAGAGAGAGAGGGAAGGAGGAAAGAACAAAGAGAGAGGGTGGGGAGAGGGAGAGAGAAACTTTCCCTTTTCCTATTCATCACACACACACACACACACACACACACACACACACACACACACACTAGAAGGGAGAGAGAGAGAGAGAGAGAGAGAGAGAGAGAGAGAGAGAGAGGGTAGAGAGGGTAATGTGTATTTCACCATTTTTTTATATAAAACTCTATCTTACCATTTTTTTTTATATAAAACTCTATCTTGATAGAAGTTATTTTCAGCAAATCATATGACTGATATATTAATAATTATTAAGTTTCATTTCGCGATGAATTGGTGATTTTCTTAGGTTTGCCAATCAGGATAGAACTCGTAATAATGCCTTCAAATTACACATATTCATGTTTGGATTGGATGTAGGCTTAATTAATATTAGGTCTGAAAAAATATTATTGCTATATTTGAATATTTGACAATAAACAGTTCAAATCTCTCTCTCTCTCTCTCTCCTCCCCCCAGGAGAGTAGGCTGGAGAAAGAGTCAGGTGAGGTCACTTTTATCCTTTTGTACGGTCACCTGCGTTCGACTAGGACTTGGGCGTAGCTTCTCCCGCCACTTTATATGGAACAGAGTATACCGAGCATTATTGTAATTTATTTTAACCACGTAGAGCCCTAACTAGGGTGAAAACATAAAGAAGTTATATTTGCACTACAAAGAATACCAATGAACAATACACTAACGCAGTGCCTTAGTACTGGCCTGAAACTGCCATACCTCCCTTTCAATTCGTGAGCTCCAAGGGTGTATAAACTGGAGTGACCATGAAGTCACACCTCTGAAGCCACCATCAAGACTACCATCAACCTGGCGAAGCAAGGTTGGACTAGTCATTATACTGTACTGTACGGCAGGGTATATGCTCCTGTGTCTTGTCCTAAATGCCGGCCTGCTCAGCTTATGGGTGCACCCCGAGGGTTGAGATTCTATAACCCTCCATCGGTGAGTTTTGAAGTTACAAACACAGCTACAAGGTCTACTTTATATGTGGTGTTCATGCTTCCATATACTGGCCAATATGAAGGTTTGCTCAGCTTACGGATGTACTCGGATATGATCGATTCTATAACCCTGCACTGGGAGAAATGTATAGGTGTGTTGGGTTGACGTCTATTAAATAAGGATGGTTTCCTGTACACCAGGAAACCATTTACTACGCTGGGTGGAAACCATATAACCAAATTTTGGCGCCTGGTGGTTTAGTGGGCAATTATTGCGCTCCAATCGGACTGAGTCGGTGAAGGTTTCAATCCAAGGGATGGTTGGGGTTTATTGCTCACGTAATGCCACTCAGGGATGAGTGAGGCTGGTCACTCTCATCTTAAATGTCAGGACCAACTTGCCTAGCCCCGGGCTCCTACGCTTCTCAAGGGGCAACGTAGGATTGGATGATGGATGGATGGAATAATTCTGGGTCTCTTGTACATATATTTATGATCCCATACAGTCCAATATGCCACCATACCAGCTTATGAGTGTACCAGATGAGGTAAAAGAGTTTATAATCCTCCACTGGTGAATTTTGACGTTTTATATCATATACTCGTATACAGGTATGTTGAGCATAAGTCTATCAAATACGGATATTTGGGGGCAGATATTCAGGTCTCCCGTCCCAATAAATTACACACTAATGCTAAGAATGGCCTCGATTCTAAAGGACCATCTGTGAATGATACAAATTTATCTTGTGTCAAGAACAAACTAGCAAACTGTTTCAAAATCATGTGCAGCAGACCATGATTAAGTGTACATTCCTACTCAATGGTTTTGGCACTTAGTAAAAACAATGCTTATACTGCTGGACGTGTTTTTCTTAATGGAAAATCTTTACACTGCGAGCCCTGCATTAATACCTTACACTTTACTGACTACAAATTATACCTCTTTACACTCATTACCGTACAATAAAAACGCTTTGATTTTTCCTATCAGATGATGTCGCTGACGTCTGTATTCCATGTGATTATTTTTTCAGAATGCAAATATATAGTGGGAGGTTAGATGGTGTACATGTGTCCTAAGTAGTTCATGAGCTCATGCCATCAGTTTTGCAGGCATACTTGCATTGTCCCATTTCTTCATCCCTTGCTAGCCACAAGACAGACTTGTATTCCAAGTTAGGTTACGATTTGTTAGGAAACAATATACAGCTTGCTTAATAACATCCAAACTTAAGTCGACATATATCTAACTAAACAAATTTTCTGGACTATGGAGATGGAAGTGGTGCTTGTGCAGTGAAATGACTGGTGTAGTGTATGCAGTGGTGGTGCTGATGTCAGTGTGGCTCACCAGAGTACTTACTGGTGGAACTAGTGTGGTAATGCAAGCAGGGATTGGTGCTGATGTGGTGAAGGCACTGCTCAAGAAGGAGGTATGGGTGATGCATGGCTGACGCCGAGGACATACTAATGGTGCTAGTATGGTGCTGCCAAGGAATTAAAGTACTTTTCTTTTTTCCAACATGTACTATCACATATACAATAATACACTGCTTGATGTATCCATAGTAGTATCGTATTTTATTGTCTGTTCTGCATTATGGGCTGTTATTTAAATACAAAATAGTCAATAAAGATCTTTACGTGATCCAATATGGCAACTATGCTCCGTCTACCCTATTGCTTCATTTGTCGTTCCCAAGAAATATCGTGGCCACTCCATATATATCTAGCGTTCTTGATTGTAACGATATATTAGCATTTTGTTACAATGCAGGTCACGAAACAAGGCTATGGAAATGTTGTGGGGCCGTGGTACTAACTTAATCCTGAACTGAGCTACGTGAAATAAGTCACAGTAGGACGAAAAAAATGTACTTATGGTGTAGAACTACAATAAAGATGGTCACAGAGTGTGCAGTGAGGTTGGATGGTGAGGATATGGAGAATGAGAGTGCATTCAAGTACTTGGGTAGTGTGATGAGTAAGGATGGAACTTTGGGGGATGAAGTACGTGAAAGGGTACAGCAGGGAAGGAAGGTTGTTGGTACACTGAAAGCAGTGATGAGAAATAGGGAGGTGAGTATGGAAGTTAAGAAGTCGCTGCATGATGGTATTGTGATCCCTACCCTGACGTATGGAAGCGAGGCGTGGACCTTGCAAGAGGGGAACAAGTCAAGAGTGAGAGCAGTGGAAATGAGTTACTTGAGAGGAGCATGTGGAGTGACGTGGAGGGACAGGTTGACGAATGAAGTGAAGGAACGTTGTGGGGTAGATGTGGATGTGGTTGAAAAGATTAGGAGAAATACACTGAGGTGGTTTGGACATGTGGAGAGAATGGAGAATGAAAGACTGACTAAGAGGGTGTATGTAGGTGAGGTGGAGGGAGGGAGAGGGAGGGGCAGACCGAGGATGAGGTGGAGGGATGGAGTTGAGAGGTATATGGGGGAGGGGGGGTGAGTTGGGGGGAGGGTAGTCGAATGGTGGGTGACAGAGTGACTTGGAGGCGTTTTGTCTGCAGCCACCCTTTGCGGGATTAGGGCGTCGGGCTATAGATAGATAGATAGATAGAGATCATTACCCGAGTGTCCAGTATTCCTGAGGGTCATGGCGTCGGGCATCTTGTCGTAGCCCCTGAAGACGATGGGTGGCCACGTGGTGTTGAGGATGGCACACAGGCTGTACAGCGCCACGGGGGACTGGCTGGCCCGTCCACACTTCGGGAATGCGCTTGCCCAGTGGGTAGGACCTGCGCCCACGATCATAAATTATTTTGTCTTAAGATGAACTGTGGATGTTACATTACACAAGGTGACTACTGTATAGCATATGGTATGTACTGTGCATTAAGATTCCATATTGCAATACTTACCACTTTCCCCATGGTAGGCCCAGTTGAATATCATCTGAAACAGGAGAAAGCTATTGAGTTTCAGGGAAAAAAAAAGTTTATTGATCGTTGGCTACCTCAGTGTATGCTTGTGTTTTAAGCTAATCATTGTTTAATCCCACCTAATCTCACTTTGAGTAAAAGGAGTGAGGGTTGATCAGTTATTTAAATTTGGGATGACTTACGCCTTGAGGTTCGTTGATGCATCGAGAACGACGCTCAGACAGACTGGAATGTTAATCAAACGATGTTGAACGCTGCAGGCTTTTATCTCTTCCAGGTACAACTGAGATACACTAGTAAACACCACGGCTTCTCTCTCTCTCTCTCTCTCTCACGCTGCCGTACCTCACTCACTACAACTCATTCACTGTCTGTTCACTGACTAGCTCACCGACTGACTGACTACTCCATCCTTCACTGACTAACTCTCACTGACTCGCTCACTGTCACTGATTCGCTCTGTCACTGTTCATCCGGCACTGACTGATTCACTGATTGTCTATTACTGAACAGACTCTCACTGTCTGAATGGCTCTCGCTAGCTGCCACTGGCTCAGTAACTAGCTGCCGCGCACTAACTCAGTCTGTCCGTTACAGACTGTCTCGGAGTTAGCAGTCCCTTTAAACATCCCCCCCCCTTCAACTCCACCACCAGTGCAGTCCAGAATATTCTACAGCCTAGGAGAGAGCTCACGTTTCCTCAAGCAACAATGCAAATTCTACAGCCTACGAGAGAACTCACATTTTCCCACGCAATTATGCACGTAAATTAACAAAACACAAAAGCAATTACAAGAACTAATTCCTAAGAAAGAAAATCAGACCGCCATGTCGAAGCTTCTACATTGTTCCTCACATCTCTAGATACCCAATATTAACCTAATCCTACAGCCTCAAATCTCCAAACAAAAACCACTAAACTGATCCTACCAGCATAACATTGCCCCTCCCCCAAAACTGTCTCGTTCCCAACACAACCTACTAATCCTACCTACATACGAGTTTATAATGTACAAGAAAAACCAGACTAGTGGTTAGTCACCGTCGCTTCTGCTGTCTAAGTCCCACAGCATGAAGACCTAGATCGCCAGGGCTGTCAATGATTCCATCACTCTTCTGCGCCCTCCTTTCATCTCCGGTGTCCAGCAGGTCCTCTGCTTCACTCCAAGCAAACTTCCAGGTCCAGGTTTCCTGCAGACAAATCAGTGCACCCACCAACAGCCTCTTCAGCTGCTCCATCTGTGGCTTCTCCAAACACTGGGCACTCCTGGCAAACTGAGTGGGTAGCTCTTCCTGGGGGCTTAACTTACTCCTCTTGCATGCACTGCATGCTGGCTCCTGATCGACTTATTGGCACGACCCAACAACTGTTCCTCGATGATTCTTCCTAGAACAAAGTAAAAATTTGGCTAAGACAAAGGGTACTTCTGCCAGAGTCAGCTAAGGTCCTGCTCACCATCACTCCCCCTTCTATGATGCCATGGCTCCTGTGCTCCACCAATCCCAGGGCAGTGATGATCTTGCAGGGCAGCTGCATCTCTGACTCAGATGGGATAACTGTAGTCTGTCTGGTTGTTACTAGTAGACTTTCGTACTCCACGGCCCTCAGCGGAACACTTCTTCCTTCTAGTCGCATTTGCATCATATGGAAGTCAAGAAGGCAGTGGCAGGACACCAGGGAGTCCAAGCCCAGGATGCAAGGGTTCCTGATGTCAACAACACATACGGCCAGGGTTTCTCCCTTTCCTTCCCGCAGCATCCTGACACCCAATGGTCCCCCAAGTCCAGCACAGCGCCCTATGGCTCCAAACAGCAATCGAAAGTCTCCGGAAACTGCTGATGACCCAACATATCCAGCTGCACCAAAGTCCTCTCTGATCCTGTGTGGATGACCATTGGGCACACAACTGCCTCAATCTCGACATCCCCCTCCACGCACCTGTCACTGGCACCTACGGGGTGTGTTGGGTGCTGACCATCATCCAAACATTGTTCAAGGAGGTCGACCCTGATACTCACTTTCAGTATTTCACTTCTCTCGTTATCCTCCACTATACAGGACCCTTCTCAGCTCAATTCTCTTACCTGGTGGTATTCTTTCTACCTTGCTGTACACAATCTCTTGTTGTTGCTTCAGTTTCCTGGTTCCACCCTGCAGCTCCTCACATCTTTGGCGAAGCTCCTACCTCTGCTCACTTAGATGTTCCAAGATCTAGTCTTGTGTAGTGTTGTGCTTGGGCTTCTTTTTGTTCATCGTGATATTTCTTTTGTTCTTCTAGCTGTGCTTTTTTATATTTCTTTTGTTCTCCTAGCTGTGCTTCTTGATATTTCTTTTGTTCATCTGGCTGTGCTTCTTGATACTTCTTTTGTTCTTCTAGCGTGCTTTTTATATTTCTTTTGTTCTCCAAGCTGTGCTTCTTGATATTTCTTTTGTTCATCTAGCTGTGCTTCTTGATATTTCTTTTGTTCTTCTTGATGTGCTTCTTGATATTTCTTTTGTTCTTCTTGACGTACCTCTTCACATTTTTTTTTTGTTCTTGATGTACTTCTTGATGTTTTTGTTCTTCTTGATGTGCTTCTTGATATTTCTTTTGTTCTTGATGTGCTTCTTGATATTTCTTTTGTTCTTGATGTGCTTCTTGATATTTCTTTTGTTCTTGATGTGCTTCTTGATATTTCTTTTGTTCTTGATGTGCTTCTTGATATTTCTTTTGTTCTTCTTGATGTGCTTTCAACTCTGCAAGTATAGTATATCGTTCTTTATTTACTGTTGTGCTCTCAACACTGTTAGTATATCTGCCAGGATATATCCGTCGTTTTGACTGCCTGTCCACGAGTCCCCATGCCTCAAGACGTATCCCACTCCTGACACCAGAGTGTTACACATAGTTCGTAGATACGGTGAGAACGACGTGTTGACAAGACAGAAAGTTAATGAAAGGCAGCTCAAAAATTCTCGGTTTTCTTCCTTTCAGGCACAGCTGAGATATACTTGCAAAACATTATGGTTTCTCTCTCGTTACCTCATTCGTGACTCACTGTCAATTCATTGACTGACTACTCCGTACTTCATTCGTTACCTCATTCGTGACTCACTGTCAATTCACTGACTGACTACTCCATACTTCATTGGCTAACTCTCACTCACTGGCAGTCAATTACTGACTCTCTGACTCTCACTGTGTGACTGGCTCTCACTCACTAGCTGCTACTGGCTCACTGACTGGCTGCTGCACACTAACTCACACTGCCCATTACAGACTGTTTTGGAGTCGATGATGATGATGATGATGATGTGGACTTGTCCACCTTCACCTGAAGAGCCGACACGGGCAGAAGCCCGTCAGAGAAATGGGCGTGGTGTGAAATGATAGGAGGAGGGCGGTGGTGTGACACGCACAGGGGAAAGATGCTAGGAAAGGGGGGGATAGGAGGCAACTAGGTGGAGTAGTAGAGGGGGAGGAAAGTGTAGGATGATGTCTGCTGCAGTGTGGCAGGAGAGATGTGTCTAATAAGCGTGCCACGGATGGCTGAGCGGAGGGTGGCAGTGGCAGGGCTGTCTAGGCTATAGTGCAGTGGGCAGTGTGTACAAGGGGGGGGGGGTTGGAGCGGGTGATTTGGGAGTGGCATGGGTAGCCAAGCCAGAGTCGGTGGAGGCTGGCGACAAATGAGTGAGGCACGAATTGTGTGAGTGGCTTGTATGCTGTGGCTCTGGGAAGCCAGATGGCAGAGTACGAGCCCTTGGCTACGAGGTTTTCGTGACCTTCGATGGTGAGCTTGTGTATGTGCTGTCCTGCTGTTTTCTTTATCTTAGAGATTCTAGACAGGAGGGGGAATGTGGTCCGCTGCAGCGTGGTTCCCTCTCTGGCTGCGGTGTCGGCACACTTGTTGCCTGGGATGCCAATGTGGCTGGGCAGCCAATGTAGGAGGATCTCACCCCACCTCCTGACAAGAGATGGAGTCGGCCACAGCATGAATGGAAATCAGCAGGTTCACATTGTCAGCAAAGTGAAATGCTTGGAGACCTTTTATGGACGAAAGCAAATCTGCGTGTATGATTATGCGCCATCGGTGGAGTGGTATTCGTAGCACATGTTGGAGGGCAACAAGAATGGCGATGAGCTCTGTCTCATACGTGGCGGCTTCTGTGGAGAGCCGCCAGGTTTTGACATGACCCTTGCTGACGAATGCGGTGCCTGCAGATCCGTCAGGTGAGACCGATCCATCTTTGTAGTACTCCCAAGTGTCAGGAGTCCGGGGGAAGGAGATCCTTCAGACGGTATCTTGTCAGAGGAGAGGTGGATGAGCTCTGGGACTGGCAAATGTGGGGGTGATGCACTGGATGGAGGGGGTAGGTAGGCATCATTGTAGCAGTCTGGGCCTTCGTTGAAGGCGCGAGCTAGGTCTAGCTTATGGATGATGTTGGCGAGGGGGTGTACCCAGTCCTTTTTTGGGTGCAGGTTGGGTGGTCTTGCCATGGTCCGGGAGAGACAGCTCGAGACAGGCAGTGATGGTCTGTGCCAGCAGAGCTGTGCGGCCATTGCTGATGATAGACTCCAGATCCTGTGGTGAAGAGGTGGAGAGGCACTTTCCACTCTGAAGTTTTCGAGCCGTTCCACTACGGAGCTCCCAGGATGACACGTAGTGCTCTGTTTTGGAGGTGGTCTCAAGCACACGAACTTGCGCACAGGAGATACCTACGAGGCAGATGGCACCATAGTCAATGAGTGAGTGGATGGCATGGATGTAGACGGTCCGGAGGACACGACTCAATGCTCCCAGAGTGTGGCAGGAGAATGCTCTGAGTGCACTGATCCTGGGGGCAGCTCTTCCCCACAGATAGCGAATGTGGGTGGCAAAGTACAGGTTTCTGTCGAACCACACTCCCAAGTATTGATGTCTGTGAACAAGGTCCAACTGATGTCCCCTGAGAAGGAGAGGGCGTTCAGGAGGGCACATGTCGAAGTGTGTGTACTTCGTCTTCTCAAGGTTAATCTTAAGACCAAGTTCACAGCATCCATCTTGGAGGTGGGTTAGGGCAGCCATGGCTTGGTTGTGAGTCATTCTGGAGCAGAGGACTAGTACCTGGTCATCTGCATAACAGAGCAGGGTAATACTACGTCCGAAGTCTATTGAAGGCAGGCTTTCTATTAGCGTTGAACTAGACAGGACTGAGTGCACTTCCTTGAGGAGTGCCGTTGGTGTGAGGGTAGGAAGGGGATAGCTGACCCTGAAAGCACACACATGCAGCTCGCTCAGTGAAAAAAACCTTTGATCCAGGAGAGAAGTCTGCCACAGACTCCTTTCTTGGCAAGAGCGGCAAGATGGCTTCAGGGTTAGCTAACTCAAAGGCTTTCTCCAAATCAAGAAAAATGGCGGTGCCTTTGCCACGTCTCAGCTCGCCCAGAAACGAGGCAAGGCACTGTGGGGCGCCCCTGCCCTGAATGTAGGCAAAGAGCCTCGAGTGCAGCAAGCCTAGCCTCCAAGTGAGGCCGTTTTGGCGATACAACTGAGAAATAGAGATGGGTCTCATAGCGGCAGGGTCGTTTGGTTTGGGTAAGGGGTGGATAACCACCACCTTCCACAATTTGGGGAACCTTCCTTCTTCCCAAGTCCAGTTGTATATGTCAAGTAGGGAATTTTTCCCCCAGGGCCCCGACCTTGCAAGGAGAGAGTAGGTGATGCCATCCGAACCGGGTGCGATGTCCCCTCTACCGAGGAGAGCTCGATCAAATTCCCCCAGAGTGGAAGAGTGGTCGGTGTCATCAGGACGGGAACAGGCGGCATCGATGGACGCCCTTCTGGGCCCACCCAAGCGCCTGCATGTCCCTGATGGTCTGGGGAAGGTTGGTGGGAGAGGTTCTCTCAGCAAAAGAGGACACCGAGGCAGTTCGCCTCTCCTGCAGGGTCGGGGTGAGAGAGGGAGTTAGGCAGCTCGTGGGAAATGTGTCTGATCCTTGTCCACATCTCCTTCAGCGAGGAGTGTGAATAAAGAGATCTACACTATCTTATCCATGCCTCATCCTTTGAACGATGCTTTTCTTGTGAGGTGTGGGATACCACTGCTGCTAAGTATTGCCTGGTGATGTCAGTGGATCCTCTCCTGTGAGCCATGTGAGCAGAGTTGGGGTGATAGTTGAGCTCACAGACTTTCTCATTATGGAACCAGTGGTCTTTGATGAGAGAGCACGGAGGCTTGGAGAGGGGAATACTTTCTGCAACAGCACGCCTGAGAGCATGAACGACATTCTCAGCATCGTCATCGAGGGAAGAGAGGGTGTGTATCCATCGAGCTGGGCCTCGATTATCTCGACATACTCAGCCCAGCGAGCTCTATGCAGATTCCAGAGAGGTGGGGGTGGCGGCAGGGGTGAGGGTGCTGCGACCTGCAGTTCCTTCACTAGGCCACAATGGTCACTAGTGAGGAGCGGGTGCAGGGACCACATGGAGTCGTTGGCAAGAGACAAGGAGACAAACATGAGGTCCAGTCTGCCACCCTGAACTTGGGTGGGTTTGGAGGGATCGTTCAACAGAGTGACACCTGATATTTCCTCAAGGACATTGGTAAGGTGTCTACCAGCTTCGTCGGCTGGGAGGGGCAAGGAGAGGATAGAGTGGCTAGCATTAAAGTTGCCTCCTATGTAGGTGGGTTCGGTGGCAGCCAGGGCAAAGATCTCTCCCAGATCCAGGGTGCTTTCATGGCCTCTGTACAGAGTGAAGACATGTAGGGGGTAAGAGCCGAGTTGCAGGGTAACCCCCTGCACCTTGACGCCTTCTCCACAAAAAACGGGTGGGAGTATGGACGTGTGGGGAATGTGGCTCCTTACGAGGATGGCACATCCTCTAGTGGCACCCTGGATCCGGGGTAGAAAGTGTCCCCTGAAGCCTCTGAGTCCAAAAGTGGAGTTCTCAGGGGATGAGGTGGATGTCTTCTGCAGGAGGATGAAGTGGATGTCCTCCTTGGAGGCTACATCTTGGAGGTGGACAAGTTTATTCCTTGTCCCGAGGCAGTTCTACTGAAAGACTCAGAGGGGTGAGGCTGCGCGGTTGGTAGGGGGTGGGGTGAGTGGTCTGGTATCTGTGGGGGTGGGGGGAGGAAAGGCTCTGTTGCTTTCGCTTCCGTCATGGTCTGTGGAGGCCTGGCAGTGTTGGCTGGCTGAGGTCGAGTGCGAGGTGCAGGGCAAGGTGGAGGTGGCTGGGGGATGGTAGCGGAAGGTCTGGTGGGTTGTTTGCGAGGCTTATACTTGCTCTGAATGACCCGATCCACAATGAGGTTGGCCACTGGAGTTATTGGAGATGGGTCGAGATCTCTGCCGATGATCTGCACTATGGCAGCTATTATGTGCTCGGCCATTTCCCTCAGGATGGACCAGAACTCCTCTGGCTGAAATGCCATAGCTGATGAGTTGCCAGTGGGTTGGGTGTTTGGAGGAGGTGTGCAGAGGGGGAAGCATGGGTGGGGACTGCATCTCACTCACAGAGGCGGGACCGAGGAGAGTGGGGGGCCGTGCAGAAGGTAGTGGCGGGACGTCCTTGATTGCTGGGGGCAGTGGAGGATGATTCCCGGACTTCTTTTGGGTGCCCCAGATGAAGGTGCCTCGGGGGGGGGGGGCTGATTTTCTGTTGCCCCTGCACCCAGGAGACCTGGTGTAGACATCCCTGGTTTACCAGAGCAAGTTTTGTGATGCAACTAAGGTGCCAGGCATGGTTATTTCTGGCACAGTTGGGGCACCGTGCCGGGATTGTTTCACCTGCCTAGAGTCTGGTAAGGCAGATGTTTGTGTTGTGCTCCAAGACACAGAAGCCAGAGGAGTGGGGACAGGTGCAGGTCGCCCTGTGGTGGCCATATCAGTGGCATTTGTAGCAGCATTGCGGTTCCAGTGAGAATGGCCTCAGGTGAAAGGTGCCCCAGCTTTCCAGGTCTAGTTCCGGTATTAGGGGGCCCCACAGGGTGACAAGGACTTGCTGAGTTTCCTCCCAGATTTCTGCCTTCTGGCATTGTTTGGCTGACTCTACTTGCTTGTGGGAGAGCAGCAGGCTTGTTGGGATGTGGTGGGGGTAGCTCATGTTGATGGCTTTGGTACACTGTTGCCCTGGAGTCAATTCCGTGATCTTTAGTGGGAAGGTTTCGTCCTGGGCCGCTGCATGAAGCCGGTTGTATGACTCCTAGTCCCATGGGATGACAAGTGAGTGCCCGAGCTGGCTCATTTCATTGGAGCAGCGGAGGACTAGTAAGTGTTGTTCCAAGGCTATGACGACATTGCAGGACAAGGGGTAGCCTTCCTGTATGGGTACCTGAAAGAATGGGAATTGGGACCGAGGTCGAGAGCGGGAAGCTACCGTAACCGATGGGCAGGAGGGGAGTGCAGCCCTTTGTGGGAGCGAGGTGCTGTATGCAGTGGGGGGAGGGTTTCCCTGAGTCTTTTTGCCCTTCTTACTCTTAACCAGGGTAAAGCCATCATTGTCGGTGGCAGAGGTTGAGTCCTGGCTAGTGGAGGTGTCACGAGCTCCAAGCCTTCGTGGATCCTGGCGGATTTCTGAGAGTGGCGGGAAGAGGGATGGGTGGTGGTCAGAGGGGTGTGGAGCCAGAGAATGGAAAGGAGTGGCAAGGGATTCCCCAGCAGATACAGTAGGAGAGCCTGAGTCAGAAGGGCACTGTATATGCTTGTTGGCAGGGCCAGCAGAGGAGTGGGAGTCGGGATTGTCCACTGGGTGGGAGGACATGGTGGAGTCCTGTTGGTAAATGGGCGTAGGGACGTGCGAGGAAGGCCTGGCAGCTGGGGTGGGGGGGCGGGGGCTGGTGTCAGAGGCCCTAGAGCCGCCTGGCATGGTGGCAGAGGTGACACTGTCGAGGTCATCGGGTGTCAGGGGCGAGTGGTCCCAGGGAGACGAGGGGGGGGGGCCCACATGGTCAACCACATAGGCACCAGCGATATAGATATTCTATTTACAATATATAGTACCACCTCGATAAATGCAGAAATATATATATATATATATATATATATATATATATGCAAACACACACATATATCAAATATACTATAGCAGTAGCCGTGTGTGTGTGTGTGTGTGTGTGTGTTTTGGGCAGCCAAAACTACACATTCAAATCGCACCAAAATTGGCACAGAAATTGCAGAAAATTCGCAGTGAAAAAACTTGGTCCCATCATGAATGAAAACTTTTGCTATATTAAATGAGCGATCACATTTTGACCAAAAAACGCTGCTCCAGGCACCTGACATAGGATCTCCGTCGAACTTTTTGCCCACGGGTACAACTAAAGTATTTCGGACAACTTGGGTTGCATTCCCGAAGCTGCAAACAACACGATCAATTGGTTAGCTGCAAAAAATCCAAGTGGCAATGTTGCACTAGAACAGCACATAAACGCGAAAGCCCTCCGCAGGAGCAAGTGCGAGGGGCCTGAAGGGCCCACGAGCACTTGTAATATACTATAGCAGTAGCCGTGTGTGTGTGTGTGTGTGTGTGTGTGTGTGTGTGTGTGTAATTTGGACAGCCGAAACTACACATTCAAATCGCACCAAAATTGGCAAAAAAATCGCAAAAAAATCTATCTATCTATTGCCAGACGCCTCAATCCCGTTTGGGGTGGCCACAAACAAATCGCCTCCAAGTCGCCCTGTCCCCCGCCATTTCACTGCCCTGCTCCCAACTCACACCCCCTCTCTCATATACCTCTCCACCCCATCCCTCCATCTCATCCTCGGCCTCCCCCTCCCTCTTCCCCCCTCCACCTCACTCACGTACACTCTCTTCGTCAGTCTTTCACCCTCCATCCTCTCCACATGACCAAACCACCTCAGTGTGTTCCTCATAACGCTTCCTATCACATCCACATCCACACCACAACGCTCCTTTATATCCTCATTCGTCAGCTTGTCTCTCCATGTGACTCCACAGGCTCCTCTCAAATTAACTTATTTCCACTGCTCTCTCTTGTGTCCTTCCAACAACGTCCAAGCTTCACTTCCGTACGTTAGAGTTGGTATCACAATACTGTCATGTAGTAACTTTTTCACTTCCATGCTCACTTCCCTGTTTCTTATCACTGCTTTCAAAGAACCAGCAACCTTTCTTCCCTGCTGTACCCTTTCAAGCACTTCACCCTCCAAACCTTCAACCTTACTCATCATACTACCCAAGTACTTAAACGTACTCACATTTTCCAATTCCTCACCATACAACCTCGCTGTACATTCACTGACTTCACCTCTCTCAAAGACCATCACTTTACTCTTCCCTACATTCACCTTTAGATTCCGTTTCTTACACACTCTCCCAAACTCATCCACCAAGCCTTGCAGCTCCCCTTCGTCTTCACTTAACAACACAGTATCATCTGCAAACAACAGTACAGGAAGTTTCCAAACACTATCCTCTCTCACCAGGGCCACTCCAACATCCACTACCCTACCTTGTACCTCTTTTATTACCCCATCCATGTACAGATTGAACAACCATGGAGACATGACACATCCCTCTTTCAAACCAACTTTCAAAGAGAAAAATTCACTTAGTTCACCATACACACGCACTGCAGCCTTCGCACCATCGTACATACTCTTCACAGCATTCAACAACTTCCCATCTACTCCATATATTCTTAACACTTTCCACAATCCTTGTCTATCCACCCTGTCACATGCTTTCTCCAAATCCATGAAAGCCGCATACAACTTCTTTCCCTTCTCTAGAAACTTTTCCACTAAAGATCTAAGAATGAATATCTGATCTACACAACCTCTTCCCTTCCTAAAGCTTCCCTGTTCTTCTCCAACTAATTTCTCTGTTCTTTCTCTAACTCTGTCAATAAGTATCCTATCACACAAAAAAATCGCTAATGTGAAAAAACTTGGTCCCATCACGATTGAAAAACTTTTACTATATTTAATGACCAAATCACATTTTGCCCAAAAAACGCTGCTCCCAGAGCCCGGCATAGGATCTCCGTAGAATTTTTTGCCCAGAGGTAGAACCAAAATAAAATGTAGCAGTAGCCGTGTGTCTGTGTGTGTACTTCGGACTTGCGTTCGGACAACTTGGGTTTCAATCCCGAAGCTGCAAATAACACGATCAATTGGTTAGCTGCAAAAAATTCAAGTGACAGCGTTACACTAGAACAGTACACAAACGCGAGAGCCCTCCGCAGGAGCAGGTGCGAGGGGCTCAAAAGACCCACGAGCACTTGTATATATATATATATATATATATATATATATATATATATATATATATATAAGTCAAATTAGATTCTAATGTCCCTAGACTTGAATGTGCTTTTGTAAAAATACTAAATTCACATATTAAGTTCTGGGACTGAAGGAAGAGTACATTTGATTACGCAGTAAAATATATATAATTGGACAATCGGGGGGAACGTATATAAAGTGTGGAGTATAAAGCAAAAAAAAAAAAAAAAAAAACGAGAAGAAAAAAGCAGAGAAACGGCCAAAGGTCCCTACAGTGATGGGGGGGGGCCTCTCCCCCCTCTTAAGGGCGTCGCAAGAGACCTTGTCACTGCTCCGTGAGGGTCAAGCCTACACCTAGCCCTAACAGAAAAGCCCTATAACCAGGCCCTAAAGGACCCCCTTCATGGAAATGCCCTAATCGCACCCCATCAGGGTTCGGCGTCGTACTACGGTGAGGGACACTAACGGCTGGCCGTGAAAAACAAAGAACAATCACTCCCAAAAGCAAGAGCAGGGCTCTTGAAACGCAGGGAGGAAATCGCTGGGCAGAAGTAAAACACGGTCAAAAACGGCTCAAGTGGCACTGGCTAAGGCGTGGTCACAGCTCCAGTGGCGAGCCAATGGTGATGAATCAGAGGCAGGCCTCTAAAACAACACCTCGACAAGGCAACTAGAGGCAGAGACAAGGCACTAGGCAAGGACTAGAGAGCTGGGAGAGAGATGCTGACAGCACAACTGCTGCAGCAAGAATGTCTATCTCGGAGTCGTTCGTTTGTTGAAAGATTTCCTGTACCTATAGTGCAGGTCGGGCCATACATTAGCCCGGTCAGTGGGGTAAGGGCTGACTTTAAAAACAGTAAGGGGGAAGACGGGGCCTGGGGATTGCCCAGCACACACGCCCTGTCTTCTGGCTGGCTTTGTGGTGTGTGTGATCTCGGAGTCGGGACAGTATCATTAAATACCCCCACCCCCCCACTCTACCACTAGCGCAGCCCAGAATATTCAACAGCCTAGGAGACAGCTCACATTTTCTCGGACAATAATGCATATTCTACAACCTGGGAGAGAACTCACATGTTTGCACGCAATAATGCACGTAAATTAACAATACACAAAAGCAATAATAACAAGAACTAATTCCTATGGTAAGAAAGAAAATCTGACAGCCATGCCGACGTTAACACAATGTTCCTTACATCACTAGATAAAAAACGTTAACTTAATCCTAAGGCATAACAATTCCTAGAATGTTCCAAACATCTCCAGATATAAACCACTAACCTGATCCTACCGGCATAACAACTATATTCAGCATTTTGAAGAATTGTGGTGGAATCTGTGCTTTCATACAACAGTGGAATCTCCAGATGTCCTATACCAGGGGTGGGGAAAGTCCGGCCTCCGGGCCGTATAAGGCCCGCAAGACCATTTGATCGGGCCTGCGAGCTAATTCATAAAAGCAATTTCATAAACTCATGAACGAGATATATATATATATATATATATATATATATATATATATATATATATATATATATATATATATATATATATATTATGTACTGAGCTACAGTTGATTTTACGTTGATAATTTTGTATGGCCCACCAATGATGTTAAAAATATCCTAATGGCCCTTAATAGGAGAAAGGTTCCCCATCCACGTCCTATGCCAGCCAATATTTTATATTATCCTTCTTTCATTCTCTCCGAAATATGTTCGCAAATGAATATTAACGCCAGCACTGTACTAGGCCCTAATACATTACCAGGGCGCTAGTGGGCCAGGATGCTGTGGTAGCGAGTAGAGGGTAGTGCCAGGTTTGGTTAGGTTGGTTTAGCTATGAAAGGGTGGTGGCTAGTGTCTGGTATGGTTTGGTTTGGTTAGGACAGGGTGGAGGATGGTATTGGCTGTTTCGTTAGGTTAGGGGAGAGTGGATGATAACATTACTTAGGTTTGGTTTGGTTAGGAGAATAGCATTAGCCTAGGTGTGGTTAGGTTAGGTCTGGTTTGGTTTGAGTAGGTTAGGTTAGGTCTGGTTTGGTTTGAGTGGGTTAGGTTAGGTCTGGTTTGGTTTGAGTGGGTTAGGTTAGGTCTGGTTTGGTTTGAGTGGGTTAGGTTAGGTCTGGTTTGGTTTGAGTGGGTTAGGTTAGGTCTGGTTTGGTTTGAGTGGGTTAGGTTAGGTCTGGTTTGGTTTGAGTGGGTTAGGTTAAGTTAGGATTGGTTTGGTAACTCGGAAACAGGCAAATGGCGTTAGGAATGAAGAGAAAAATTGAATTAATATACTGAACACCCGAAAAACATACAGCACTGCGGGTGGGGGGGGGGTGAGTTGATGGCTATACGAGGGCATATCGAACAAAAATTCTACATATAACAGCAAGCTTAAATGGGCAAAGTGAAATAATTTTTGTCAAGAAATAATGAGAAGCAAGAGGTTAACACATCACAAGCATTACTGTAACCCTCTTATCTTGAACTATGCGACTGAAATCTAATATTCTCCTTTTAATTTTTCGATGAAAAGGCCATTCCTAAGCTGGCCGTCTGGTCAAAGCAAAAGGAAGGTACACTGGAAGCTAATGTGACGTTGTCCTGACAGGAATTATGGAGACTTTTGAGGTTTCTTGTTGCTAGAATTAGCACGTGTATACCGTCTGCACTAACGTTAGACTTCACGCTTCTGACATCCAGCTCGTTTTCCTTCAGTCCGTTGTTGTGGCCAGAGATCAGCCCTCTTCAACCCTAACATCACCAAGACAACCAGCAAAAACATTAAAAAACCTAACTAACGCTATACAATGACTTTCAAGGCTCGTCAACCCACGCACAATAAACGGCTTTTGACAAACATTATTTATCTTTTACCTATTTATAAGCAGCAGTACTGCCAACATATACACTACCCATAAAAACATGCCACACTGCAAATACTGAAGGTTACCCCAACCCCCCCCAAGCCAGATGTAAACAAGGACGTGAGGCTTTGACTGGTAACTGGATAATAGGTTGGATCGTCACCAGGTGCCCTAACTAAACTTCTGACATATGTTCTCTAATGATATACATGCAAAAGAGTACTACATGTTACCGTGGGCAGTTGAACCGACGGGTCAGTCTAAAAATGTAGCCAGATCAGTAGGCTCATCCACCCGTTTATTGTGCTGCCGCGGCGAGACTACGCTTAGTTACGCATGGCAGGGGTAATCCTACGCCTATCGTATGTCACTTGTACACATTTAAAACTGCTTAAGGTGTACTTCAGTACGATCACTTCATTTTTTTTTTTTTTTTGCCTTTTAATAACAACGAAAATAGAAAAATAATATAACCTCGGTCCCAGATATTCTAGCACCAAAAACTTCTTGGAGATAATCGCGTAACGTTACCCACATAATCTACGCAAAACTTTAACTGACAATTATTTGATGTTAAGATCACATGAAACATTTTATGCATTACTCATAAGTGAGTAATATTAAATGACATTTACATCCGACTAAAAAATTATTCCCGACTTTCAAGGAACCGAAAAGAACGGATAGTAGTAACTGCGGTATTCCAGTGCATTGCTCAGAATGTCAGGAGAGGTTCTTAGATTTGCATATCCAGGACAATTTGTAAAAATGTCAAAGGCCTGAGCAGTCCGGATTAGCGCCCAAGAAGTCCACGGTTGACCGTATCCTAGCTTATCAGTGCAGTGTGCCAGGCAAGGTCTTACTCGCATTTTCCTGATGTGTATCCAGAACCATCTTGTAAAGTTTGAGAGGCCTACAGTTGAACGCATCCTAGCTATTCGAGTTCTCGTGTGGATCTCAAGCAGACGTTTAACTCGGTAATGTGGGTGATATTGTGGGAACCCCAGCGACTCTGTGGGATCCCCTCAGAGGTATTCCGACTGATTGCTGGCCTATATTCAGTTACTGGTAATGCTGTGAAGGTTGGAGGGGGAACATCGAGCTACTCAGTAAGCACTGTTGTAAGACAGGGATGTGTCCTCGCTCCCACGCTTTTCAAGACATGCTTTGATTGGGTACTTGGCCGGGCTGTGAGTCAAAGTCACTGGAGTATTAAAAGGGAATGGATTTATTGACCTTGACAATGTTGGTGATGCAGTTGTCCTGGCGGAGTCGCAGGAGATACTCCCGAATGCCCTCGAGGAATTTCACGGGAATGCAAACTTGAGAAACTATAACTGGGCTTAAAAGTCTCTTGAGCAAAGACCAATGTCCACGCATTTGGTACCTTGTTGGATGAAGCAGTTCTGACTGTCCAAGCATGTGCTGAGAATCTGGAAGTATTGGAAAGATTCACTTAAGCCTATGTCCCACCGTCAGGAACTTTCCCACGACACGCCAAGATCTTCATGTCGTCGTGTGTCGCTGCATGTCGTCATGAGTAATGTGGTGTGACTTAGTGCTGACTTAGCGATGACGTGGAGAATTTGGTAATTCTTCGCGGTTCTTGGCGTGCTACGACAGTTTTTGGAATGTTTAAAAATCGTCGGTGTGGGCGCCGACAAGATCATGACATCGTGACAATAATGTCATTTGTCTTAACTGTGACTTAACGTGTCTTAGCGCGTCTTAGCTTGTCGTAGCTTATGGTTAGGTGTGACTTGACGTGTCGTAACAATAACCTGCGCTTGACAACTGACACCTGCTTATACTCCATTAGGGTTGCCATACGTCCGGATTTTCCCAGACATGTCCTGCATTTAGGTGTCAAAATCTTTGTCTGGGAGGAATTTTAAAAATTCTCCAAAAGTCCAGAATTTCACCTTCCATCACATTTTCTCGAAAAATTTACTGTTATGCTACGTGTTCTAGGGTCGACTTCTCGTCCTCTGAACACGAGCTACCGAGCTGGGGTACTCTTTCAAGACCGGGTCTAGATTACACAACAAGAGGAACAGGGCAAAAAAAACTCGGGTTGACCAGCCTTACATGTATATTACCTTAATTAAAACGTGGAACAGATTACAATATTAATATTATACACTGGTAAGGTCAGGGGACACAATAGGACTAGTAGACTCTGGCCAGGGCTGCTGTGGTCTTGGGCTGCTTAGATGTCATCAGGATGTGGGAGGAATCTCGTCAGGTGTGCCCTCCCGCAGGAGGCACGGGACTACTGCCGAGGGCTTGGGCGTCTGGAGTGGGCTGCTGGTCAGAGTGGAGGGAGGTCCTTTCCTAGTGGGGCCTCGGTGGGGAAGGCGGCCCTCTGGACTGGAGCCAAAGAGGACGAGTAGGCGGGCTTGCCTTCGCCTACTGGAAGAGGACTGCCTGCTGGTGGGTCTGGGGAGGTCATGTCCCGGAGTCCTGGGGATGCCCCTGGGTGTGTGGGGGCTGCAGTCTCTCCCAGGTTGAGTCACCATCAGGAGCTGCCTGTGGCTTCCCTTCCCCGTGGAGTCCAACAGTGAGGGGTGTCACCCGGGTGCTGGCTGCAGGGCACTGGCTCCCAGGCTCACGACAAGACCTCGCCAGAGCTCCTCCAGCTGCAACTCCTCCTAGGAACTGCACCTGTGAGGAGAGGGAGAAGGGTGTCCCACCCAGCCTCTGGGTGGGTAGTGAAGTGAGGATGGGATGTCCTTCGTAGGGGGAGTCACAAAGGCAATGGACGAGGGACGTACGGTGGCTGTTCCCTCCCTGACACGGACGGTGGCTGTTGTCGCGGTTCCCGTGCCCCTGAGACAGCAGGTGAAGGGCGTATGGTGGCCGTCCCTTCCTTCCCAGTGTAGATGGTGGCCGTCACCGCGGTCCTGCTCTCTGAGGAGACGGCAGACAAAGGGCATATGGTGGCTGTCCCTTCCTTCCCAGTGCGGAGGTGGCCTTCATGACGGTTCTGCCCTTCTCTGGGGCCACAACAGGGAGACGTATGGTGGCCGTTCTCCCCTTGGTGCTGTTCCCAGGAGTGGCTGCAGGCAAAGGGCATATGGTGGCCGCCCCTTCCTTCTCAGTGCGGACTGTGGTCATCACCATGGTCCTGCAGGGGGTAGCAGCAGAAGAGCATACAGTGGCCGTCTTTTCTTTCCCGATACGTATGATGGCCATTGTCGCAGTGCTGCCTGGGACTGTATTATTACAAATCCCACCCCAATCCTGGTGAGGGCTGGTCTGGCTGGAGAGTAGTGTACCAGCACTGCGTACCTCTCGTTGGGTCTGCTTGAGAAGAAGAGGGGCACATGGTAGCGGGGGACATAGGACCGTCTGGCCCAGGCCCTCTACGCACTCTGTGCGCCTCCCCATGACTCCTCCATGGCATGGGCATTGCACCACCCCTTCCATGGCTTCCCCTTGGGGTGGGTATTTCACCACCGTTGTGGGGGAAAAAGTCACGTCCCCGTGGCTGGAGGTGGTAGATGTCCAAGGTGGTGGTCCAGTAGGTTGGCGTGAGGTGGTGAAGGAGGGTGGTCCAGTGGTGGGTGGGTAGGTTTGGTTCCTGTTGTGGTGTATAGGTTATGTGGAGGGTGGAGGGCTGGGGGGTCTTCTGGAAGAGGCGGAGGAGATGAGGTGTCCCCTGGATGCATTGGTGTTTCCCCTGGGCAGTGGTCCAGATCACTCGGCGTATCTTCATTTCTGGAGATGGTGAGTGACTGATGTCTCCTGGTTGAAGGCTGGAGATGGGTCAGGCGACCTGGGTTTTAGGGGTCGCCTTGGGCTAGTAGAAGTGATTGGTTCGGTGGTTGTTGGGGGCGCTGGGGGTGTGGGTGAAGGTGTGGATGTGTATCTAGTTGGTGGGCAGGAGAGCCGGCTGGATTTGGTAGTGGCAGTGGTGAGGACGGGTGTGGGTGGCGAGGAGCTTGGGCCACGTAGTGAGGCAGCTGGGTGGGGGTGGGGGGTTCTTGGTTTGTGTGCGGGAGTTTTTGCGTTAGGAGGTGGGGATGTGGCGGTGGTCGAGGAGGGGGAGCTGGTGTGGGGTCTGGTGTAGGACGCGGTGGGGAAGAGGAGTGTGGGTGTAGTGGTGGCAGTGGTGAGGGCAGGTGTAGGTGGCGTGGAGCGTCGGTCACGTGGTGGGGTGGTGTGGGGTGATTGCGGGGTTTCCTGGCTGGGTGGTAGGGCTTTTGTGTCCAGTGGTGGTGATGCAGCGGTGAGTGCTGGGGTGGGAGGTGAGGTCACCAGGGGTGAGTGGGGGGTCTGTGGTGAGGGTGTGGAGTTGGTGGATGGTATGGTGGGAGGCATGATTGTGGAGGGGGGAGTGAGTGAGGGTGAGGAGTGTGATGGTGTGAGATAGCAGGTGTATGAGTCAGTTGTGTGGTCAGGGGAAGCAGGTGGTGGTGTGGCGTGGTTGAGAGGTGGTGGGTGGGGGGCAGAAGAGACACACATGGCGATTGCAATATGTGATGGGAGTGTTGTGTTATTGGATGGAGGAGGCCGTGTGGCGGCCTTGGGTAGCTGGTCTCCGTCAGACAGCCATGAGTTGTGCCCGCATGTCATGAATGGGGCACCGGTGATTACATGCTGAAAATTCCCACGGATCTATAGATATCTGGTTGGTGTTTTCATTAGAAGAGGGGCACCTTTTGGCAGGGTGTGCCCTGGCCATACTGGGTGGTGTTGGTGAAACTGAGTGTCTGGGGAGCATCTGTGGTTTTGGGGTTGTGCCTGATTCATTGGGATTCCGCTCACTGGACCGATGTGTTGTGGGGTGGTGTGAGGGGTGAGAAGATGCCAGATAAGTTGAACATCCCTGTCAAGGTCTCCCGTTGGGTCAAAGATTATGAAATGTTCCCTTATGGTGCTGGGGAGGATCCTTAACAGGGTATTCAAGATTAGCTGTTCCCAGGTGGCTGTGTCAATCTCTGGGTAAGCGGCAGTGACAAGTCACCTGGCCTGGATGAGTGTGTCGTCCAGGTTGTCGTTGTAGGTAAGGGTGTTGAGCTGTGATGAGGCTACGACTTTCCCTTAGGATGGCGTGAATGCCTGGATCACGATTTGGGTGAATTTCGCCCATGTTACCTCCGGAACGATCTTGGTGGCAATACTTGACACTTCCTTGCCCAGGTGCAGCAGGATAACTGCTATCTTCTCCCTGTCATGATTGAATCCTATGTCCAATAATGGCTTAACCATGGACAGGTATGTATTAATATCGTACTGTTCGGTGTCGAACTTTGGTAACTGCATGTGTGGTTTGGCCACCATTTTGCTAAACTTTCCCTTATGTTCCTCTTTGTACTCTGACCAGATCAAGAACCACCGCTGGCCACCAGTGTTATGCTATATGTTCTAGGATCGACTTCTCGTCCTCAGAACAATCTACTGAGCTGGGGTTCTCTTTCAAGACCGGGTCTAGAATACACAACAGGAGGAACAGGGCATGAAAACTTGGGTCGACCAACCTCACACGTATATTACCTTCATTACAACTTGTAACAGATTACAATATTAACATTATACATTGAGCAGGTAAGGGGACACTAAAAGACTAGTAGACTCTGGGCCAGGCTGCTGTGGTTTTGGGCTGCTTACAGGTGTCGTCCAGGTGTGGGTGGAATCTCGTCAGTTGTGCTCTCTTACAGGAGGCATGGGGACAGCTGCCGAGGGTTGGGGCGTCCAGAGTGGGCTGCTGGTCGGCGTGGAGGGAGGCCCTTCCCTAGTGGGGCCTCGGTGGGGAAGGCAACCCTCTGGACTGGGGCCGAACAGGATGAGTAGGTGGGCTTGCCTTCACCTACTCCTGGAGGAGGACCGCCTGCTGGTGGTGCTGGGGAGGCCATGCCCCGGGGTCCTGGGGGTGCTCCTGGGCATCTGGGGGCTGCGGTCTCTCTTGGGTTGAGTCGCCAACAGGAGCTGCCTGTGGCGTCCCTTCCCCATGGAGTCCAACAGCAAGGGGTGTCACCCGGGTGCTGGCTGCAGGACGCTTACTCCCAGACTCACGATAGGACCTCGCCAGAGCTTCCCCAGCTGCAACTCCTCCTGGGAACTGCACCTATGAAGAGAGGGAGAAGGCTATCCCACTTGGTCTCTGGGTGGGTGGAGAAGCGAGCAAGGGATGTCCTCCATATGGGGAAGTCACAAGGGCAGTGGATGAGGGATGAACAGTGGCCATTCCCTCCCCAATGCAGACGGTGGCCATCGTCGCAGTTCCCATGCCCTTGAGGCAGCAGGTGAAGGGCGTACAGTGGCCGTCCCTTCCTTCCCGGTGTGGACAGTGGCCGTCACCATGGTCCTGCTCCCTGAGAAAGCGGCAGACGAAGGGTGTATGGTGGCCGTCCCTTCTTTGCCGGTGTGGACAATGGCCGTCACCATGGTCCTGCTGCCTGAGAAAGCGGCAGACGAAGGGTGTATGGTGGCCGTCCTTTCTTTGCCAGTGTGGACAGTGCCGTCACCGCGGTTCTGCCCTTCTCTGGGGCCGCAGCAGGGAGATGTATGGAGGCCGTTCTCCCCCCAGTGCGGACAGTGGCCATCACCGAGGTGCTGTTCCCAGGACTGGCTGCAGGCAAAGGGCGTACGGTGGCCGTGCCTTCCTTCCCGGTGTAGACGGTGGCCGTCACTGTGGTCCTGCAGGGGTAGCAGCAAAAGAGCATACGGTGGCTGTCTCTTCCTTCCCAACGTGGACCGTGGCCATTGTCACGGTGCTGCCTGGGATTGTATTATTACAAGTCCCACCCTGATCCTGGTAAGGGCTGGTCTGGCTGGAGAGTAGTGTACCAGCACTACGTACCTCTCGTTGGGTCTGCGTGAGAGGAAAAGGGGCGCATGGTGGCGGAGGACATAGGACCGTCTTGCCAGGGCCCTCTACGTACTCTGCGTGCTTCCCCGTGGTGTCTTCTTGGGGTGGGTGTTGCGACACCCTGTCCGTGGCTCCTCCATGGGGTGGGCGTTGCGCCACCCCTTCCGTGGCCTCTCCTTGGGGTGGGTATTTCATTCACTATACCATTAAACTCTGTAATGAGAGAGAGAGAGAGAGAGAGAGAGAGAGAGAGAGAGAGAGAGAGAGAGACCTCAATTGTTTTCGTCAGCTGGTAAGTGTTGCCAACTTGGCTGGTTTGGCACTAGCAGCTAGTTAAAATGTCCTGCCTTCCTCTTGTTCAGCCACTTTTTATTTTTCATAGTTAGTGCTGTTATAGCCATAAAATAATGGTAATTGCACACAATTATTGGCTTAGTTATCATTTTTACACTGCCATTTGTTAACCTTATGATCTTATCCTGCATCAAAGGAGCTTTAGCATTTTTCAGTTATAAACTACCCAATTCAGTACTTTGCCTGTTGTACATTATATTGTAAAAAAATTAAAGATGTGGTACAGTACAACAGTACTGGTGTGTATGTGTGTGTGTGTGTGTGTGTGTGTGTGTGTATACAGTATATATATATATATATATATATATATATATATATATATATATATATATATATATATATATATACATATATATATATATATATATATATATATATATATATATATATATATATATATATATATATATATATATATATATATATATATATATTGTTATGCTACGTGTTCTAGAGTCGACTTCTTGTCCTCTGAACACGAGCTACTAAGCTGGGGTTCTCTTTCGAGACCGGGTCTAGAATACACAACAAGAGGAACAGGACAAAAAAACTTGGGTCAACCAACCTCACACGTATATACCTCAATTACAACTCAGAACAGACTGCAGTATTAATATTATACACTGGGCAGGTAAGGGGACACAATAGGACTAGTGGACTCTGGCCCGGGCTGCTGTTATCTTGGGCTGCTCACAGATGTCGTCCAGGTGTGGGAGGAATCTCGTCAAGTGTACCCTCCCGCGGGAGACACGGTACTACTACCGAGGACTGGGGCGTCCAGAGTGGGCTGCTGGGTGGCGTGGAGGTAGGCCCTTTTCTAGTGGGGCCTCGGTGGGGAAGGCAGCCTTCTGGACTGGGGCCAAACAGGGCGAGCAGGCGGGTTTGCCCTCACCTGCCCCTGGAGGAAGACCACTTGCTGGTGGGGCAGGGGAGGTCACGCCCCAGAGTCCTGGGGGTGCCCCCGGGTGTGTGGGGGCTGCAGTCTCTCTCGGGTCGAGTCGCTGTCAGGAGCTGCCTGCGGCGTCCCTTCCTCGTTGTGTCCAACAGCGAGGGGCATCGCCGGGGTGCTGGCTGCAGGGCACGGACTCCCAGGTTTACAACAGGGCATCATCAGATCCCCTCCAGCTGCAACTTAGCCTGGGAACTGCTGTTGTGGGGAGAGAGAGAGAAGGGTGTCCCACTCGCCCTCTGGGTGGATGGTGAGATCAAGGGACGTCCTCTGTGGGGGTAGTTGCAAGGGCAGTGGACGAGGGACATACGATGGTCATTCCCTCCCCTGATGCAGATGGTGGCCATCGTCACGGTTCCACATGCTCAGAGACAGCAGGTGAAGGGTGTATGGTGGCCGTCCCTTCCCCGGTGCGGATGGTGGCCGTCACAGCGGTCCTGCTGCCTGAGGAGGTGCACATGAAGGGCATACGGTGGCCATCTCTTCCTTCCTGGTGCGGATGGTGGCCATCATCGTGGTTCTGCCCTTCTCTGGGGCCACAGCAGGGAGACGTATCGTTGCCGTTCTCGCCCCGGTGCAGACGATGGCCGTCACCACGGTGCTGTTCCCAGGATTGGCTGCAAGTGAAGGACGTATGGTGGCCGTCCCTTCCTTCCCAAAGCGAATGGTGGCCATCACCGCAGTCCTGCAGGGGTTAGCAGCAGAAGAGCGTATGGTGGCTGTCTCTTCCTTCCCAATGCGAATGGTGGCCATTGTCGTGGTGCTGCCTGGGACTGTATTCCTATAAGTCTCACCCTGATTCTGGCGAGGGCTGGCCTGGCTGGAGAGTAGTCTGCTGGGGCGGTGTTCTGCTACTGGCTCTGTTGAGGGGAAGAGGGGTGCAAGGTCGTAGGGGACATAGTCCCGCCTTGAATGGGCCTTGTGCGTGCCCTATGCACCTCCCTGTTGTGTTCCCATGGGGTGGGTGTTTCAACACCCAGTCCGTGGCTCCTCCATGGAGTAGATATTGTGCCATCCCTACCGTGGTCTCCCGTTGGGGTGGATATTTCACCACTGTCAGAGGAGAAAAAGTTGCATCCCTTTGGCTGGAGGTGGTAGGTGTCCAAGGTGGTGGTCCGGTGTGTTGGTGTGAAATGGCGGAAGAAAGTGGTCCAACGGTGGGTGGGTAGGTTTGGTTCCTGGTGTGAAGCATAGGTGATGTGGAGGGTGGAAGTCTGCGGTGTCTTCAGGAGGAGGCGGAGGAGGTGAGGTGTCCCTTGGATACAATGGCATTTCTCCCAGGCAGGGGACCAGGTCATGCGTCGTATCTTCATCTCTGGTGGTGGTGAGCAGCTGATTTCCCCATATTGAATGCTGGCGACGGATGAGGTGACCTGGGTTTTATGGGAGTTCCGAGGGCAGGTGCAAATCCTCTCCCTGGAGGATTGGGTCGGTGGAAGCTTCAATTGCACCTGGTGTATTCTCAGAGTGATGGGAGTTGTGTTGGGTGTTGTCGGGGTGGGTGAGGGTGGTTGTGGTGATGCTGGGAGTGTGGGTGAGTGTGTGGCTGCATATCTGGCTGGTGGGTGGGAGAGGCGGCCGGATCTGGTTGTGGTGGTGGTGAGGACAGGTGTGGATGGTGAGGTGGTGCAGCGGCCAGGCATGGACAGGTGGTTGATTGTCTTGGTGACGGAGAAGGTGGAATTGTGGCGGTGGTGATGAATGAGGGGCTGGTGTGTGGTCTGGCATAGGGTGTGGTTGTGGTGTGGGGGGGGTGTGGGGAGGAAAACTGTGTGGGGTGTAGGGGTGGTGGTGGGTGGTGTGTGTTGTTGGTAACGTGGTGAGGTGACTGGGGGTGGGTGGAGGTCTCTCGGCTGGAAGGCTGGGCCTGTGTGTCCTGTGGTGACGGCATGGGGGTGGGAGGTGAGGTGTCAGGTGAGGTTGCCAGGAATGCATCGGGGGTCCGTGGGGGTGGTGTGGAGCGGGTGGAAGGTAGGATGGGGGAGATGGTTGTGGAAGGAGGGGTTGGTGAGAGTGAAGAGGAGTAGGAGAGCGTGAAATAGCAGGTGTATGAGTTAGATGCGTGCTCTGGGGTGGTGGGTGGTTGTGGGGTGGTATGGTGATGGGTGGAGTGGGTTCGGCATTGTTGGGCGTTGTTGGGTGGGGGACGAAACAGTTGCACATGACGGTTTTGATGTGTGTGCCTGATGTTGTGATACTGAATAGTAACTTGATAGGGGTTGGGGACGTTGATGATAGTGTAGTGTCCTTCGAACCATGGTGAGATTTTGTTTGGGATCAGTAATTGCTTTGCTACTATCAAGTCTCCTGGCTTGTAGGGGTTGGATGAGGTAATGTCTGGTTGCAAGTCCAGGTGTTTTTGCAAGTGGTGCAGTCGGCTCTTGAGGTGGTGAAGGGGGTTGAACGTGGGAGACGTGGAGGGTGGCGTCGTAACGGTAGGAGAAGGGGGATTTCTCCAAACACCCGTTCGTGAGGGGTGATTCCGTCTTCTCTGGGGCAGGTGTTCATTCCCCACTGTATAATTTTTACATCCGCTGGCCAGCCTTCACTCTTCGTTTCCTGTATTCGGGCCCATACTTGGTTGAGAAGGGTGTGGTGGCTCCTTTCACGCACTCTGTTCCCTTGGGGCCAGTGGGGAAAGGAGTGGGAGATTTGGTAGCTGAAGATGGTGGAGAGTTCTTCCCAGAACTTGCTGGTAAATTCAGGGGCATTGTCTGAGTGAAGGGCCTGGCGGATGCCAAAGTAGGAGAAGACGTGGCAGATAAGTGCATCGGCCACGGCCATGGCATGGTGTTCCTTGGCCGGGCAGTCGATGAGGAATTTTGAGTAGGTGTCTACAAAGGTAATAATGTATTTGTAGCCAGCATTGGGTGGGAGGGGCATTTTGATGGTTTGAGTTTAAGTCCCACCTGGCGGATGCACAAGAAAACTTGCTTGAGGCGCTGGAGGTGGTCGGCCCATGTCCGACTGAAAATAATTACGTCATCAAGGTACTCCAGGCAGATTTCTCAGGTGAGGCTGCTGAGAACTGACTCCATTAGTCGGGAAAACGTGGCAGGGGCATTGCAGAGTCCAAATTGGAGATCGTTGAACTCATAATGTTTACCGTTACTGGTGGAGAACGCTGTCTTCCCTCGGTCTTCTGGGTGTACAGGGACTTGCCAATATCCCGATTGTAGATCTAAGGTGGAGAACCAGGATGCCCCGTATAGGGAGTCAAGGGAGTCGTCTATCTTGGGTAGAGGGGTGGCGTCCTTGGTGGCACATCATTTAGTCATCTGTAGTCCACACAGAAACGCATGGTGCTGTCTTTCTTCTTAACCAGGACGACTGGTGAGGAGCACAAGCTGGTGGATGGGAAGATGACGCTGGCATCGAGCATTTCCTGGAGCTGCCAGTCTTCTTTAGCCCGTTGTTTGGTTTTTTCTGCCATGATGGTTGGCGAATAGGTGGTCCTGTGGTGTGGATCTCATGTGTCAGGTACGTGGTGTAGCCGATGTTTGCTGGTCCTGACGAAAATAGGTCTTGGAAGTCTATGAGGTGTCGGGGGCTGGCAGCTTGGTGAGGTGAGAGGTGTTCAGGTAAGGGGGGTAGGGTGGCAGAGGAGGGGGGGTTGCACAAGGCTAGGCCTCCTCCATTTCTCTGACCACTAATCCTCTGGGGAGGGTGAGGGGGATGGTGGAAATGTTGGCCATGCGTACTGCTCTGAAGTGGAGGGGAGAGGAAGGTGGGCAACAGTAGGCAGGAGGAGAATGTACCAGGTGGTAGGTTAGGGGAGAACAGGATGGAGTTTCTGGTGGGTCTGTTTAGATGTAGCCAGGCCTCATGCTGGGGGGGGGGGATGGTCAGGGTGGGGGTGATGGTTGCGGGGAAGGTGGGTTGTGGAGGAGAGGGGTGGGCAGAGGGGGTCGGGGGCAGGGTGGAGGACATGCTGGGAGGGGGAGTAAGGTGAGGGGGGAATGGGGGTGTGCACATGCAGAATGGCTGGGAGGGAGGGTCTGGAGGCTTCTGAAAATGGAGATGTCGTTTGTGACAGTCGATGCTGGTGTGTAACTCATGTAGGTCTAGCCCCAAGTAGCCATCATAGGCAAGGCAGGTCGAGTAAAAAATGACGAACTTGTGTTTGGTGGAAGTTTGCTGGCAGGGGGCCATCCCCCTCATCTGCGAGGTGAGCTGAGGTGAGGAGAAGTGGGCTGAAAGCCAAGACGTATTGGGAGTAGAAATGGCTGAAGAAGCAAGATCTGGCCACTCCCGTGTCGACCAGTAGCCTAGCTTTTACCCCATTCAGTCTCATCTCATCGTAGACTGAGCGGCAATATTTTGTGAGATGGCCCCTACCACCATGGGGAGGTGCGGGGGCAGACCTAAAAATCCAGCTGTTGTGGGGCGTCTTCTTCCTCGGGCTTCACTTCCCCAGGGTCGACGTAGTCGGTGGGTGAGGTGTCGTCCTCGGTGCCCTCATCGTCTAGTGAGACTGTATGGTGCCCTTGCGTGGTTATCCTGCACTGAGCAGCCTTTAGTTGCTCACGGATACCGTGGAGAGGGCAACTGCGGCTGCAGGCGGAGAATTCTCATGGTTGATAGGGATCAGATTTGTATTCTCCTTGGGGTTGGGACGTCTCTTGGTAGGCTGTTCCCTAGGTATGGTGGATGTTGTTGAGGGGCTTGTGTGGGTGAAGGGCGTCCGTGGCTTTTGGTGTGGCATCGTCCTCTGCGTGGGGAACTTGCTGACTGCACCGATGTGCTGTGGGGTGGAGTGGGCGGCTAAGAGGTGCCCCACGAGCTCTACATCTTTGTCGAGGTCTCCTGATGGGTTGTATATGGTAAAATGCTCCCTTATGGTGCAGGGGAGGATCCTCAACAATGTATTAAATATGTGTTGTTCCCAGGTGGCTGCATTGGTCTCTGGGTAGGTGGCGGAGACGAGTCACCTGTCCTGGATGAGTGTGTCGTCCAAGTTGCCATCGTAGGTGAGGGCATTGAACTGAAACAGAGCTACGACTTCTCCCAAGGATGGCGTGACCGTCTGAGTCACAAGTTGGGTAAATTGCACCCAGGTCAGCTCTGGGATGATCTTGGTGACAATACTTGACACTGTCTTGCCCAGGTGCGGCAGGGTAACTGCTATCTTCTCCCAGTCATGGTCGAATCCTATGTCCAATAGTGGCTTAACCATGGACAAGTACGTATTAATATCATACTATTCGGGGTCGAACTTTGGTAACCACACATGTGGTTTGGCCGCCATTTTGTTAAACTTCCCTTATGTTCCTCTGTGTACTCTGACCAGATCAAGAATCACAGCTAACCACCATTGTTATGCTACATGTTCTAGGGTCGACTTCTCGTCCTCTGAACACGAATTACTGAGCTGGGGTTCTGTTTTGAGACCGGGTCTAGAATACACAACAAGAGGAACAGGGCATTAAAACTCAGATCAATCAACCTTACACATATATTACCTTAATTACAACTTAGAACAGAATACAATATTAATATTATACACTGAGCAGGTAAGAGGACACAATAGGACTAGTGGACTCTGGCTCGGGCTGCTGTGGTCTTGGACTGCTCACAGATGTCTTCCAGTTGTGGGAGGAATCTCGTACGATGTGCCCTCCCTCAGGAGACTCAGGCCATTCCCTAGTGAGGCCTCGGTGGGGAAGGTGGCCCTCTGGACTGGGGCCAAACAGGGTGAGCAGGCGGGCTTGCCTTCACCTGCTCCTGGAGGAGGACAGCTTGCTGGTGGGGCTGGGGGTGCTCCTGGGTGTCTGGGGGCTGTGGTCTCTCTCGGGTTGAGTCGCCATCAGGAGCTGCCTGCAGCGTCCTTCCCTGTGGTGTCCAACAGCAAGAGGCGTCGCTGGGGTGCTGGCTGCAGGGCACGGACTCCCAGGCTTACAACAATGCCTCGCCAGATCCCCTCCAGCTGCAACTGCACCTGGGAACTGCTCTTGTGGGGAGAGAGGGAAGGGTGTCCTGCTCGGCCTCTGGGTGGGTGGTGAGGTGAGCAAGGAATGTCCTCCATGGGGGTAGTCGCAAGGGCAGTGGACAAGGGACGTATGGTGTCCGTTCCCTCCCCGATGCAGACAGTGGCCATTGTCGTGGTTCCACGTGCCCCTGAGACAGCAGGTGAAGGGCATACAGTGGCCGTCCCTTCCCTGGTGCAGATGGTGGCCGTCACCGAGGTTCTGCTCTCTGAGGAGGCGGCAGATGAAGGGCATACAGTGGCCATCCCTTCCTTCTCAGTGCAGACGGTGGCCATCACTGCAGTTCTGCCCTTCTCTGGGGCCACAGCAGGGAGATGTATGGTGGCTGTTCTACCCCCAGTGCAGACGGTAGCCGTCACCACGGTGCTGTTCCCAGGAGTGGCTGCAGGTGAAGGGCATACGGTGGCCATCCCTTCCTTCCTGGCGCGGATGGTGGCCCTCACCGTGGTCCTGCAGGGGATAGCAACAGAAGAACGTATGTTGGTCGTCTCTTCTTCTCGATGCGGATGGTGGCTGCCGTCGCGGTGCTGCCTGGGACTGTATTCCTACAAGTCCCACACCGATCCTGGCGAGGGCTGGCCTGGCTGGAGAGTAATCTGCTGGGGCGGCGTTCCTGCTCCTGGCTCCGTTGAGGGGAAGACAGACGCAAGGTGGTAAGGGACATAGGCCCATCTTGAATGGGCCTTTTCGTGCCCTATGTGCCTCCCTGTAGTCTCCCCCTGGGGTGGGTGTTTCAACACCCGGTCCGTGGCTCCTCCATGGGGTGGGTATCGCACCACCCCTACCGTGGTCTCCCGTTGGGGTGGGTATTTCATATATATATATATATATATATATATATATATATATATATATATATATATATATATATATATATATATATATATATATATATATATATATATATTTCTCTTAAAAATATGAAAAGAGGGAAGGCTCTGGGAGAAGATGGAATAGTAGCAGATTTACTGTTGGATGCAGGGGCAGAAGTACAAAATAGGCTTGCTCACTTATGTACCCAACGTATAAAACAGAAGAAAATTCCCAAAACATGGTGTAATCCAATAGTTATTCTACTTTATAAAAAAGGTGACTCAAAAGACCTTAGTAACTATCGACCCATTAGCTTGCCATCTGTCATTTACAAACTCTTCACGAAAGTCCTTACAAACAGAATAGCTACAAATTTGGAGGAAAACCAACCTCGTGAACAGGCAGGATTCCGAAGCGGGTACTCGACTACTGATCATCTACACACAATGAATCAGCTAAATGAGAAAAGTACAGAATATAATAAACCACTGTGCATAGGTTTGGTTGATTACGAAAAGGCTTGCGATTCAGTGAAGCACAGAGCAATTATAAATTCATTGCGAGAACAAGGAGTGTATGAGAACACTGTAAAACTGCTCAAAAACATATATAAAGAGGGAACTGCTACAGTTAAATTCCGTAAGGACTCTGAGAAAATTAAGATTGAGAAGGGCGTTCGTCAAGGAGATGCAATTTCACCAAAGTTATTTACAGCATGCCTAGAAAGTATTTTCAGATAACTAGACTGGGAAAACAAAGTTGTGAACATGGATGGAGAAAAGCTAAACCATTTAAGATTTGCAGATGACATTGTCCTAATTTCAGAAAGAGCAGAGACACTGCAAGAAATGTTAAATGACATGAACAGAGAAAGTCTCAAAGTAGGGCTAAAGATGAACCAGAGTAAAACTAATGTTTAATCCTCAAACACCAAAGAGCGTCATCAGAATAAGTGGAGAAATTCTTGAAGAAGTCTATCTATCTATCTATCTATTGCCAGACGCCTCAATCCCGTTCGGGGTGGCCACAAACAAATCGCCTCCAAGTCGCCCTATCCCTCGCCATTTCACTGCCCTGCTCCCAACTCACACACCCCTCTCTCATATACCTCTCCACCCCAACCCTCCATCTCATCCTCGGCCTCCCCCTCCCTCTTCCCCCTTCCACCTCACTCACATACACTCTCTTCGTCAGTCTTTCACCCTCCTTCCTCTCCACATGGCCAAACCACCTCAGTGTGTTCCTCATAACGCTTCCTATCACGTCCACATCCACACCACAACGCTCCTTTATATCCTCATTCGTCAGCCTGTCTCTCCATGTGACTCCACAGGCTCTTAAATAACTCATTTCCACTGCTCTCACTCTTGACTTGTGTCCTTCCAACAACGTCCAAGCTTCACTTCCATACGTTAGAGTTGGTATCACAATACTGTCATGTAACTTTTTCACTTCCATGCTCACTTCCCTGTTTCTTATCACTGCTTTCAAAGAACCAGCAACCTTTCTTCCCTGCTGTACCCTTTCAAGCACTTCACCCTCCAAACCTCCATCCTTACTCATCACACTACTCAAATACTTAAACGTACTCACATTTTCCAATTCCTCACCATCCAACCTCGCTGTACATTCACTAACTTCACCTCTCTCAAAGACCATTACTTTACTCTTCCCTACATTCATCTTTAGGTTCCGTTTCTTACACACTCTCCCAAACTCATCCACCAAGCCTTGCAGCTCCCCTTCGTCTTCACTCAACAAGACAGTATCATCTGCAAACAACAGTACAGGGAGTTTCCAAACACTACCCTCTCTCACCAGGGCCACTCCAACATCCAAGAAGTCGAGGAGTACAATTACCTGGGACAAATACTAAAATTAAGGGAAGATAATGATAGCGAAATAAAAAGACGCATTACAAGTGGATGGAAAGCTTTCTGTTCATAGGGACATTATGAAAAGTAGCTTGCCAGTTTGTATGAAACGAAAAGGGTATAATGAATGTATAATTCCAGCTATGATGTATGGTTGTGAGACTTGGAAACTGGCAAAATCGATGGAAAATAAATTAATTCGTTCTCAGAGAGCAATGGAAAGGTCAGTGTTGGGAATATCTTTAAGAGACAGGAAAAGATCAACTTGGGTGAAAGAGCAGACTAAAGTCAAAGATATTATAGAAGTTATAAATGAACAGAAATGAAGGTGGGCAGGCCATGTAGCAAGAATGAGGGATAATCGATGGAGCAAGAGGTTGACTGACTGGACAACAAGAGATTGTAAACGTTGCAGAAAAAGCCCAGACAGGAGGTGGAGGAATGAGATAGAGAAACTTGCAGGGAAAACGTGGCAAAGATTGGCTCAGTCAAGGAATTCGTGTAGAAGGTTGGGGGAGGCCTTTGTTCAGCAGTGGACTTGTAATGGCTGATGATGATATACAGTATATATGTAATGCTAGGTGAAAAAGGCCCGACTCCTCGGTCCTAAAGCACCTAACGTGTAGCGGGGTCCTCTTTCGAGACCGGAGCTTAGTGCAATGAAAGAGAGGCAGGACACAAAAACTCCAGGCAATAACATTTACACGTATATTACCACAGTCAGACACAGGACAAAAACAGCAGACATTACAACACAATATGTGACACAGAAATAAAACCTTAACTAGGATATTAGTATCTCGCAGGATACTGACTTAACTAATACTCTTCCCAATACAGAAAGTCTAGTGAACAGGTGTACAGGGAACGCGGGCGCGCGTGGGAGCGCGGGAAGAGGGAGTTCACACGGGGGGGGGGGGAGGCGGGGAAGGACTCGTCACGGGCTGGAACAGGGTTATGGTAATATTGGGAAAGGGTAAGTATTATTAATTCACTCTTAGTATCACCTGATAGCAAAGGGGTTTTGACATTTGATTCTATCTCTCGTTTACGTTACGTAAGCTGTGGGGAGGGGATTCTTTAGTAAAATTCCCGCTGCCGCGGACCACTCACCCCGCCACCCCCCACCCCACCACCGAGCCACCACCACACCACTGCCCCAGGAGGACACCACGGCGGGGTTAGTGACAAGAGGGTCACCAGGACACCTATCCCCAGAGCCTCTCTTCCCCGCAACTGTCACAACACCAGGTGAGCGACAAGAGGCAACGACCCTGCAGGCGGGGCAACCCTCGGCAGGTTCGGGGTGGGGCTGATCCAGAGTCAGTCGCAGGCAACACCGCGGTATGGCCACCGTATGTACCGGGGAAGGAGCGGTCACTGTACGCCCTTCAGTTGTTTCCCCCTGTGACACCGCCATCACGGCCACCGTATGTGAAGGGGGAGGGAGTGGCCACCGTACGCCCCTCAGTCACAGCCACCTCTGGGGACGGCCTCGGGGCGTTAGTTATTGAACACGCCCCGACTGGCAGAGAGAGGAATAGTGGAACCGCAATCACGGCCACCGTACGTGATGGGGAGGGAATGGCCACCGTACGCCCCTCATCCACTATTATCTCCTACTACGGGAGTAACGCCTCAGTTACTTCCCGAAGGGCAGGCAGGCCCACGGCTATGGCCTTAGTGCGTGCAAGGGTAAGTAGACCCTCGGCTACGGCCTCAGCATGTACCAGAGAGGGCGCTGCCCCTGTGCACCCCTCTCCTGCCTTTTCCTCCTTCGGGAGCAGCACTGCGTTCACGGCCACCGTACGTGACGGGAAAGGAGTGGCCACTGTACGCCCTTCAGCTACGAGCCCCAGGAGTCACGAAACCGCGTTCACGGCCACCGTACATGACGGGGAGGGAGTGGCCACCATACACCCCTCATTCGTGACTCCGAAGGCTCTCCCGGAGCAGGAGGTCCCTTGCGTTGCTGACCCCTTTCCTCTCGGCTGCGTGGGACGCCCTTTGTCTCCCCACAGGAACATTTCCCCAGAGGTGCTGGCGGAGTGGTGGCGTGACCCAGTCCAAACCCTACCACTTACCCCTGGGAGGTCTCTGTACCTGACGGACACCTGCCGGAGGCGACGCTGCAGTTCACCCCTGACGGCGCTCCTTCCTGTAGGCGGCCGCAGTCCCCGGACTCCCAGGTCTGGCCAGCAGTCCCCAGGCCCAGACAACCCAGGCTCCCTCTCTCCTCGGAGCCAGAGGCGCCAGGCCCGCCTCCTGCAGCTGTTCGGCCCCAGTCCCGAGGGCCATCCCACAGGTCAAGGCCCCCAGACCGGAGGGCCTCCCTGCACCCCATCGGCGCGGCCCCAGTGCGAGGGCCGCCTCTCAGGTCGAGGCCCCCAGATTGGAGGGCCTCCCTGCACCCCAATGACGACTACCACCCGGGCAGTGACGCCCCTACGGACAGTGTGCTGCCCCCTTCAGGAGGGCTCCCCGTAGGGCCCCTCTCTCACGCTCAGGACGCGCAGCAGGTGATACCCAAAGAAAATACAGGTACGTAGTGACATTAATAAGGCTAATACAGTGAACAATCACCACAGTAGTGTACAGTGAGAGAGAACAGAGTAATGCCCGAATGATATATAAATGACTATAGACATATTCAGTGCACAGTGACCACATACCTGGCAGAACAGAAAAGACCATATACAGGAGGGCGTAAAGAAAATGTGGGTTAGAGCAGGTGCGTGCGGGGTCATCAGAAACTTGTGACCCAGTGCTACTGTGCCTAAGTAACTCCCGTGAATGACGCGACCCGCATTCTACCCACTTATGGTACTATTCATTCCCCCCACTCCTGGTCACGTCCTCCCCTAGTGAAACGTACTCAGTAAATAAAACGCCATCTCTGCCAAAGCATATTATTCGGGTACTGTAATATTAGTACTAAATATTCCTGTACAAGTGAAGAGTGACTTACTGTGTGTGTAATCTTATCCATTGTATTAAAGGCTAGTTCTGTGTTTCCTGTCTTTACACATATCCAATATCTCTTTGTGTATATTGTCACGGCGTCAGAGTTAAGGTAACAGATCGGGATTTGCACACCTTCAACGCCCTGCTGAGAATTCTCCCTAGCACAGTCAGGGAGCATTTCACCATTTACAATCCATCAGGGAATATGGATCAAGACGTACAACTCGTCTGATGCCTCCTCGCTGCCTGTCCCACACCGCAACCCATACACGCGGTGAGTAAATTCCCCACCGCCAAAACTCCACCACCAAAAATCACACCACCACCCCACCCACCCACCACGGACCCATCTCCAACAATTCCCAGGGCGCACCCACAGAGAAGGCGCCCCAATCCCAGGGACCAGGGCAACCTCATCTCTATTAATCCCTGGGAATTCACGGCCTGCAGTCGCACCTGCCCCCTGCACGACATTAGGGAACAACTCAAAGCAAATAGATGCAGAGCCCTTACTCAGGGGCGCAGGAAGGTATCCTCTCTGGAGGAAGACGCCCAGGAAGACAACACCCCGCCCCCAGTCTACCCAGGACCAGATGATGAGGAGCACAACGACCACATCACTCAGCAGATGGATTTTTAGGCCCGCCCCCGCACCTCCCCACAGAGGCGGGGGCCACCTCACATCACTACCGACCCCCAGTCTACGACCAAATTCGCCTGAACGGGGTCAAGGCTAGGCTACTGGTGGACATGGGAGCTGCCAGGTCATGTCTGTACTCTCATTTCTACTCCCGTCACACACTCTGCTTTTGGCCCCCTTCTCCCCACCTCAGCCAACCTCGTAGACGCGGGGGATGGCCCCCTGCCTATCCATGGGGAAACCTGGGCCCTTCGGACCGACACCCATCAACAAGTCTCCACCACTCACCCCTTTGTCATTTTTGACTCCACATGCCGTCAGTATGACGGATACCTAGGGCTGGACCTCCTTCAGAAACTCTGCACCAAGATCGACTGTTATCAATGCCGCCTTCACTTCAGTCCAGCCCCCTCCCCCTCACAAAAAGAAAAAAAAAGGAAACAAAAACAAACGTACAACAAAACAACCCCAACACCAACACCACCACCCTCAGACCCCACACACATACACCCCCTCCCCTAACACTCACGTCCCCCAACACCTCTGCACATGCAACACCACCCCAACCTCACCCAACACACACTCCCCCACTCCCCCCCATCCACTCCACCACCTATACCAACCACCTCTCCATCTTTTCCCGCCTCAATCGCCTCCACCGTCACCATTCCGCCCCATCACGAAGCTTGGGTGGAACTAAACAGACCCTCCGGTACCTCCGTCCTTTTTTCCCCATCCCTACCTAGTGGACCACTCTCCTCCTGTCTAGTATCCCCCACTTTCCTCCTCCCCCCAGGCCCGAGCAATCCGTATCGCTACCCTCGCCACAACACCACTAACACTACCTAGAGGACTCATCATTGGCGACACGGAGGAAGTCGAGCCATGCCACGCACCACCCTCTCACCACCCAACCCTGCTGGACCTACCCGCGCACCTATCCCCTTCCCAAACCAACACCCTCCGACAATTACTCCTGGACTTCCAGGACCTATTCTCATCTGGCCCAACAGACCTCGGCCACACCACTTACCTCAGTCACGAGATACACACGATCGGACCACCCATTCACCAACCATCTCGCCGCAAAAACCCCAAGCAGCGAGCAGAGGAAGACCAGCAGGTCCAGGACATGCTTTATGCTGGCATTATCTCCAACTCCAGCAGCCTGTGGTCCTCCCCCGTCGTACTCGTGAGAAAAAAAGACGGAACCATGCGATTCTGCGCTGATTACTGCAGAGTAAATGATGTCACCATCAAGGACGCCACACCCCTATCCCGAATCGACGACTCCCTCGACTCCCTGCACGGCTCCACTTGGTTCTCCACCCTCAACCTACAATCAGGGTACTGGCAGGTTCCCTTCCACCCAGATGACAAGCAAAAGACCGCCTTCTCGACCTCAAACGGGAATCACTACGAATTCAATGTCCTCCCATTCGGACTCTGTAACGCCCCAGCCATGTTCTCCCGTCTGATGGAATCCGTACTAAGCGGGTTAACCTGGGAAATCTGCCTGGCCTACCTAGACGACATCATTGTCTTTAGCCACACCTGGGCCGACCACCTCCACTGCCTCAAACAGGTGTTCCTACGTATCCGCCAGGCAGGCCTCAAACTCAAGCCAACAAAATGCGTCCTAGCCGAACGATCCGTCTCCTTCCTAGGACATGTGATCGGAGCCGAGGGCATCTCACCTGACTCCGACAAACTGCGTGCCATCGCCGAAATCCCCCTACCACGAGACGTCCACGAAACCTGGGCCTTCCTAGGCCTTACGTCGTACTACCAACGGTTTGTACAAGGTTTGCAAACATAGCCAAACCACTACATGAACTGACAAAAAAGGGTGAACCATTTGTCTGGACCGAAACCAGAAAGACCACGTTCAACGACCTCAAATCCAAACTGATTTCAGCACCCGTCGTCGCTTTCCCAGACTACAACCTCCCTTTCCGTCTGCATACTGATGTTTCCCTCATAGCCATAGAGGCTGTCCTCGTGCAAGTACAAAACGGGCGTGAACACATCATCACCTGCGCCAGTCACACCCTGAATCAAGCCGGGCGAAATTACCCGGCCACCAAACACGAGTGTCTCGGTATAATCTGGGCTCTAGAGTGCT
Source organism: Coenobita brevimanus (assembly GCF_032717465.1). Lineage (NCBI taxonomy): Eukaryota > Metazoa > Arthropoda > Malacostraca > Decapoda > Coenobitidae > Coenobita > Coenobita brevimanus. The sequence continues at coordinate 18,027,344 of NC_137025.1, forward strand.
TCCGTTCCTACATATCCAGCATCCACATAGTCATCATCACAGACCACCAATCACTACAATGGCTACGCCAGTCCAATACTAACAATGCTCGACTCATTCAATGGCGGGAAGCTCTCAAAGAATTCGATTTTGAAATCTCATACCACCCAGGCAAGCTCCACACTAACGCCGATGCCCTCTCCTGTTTATCCATCAACACCGTCTGCCCAAAACCAGACCTGATTCAAATGTGGAAAGACAAGCAGTGCTCTACCTGGATCCCGCCACGCACATTTGCCAGGTTACACCTCCACGACAACCACCTGTATGATGCAGACGGCCACATCGTCCTCGACCCCACCTCAGCTCATGACGCTATGACACACCTCCACGCCAACAACGGCATCCACCTCGGCACCAAAAAAGCTTATGCAGGCATTCTCTGACATGTATTGGACAGCCAACACATCCACCATTGCTAAAAACATCATCCAAACATGCCGTGCCTGCGCTTTAGGGAAAGACATCACGCGCACCCCCAGCCCATCAGGCAAATTAACTGCACAAAAACCGTGGCAGCTGCTTTCCCTTGACATCGTCAGCCCCCTCACACCAAAAGCAGGATACAGATATATCATCACGTTCGTTGACGTCTACTCAAAATTCGTCATCGCTTGCCCTGCCAAAGACCACAATGCCGTAGCAGTTGCCGACGCCCTGGTCCGCCACGTCTTCCCTTATTTCGGAATCCCACAAGCCCTAAACTCGGATAATGCCCCTGAATTCACAGGAAAAGTCTGGGATGAACTGGCCAAAATATTCGGCTACCGAATCTCCCACTCATCCCCCTACTGGCCCCAAGGTAACAACATATGCGAGAGGAGTCATCGGTCCCTCCTAAATCAAGTCAGGACCAGAATCCTGCAGACGGGCAATGACGATTGGCCCGCCCACATCAAAATTGTTCAATGGGGGCTTAATACCTACCCACGAGACGACAGCGTAACCCCCCATGAGCAAGTATTTGGGGAATCCCCACTCCTCCTACCCCTCCGCCACCACCTACACCCTCCAACCCCCCCCTCCTCTACCGACCCCCTCCACCACCTCCAATCCCAACAAGACCTTGCACCGGAAACCAACCCCTCCAACCCCTACAAGCCGGGCGACTCAGTGGCGGTTGCACACCTGCCCATCCCCACCAAGACTTCCCCCAGATTTGATGGCCCCTTCAAAATCATCAGGATCCCTAACCCTTACCAAGTTGTCATAGACCACCACGGACAACCGCGCACCTACTGAAATCATCACGTGCGCCCATTCCACCCCTCCAACAATGACTACCCCCACACCCACGCACCCTGCACCTCTCCATGCACTCCTGGCCCATCGGCGTCTTCTCAGAATTACCCCCCCGACTCCTACTCCTACTCCTTCTCACCCCCACCCTCCACATCCCCCACGAGCACGCCGCCTCTCACCTCACCCACCCCCACCTCCCCAACCCCCCATGACGACACCAACCCCCAACCCCAGCCCTGACCAACCCACACCTAACCCCGTCTCTCTACCACCAGATCCTGCACCACCGTCATCACCGCCCATAACACAACCTCTGTCACACCAACTTAGCCGACCAACGCCCAACACCACCACGCCACCCTCACCCATCACAGACCCCGCACAACCGCCAAAGCACCACCCCACCCACCGCACCACCCTCCAGCCCACCCTGTGCAATCACCCCACCTCACAACCACCAACACACCACCCCACCCACTACACCACCACCCAATCCACCACGTGCAACCACTCCACCACGTGAACCCGCAGCCCGCCAACCTACACCCCCCTTACCCCACGACCATTCTTATGACACACAACACACCGCACCCCCTCTCGCTACCCCACCCGCCTCCGGCCATACCCCCTCACCACCACGTGCTCGCCCACCTTCACCACCAACACCCACCCTCACCACCACCACAACCAGATCGAGACGCCTGTCACGCCCGCCCTCCAGGTACACCCCAACCCCACCACCCACCACCCACAGGACCCCCCGCTCACCACCTCAACCCACCCCCACCCCAAACACCACCCCCATCACCCTACACCTCCACCAGGCAAAATGGAATCTCCCCAAATCCCAATTCCCCAAAGTACAATGCTCCTCCCACCCACCCAGACCTCATAAAAACTCCACACTCCCCTCACTCGCCAGCATTCGACTCCTACCTCTGCACCAAGCACAACCACCCGAGATGAGCATTGACTGAATCCACTGGCAGCCCCACGACCGCCCACAGGTCAGGCTCAGGGCAACACACCAGCTTCTCCAGATCCTCCGCCAGACAGACCACCCATCCTCCCTCCGGCTTACTTTCAACCCACACCGAGAGCCGAACCCCACCACCCTCCACTGGACCAACTTCCTCCAACACCTCACCCCGGCCCACCAAACATCCACCACCACAACATATCACCTCCAGTCACGGGGCCGTGACTTTTTCAAGACGGAGGGCGGTACAATACCCGTCGCTGCCGGACCACTCACCCTGCCACCCCCCACCCCACCACCGAGCCACCACCACACCACCACCCCAGGAGGACACCACGGCGGGGTTAGTGACCCAGGACAAGAGGGTCACCAGGACACCTATCCCAAGAGCCCCTCTTCCCTGCAACTGTCACAACACCAGGTGAACGACAAGAGGCAACGACCCTGCAGGCGGGGCAACCCTCGGCAGGTTCGGGGTGGGGCTGATCCAGAGTCAGTCCCAGGCAACACCGCGGTACGGCCACTGTACGTACCGGGGAAGGAGCGGTCACTGTACGCCCTTCAGTTGTTTCCCCCTGTGACACCGCCATCACGGCCACCGAACGTGAAGGGGGAGGGAGTGGCCACCATACGCCCCTCAGTCACAGCCACCTCTGGGGACAGCCTCAGGGCATTAGTTATTGAACGTGCCCCGACTGGCAGAGAGAGGAATAGCGGAACCGCGATCACGGCCACTGTACGTGACGGGGAGAGAGTGGCCACCATACGCCCCTCATCCACTATTACTTCCTACTACGGGAGTAACGCCTCAGTTACTTCCCGAAGGGCAGGCAGGCCCACGGCTATGGCCTTAGTGCGTGCAAGGGTAAGTAGACCCTCGGCTACGGCCTCAGCACGTACCGTAGAGGGCGCTGCCCCTGTGCACCCCTCTCCTGCCTTTTCCTCCTATGGGAGTAACACCGCGTTCACGGCCACCGTACATGACGGGGAAGGAGCGGCCACCGTACATGACGGGGAAGGAGCGGCCACCGTACGCCCATCAGTTACTTCCCAACAGGTGGGCAGGCACACGGCTATGGCCTTAGTGCGTGAAAGGGTAAGTAGACCCTCGGCTACGGCCTCAGCATGCACCGGAGAGGGCGCTGCCCCTGTGCACCCCTCTCCTGCCTTTTCCTCCTTCAGGAGCAGCACCGCATTCACAGCCACTGTACGTGACAGGGAAGGAGCGGCCACCGTACACCCTTCAGCTGCGAGCCCTAGGAGTCACGAAACCACGTTCATGGCCACCGTATGTGACGGGGAGGGAGTGGCCACCGTGTGCCCCTCATTCGTGACTCCGAAGGCTCTCCTGGGGCAGGAGGTCCCTTGCGCGGCCGACCCCTTTCCTCTCCGCTGCGTGGGATGCCCTTTGTCTCCCCACAGGAGCAATTCCTCGGAGGTGCTGGTGGAGTGGTAGCGTGGCCCAGTCCAAACCCTACCACTTACCCCTGGGAGGTCCCTGTCCCTGACGGACACCCGCCGGAGGCGATGCCGCAGTTCACCCCTCATGGCGCTTCTTCCTGTAGGCAGCCGTAGTCCCTGGACTCCCAGGTCTAGCCAGCAGTCCCCAGGCCCAGACAACCCAGGCTCCCTCTCTCCTCGGAGCCAGAGGCGCCAGGCCTGCCTCTTGCAGCTGTTCGGCCCCAGTCCCGAGGGCCACCCCACAGGTCGAGGCCCCCAGACCGGAGGGCCTCCCTGCACCCCATCAGCGCGGCCCCAGTGCGAGGGCCGCCTCTCAGGTCAAGGCCCCCAGATTGGAGGGCCTCCCTGCACCCCAACGACGACTACCACCCGGGCAGTGACGCCCCTACGGACAGTGTGCTGCCCCCTTCAGGAAGGCTCCCCATAGGGCCCCTCTCTCACGCCCAGGACGCACAGCAGGTGATACCCAAAGAAAATACGGGTACGTAGTGACATTAATAAGGCTAACATAGTGAGCAATCTACGCAGTAGTGTACAGTGGGAAAGAACAGAGTAATGCCCGAATGATATATAAATGACTATAGACATATTCAGTGCACAATGACCCGATACCTGGCAGAACAGAAAAGACCATATACAGGAGGGTGTAAAGAAAACGTGGGTTAGAGCAGGTGTGTGCGGGGTCATCAGAAACTTGTGACCCAGTGCTACTATGCCTAAGTAACTCCCGCGAGTGACGCAACCTTTATTGTACCCACTTATGGTAATATTCATTCCCCCCACTCCTGATCACGTCCTCCCCTAGTGAAACGAACTCAGTAAATAAAACGCCATCTCTGCCAAAGCATATTATTCGGGTACTGTAATATTAGTACTAAATATTCCTGTACAAGTGAAGAGTGACTTACTGTGTGTGTAATCTTATCCATTGTATTAAAGGCTAATTCTGTGTTTCCTGTCTTTACACATATCCAATATCTCTTTGTGTATATTGTCATGGTGTCAGAGTTAAGGTAATAGATGTGTTAAGGTGTACTGCCTGGTTTTTATGTCCTGTTCCTTTGTGGGTGCTTTAATTCCGGTCCGGAAAGAGGACCCCGCTCAGTAGCTGGTGTTCTTAGGACTAGAGGTCGAACTAAAAACACCCAGCATAACATTTAGGAGAGAGGGAGTAGAGGGACATTGGATATTCACTTTGTTAACGGTAATATAAACGGGAGGATATGACTCTCACTTCTCTATTGTGTTCTCGTAACAAGGGACATAGGTATATTTTCACTACAGAGAATTCCTCAGGGGAAGAGTCTTACTGGTTTTCTGTAAGGGCGTCACGTGTGAGTCGGATTCTCAGAACTCACTCACTGTACTCGTTCTTACTCATTCGCCCGTGATTTCACTCACCCCGATATTTGACATACATTAAGTCACTGTATCACTGTAACCTGTTTTCTAGGGCAACGTAATTCTTAACATAATTTCACTTCACTAGGTCTGGGGCAATACCACACTTAACATAATTCACTCGTGTCGTGTGGGCAGTGGAGAGACACGCCGGCGTCTGTTCTGCCGGACTAGGGGGACCGCCAAGGGAGGGCGTGCCGAGAGGGCACGGGACGGCTTGCAGGGGCGTCCTCTTGCATCCAGGGCTGCACGTGGCGCAGGAGCCCATAGTCTCTGGGCTGGGTTTAGGGGTGTGGCCCTTAGGACTGGGTCGAAACAGGTCCAGAAGTCTCTGGCTAAAGTTTCGGCCGGAGGTGGAGGTCTTTCGCCGTCTCTTGGGCATGGAGAGGTCGTGCCCGGGGGTCCTGGGGAGGGCCAGGGGAGACTGAGGGCTGCGGTCCCCAGAATCAAGGGGCGCCGTCAGGTAGGGGCTGCGGCACCGTCCTGCACTGAGTCTTCTCCAGGGCCAGGCGGAGAGACCGGAGGCCAGGGGAAGCCGTTAGGCCTCGCGGGGTCTCTCTGGTGCTGGGGAGCTGGGCGTCTGCCTTACGCAGGGGAGAAGACTTGACGATACCTCCTTTTGGCTGTGGGGCCCGGCAATTGGCCGTGGCTGCCCAGGGGCGCAACTATGGGGCGCCAAGGCCCGGCAATCGGCCGTGGCCTGTGTGGGGGAGTCAGCACACCTCTGGTCTCCTCTGGAGCGGCAATAGGCCGTCTCCTTCTGCAGGAGGATGGAGCGGCAATAGGCCGTCTCCTTCTGCAGGAGGATGGAGAGGCAATAGGCCGTCTCAGGGGCAGGGCCTTCAGAGCGGCAATTGGCTGTCTGGCGAAGGTGTGAGCGACAGTAAGCTGTCTCTTCCTGCGGGAGGGTGGAGCGGCAATAGGCCGTCTCAGGGGCAGCGCCTTCAGAGCGGCAATAGGCCGTCTCCGGGGTAGTGCTTTCAGAGCGGCAATAGGCCGTCTCCGGGGTAGTGCTTTCAGAGCGGCAATAGGCCGTCTCCGGGGCAGTGTCTTCAGAGCGGCAATAGGCCGTCTCCTTCAGCAGGAAGGAGGAGCGGCAATAGGCCGTCTCAGGGACAGTGCCTTCAGAGCGGCAATAGGCCATCTCCTTCGGCAGGAGGGAGGGGCGGCAATAGGCCGTCTCCTGGGGCAGAAGAGATGAGCAGCACTAGGCCATCTCGAGGGAAACACCTTCAGTGCAATGCTTGGCCGACTGATGAAGGCGGGAGCGGCAGTAGGCCGTCTCCAGAGGGGCACTGTCAGGAACTGAGATATCAGCTCCACCCCGGGCTGATCTGGCAATCCCACTTCCCGAAGGTAGTGTCCTCCTCCTGCTAGGGTGGTGGTGCGATGGTTGGGTGTTATAAGGGCATATGGCCCGGGCTGCCCTATGCCGTTGTCGCATTGGATCCCCTAGTGTGGATGTGGCTACTCCGTGGGGTCCAGATAGGGGTGTCGGTGTGTTTCTGGGGGCACTACGCTGTTCTTCTCTCACTGCGATTCTGGGGGCACTATGCTGTTCTTCTCTCACTGCGATTCTGGGGGCACTACACTGTTCTTCTCTCACCATGTTTCTGGGGGCACTATGCTGTTCGTCCATCACCTCGTTTTCGGGGGAAATGTCTTGCAAGCCACGCATTTCAATATATATATATATATATATATATATATATATATATATATGAAATGCGTGGCATACAACGTAGTGCCCCCGAACAGGAAGCAAGTGAGGAACAGCATAGTGCCCCCGAAAATGAGACGAGTGGCGTACAGCCCAGTGCCCCCGGGAACGTACCAACACCCCCACCCGGACCCCACGGAGTAGCCGCAACCAGATGACGGGATACCGCACAACAACGGCATATGTCAGCCCGGGCCATGCGCCCCTTTAACACTCAGCCGTCGCACCGTCACCATAGCAGGAAAAGGACACAACCTTTGGGGAGTGGGATTGCCAGATCAGCTAAGGGTGGAGCTGCTCACATAGCTCCAGACAGCACCCCTCAGGAGACGGCTTATTGCTGCTCCCGCCCTCGCCAGACGGCCTATTGCCGCTCCGAAGGTGCCCCTCCAGAGACGGCCTATTGCCACTCACGCCCTCGCCAGACAGCATATTGCCGCTCTGAAGGTGCCCCTCTAGAGACGGCCTATTGCTGCTCACGCCCTTGCCAGACGGCCTATTACCGCTCCGAAGGTGCTCCTCCCGAGACGGCCTATTACCGCTCCGAAGGTGCTCCTCCCGAGATGGCCTATTACCGCTCTGAAGGTGCTCCTCCCGAGACGGCCTATTGCCTCTCCGAAGGTGCTCCTCCAGAGACGGCCTATTGCCGCTCCTCCCTCCTGCAGAAGGAGATGACCTATTGCCGCTCCCGCCTTGGTCAGATTGCCAATTGCTGCTCCAAAGATGTTGCCCCAGAGACGGCCTACTGCCGCTCCTCCCTCCGGCAGAAGGAGACGGCCTACTTCCACTCCCACCTTCGTCAGACAGCCAATTGCCGCTCCGAAGGAGAACAGAGGAGCGCTGACTCCCCCACTCAGGCCACGACCAATTGCCAGGCCTTGGCACTTGATAGCTGCGCCCCTGGGCTGCCACAGCCAATTGCCAGGCCCCACAGCCAAACGGAGGTAATGAGTGAATCATCTCCCCAGCAGGAGACAAGAGCCCAGACCTCCCATACCAGAGCGCCCCAGCCAGGCCCTACGGTCTCTCCTGGCCTCTGCTCCCTACGCCTGGCTCTGGAGAAGACTCACCTGACGGACCCTGGTTCAGGTCGGTGCCGCAGTCCCTCCCTGTCGGCGCCCCTCGACTCTGGGGACCGCAGTCCTCAGTCCCTCCAGACCCTTCCCAGGACGCCCGGGCGTGATCTCCTCACTCCCACGAGGCGACGTAAGGCCTCCGCCTCCGGCCGAGACCTGAGTCAGAGATTTCTGGATCCATTTGGCCCCAGTCCGGAGGGCCACACCCCTGAGCCTAGCCCGGAGACTGCGGGCCCCTTCGCCACCTGCAGCCCTGGACGCGAGAGGACGCCCCTGCGAGTTGTCCCATGCCCTCTCGGTACGCCCCCTCTTGGCGGTGCCCCTATCCCGGCCGAGTGGTCGCTGGCGTGTCTCCCCGCCGCCCCCACGATGAGTGACTCATGATAAGTGTGGTGTTGCCCCAGAAATAGTGAACTGTTTTAGGTTAAGTGTGACGTTGCCCAAACTAGTGTAACAATGGTACAGTGACTTAATACGTGTTGAAAATCGGGGCAAGTGAAATCACGGTGGATGAGTAAAGGACGAGTGTATAAACTTAGTTCTGGTAAATCAGACTTACAAGTGACGCCCTTGCAGAAAACCAGTAAGACTATTCCTTCCGAGAAATCCTCTGTAGTAAGATACTCCAACATCTTCGGCTCCAAGAGAATAATAGAGAAAGTGTTAATAATATTTCCCCACTTGTATTACCAGCGAATTCCAATGTCATTCCCTCTCCCCAATAACTAGCGTGAACGTAAACAAGGAATAGAATCAATTGCCAAAACCCTTTTGCTATCAGGAAATATTAAGTTCAAATTAATAATACTTACTCTTCCCCAGTATTACTATAACTCTGTTCTGACCCGTTGCGAGTCACTCCCCTCGCCCTTCCCCCCCCCCCTCCCTGTGAGTCTCACTCCCCGCGCCCCGCGCGCGCCTGTTTTCTCTGTACACCTGTGCACTAGAATTAACTGTGTTGGCATCAGTATCAGTTAAGCCAGTATCCTGTGAGATACTAGTATTCTTTGATATATATTGTGTTGTAATATCTACTGTCTTTGTCCTGTGTCTGACTATGGTAATATACGTGTAAAGGTTATTGCCTGGAGTTTTTGTGTCCTGCCTCTCCTCATTGCACTAAGCCCCGGTCTCGAAAGAGGACCCCGCTACACGTTAGGTGTTCTAGGACCGAGAAGTCGAGCCTTTTTCACCTAGCATTACACTGGTGGCCAGCGGTGGTTCTTGACCCGGGCGTAGAAGAGACGTAGTGAGGAAATATTTAGCAACATGACAACTAAACCGCACGTTCAGTTACCCAAATTTGATCCCGACCAGTACGATATACACACATATCTGCCAATAATTAAACCCTTACTGGATATTGGCTTTGATAATGACCAGCAGAAAATTGCAGTCACACTCCCACTATTGGGTAAAGCGGAGGCGAACATAGCACCGAAAATCGTCCCGGAGCTCACCTGGCAGAACTTTACAAAGTTCACTGTTCAAGCCATCACCCCATCATTAGGGAGAGTGGTGACTCTATCCCAATTGGATAGTTGTTCATTTGATGGGGATTTAAATAATACCCTAGTTCAGGCAACACGCCTGGTCACAACTGCTTACCCGGAGGCAAACGAAAAAACCCGGGAACAACTAGTGTTTCACACACTCCTCAGGATTCTCGCCAGTTTCATTAAAGAACATTTCATAATAAACGAACCGACGGGAGATCTCAATAAAGATATCAATTTAATGAGGCGCCTACTAGCCGTCCATGCCACCTCTCAATGCATCGGCGAAATAAATCAATTCCCCATTGATCTCATCACCGTCAACCCGTGGGAATTTTCTCCGTGCCGCTACGGATGCCTAATCCACGACATCCGTGAGCAGCTAGAAGCTGCCCAGCGCAGCCAAATGACATGAGGGCGCTTACAAACCTCCCCACCATACGCAAAGTCCCCCAAGCCTCAGGGGAAGAAAATGCAAAGGAGAAAACAAAAAGCGCCCCCCCACTGCCCCCGCATCCCACCGTAATGACGGGGGCCACCTCACATCTCCCCCAGTCTACGACAGGGGGAAACGTCATCTTTCCTTTTCCTCTCCTCTCACTATCTCTTCTGTTCTACCTTCCCCTCTTCCTGCCCCTATTCCTAACCTTCCCACCCCACACACCACTATATCCCCTCGACACAAAGCCTGCCTCCCCTTCATAGCCCTCATAGGACCCTTACCTCATCTTCCCTTAACCTACTTCCTAAAACCACCTCCCCCTATCTACTGCCTTCCACCTACCACCCCGCACCACCCGCTAAAATACCCGCCGCCGGACCACCCACTCCGCCACCCCCCACCCCACCATCGAGCCGCTACCACACCACCACCCCAGGAGGACACAACGGTGGGGCTAGTGACCCAGGTCAAGAGGGTCACCGGGACACTACTGTCCTGAGTCCTTTTTCCCCACAACTACCCCAACACCAGGTGACCGGAAAAAGGCAACGACCTTGCCGGCGGGACAGCCGTCACCAGAATCGGGGTGGGACTGAACAGGATTCAGTCCCAGGTAACACCGTGTCAATGGCCACTGTTACCACCCCAAGGGCAGGAGGCCCAAGGGCAGGAGGCCCAAGGCTATGGCCAGAAGTGTACACCAGGGTAAGGGGACCCTCCGCTACGGCTTTAGTGTACACCGGGGAGGGCGCTGCCTCTGTGCATCCCTCTCCTGCTGTTCTCTCCTACGGGAGCAACACCGCGTCGACGGCCACTGTACGTGACGGGGAAGGAGCGGCAACTGTACGCCCTTCAGCTGCTTCCCAAAGGACAGGCAGGCTTACGGCTACGGCCGAAGTACACACCAGGGTAAGGGGACCCTTAGCTATGGCCTTAGTGTGTACTGGAGAGGGCATGGCCTCTGTGCACCCCTCTCTTGCTTTTCTCTCCTACGAGAGCAACACCGCGTCGACGGCCACTGTAAGTGACGGGGAAGGAGCTGCCACTGTACGCCCTTCAGTTGCTTCTCTAAGGGAAGATCAGCAACCGGCTACAGCCAAAGTACATACCAGGGTAGACAGGCCCTTGGCTACGGCCTCAGTACGTACCGGAAAGGGCGCAGCCTCTGTGCACCCCTCTCCTGCTTTTCCCTACTACGGGAGCAACACCACGTCAATGGCCACTGTACGTGATGGGGAAGGAGCGGCCACTGTACGCCCTTCAGTTGCTTCTCGTAAGACGGGTAGGCTTACGGCTATGGCCGCAGTACGTACCACGGTAAGGCGACCCGAGGCTATGGCTTTAGTATGTACTGGAGACGACACGGACTCCGTGTACCTTTCTCCTGCCTTTTCCTCCTGTGGGAGCTCTTTGTCACCATCCGGGAGTGTTGTCCCGGAGGTGTCGACAGAGTGGTGGCAAGGCCCGATACTGGCCCTACCTCCTACCCCTGGGAAATCTCTGTTCCTATCGGACAGCAGACAGAGACGGTGCCGCAGCCCAACCCTGTCGGCGCCTTTCCCTACAGGTGACCACAGTCCCAGGACTCCCAGGCCCGACCAGCAGCCTCCAGACGAGGGCAACCCAGGCTCCCTCACCCCACGGAGCCAGAGGCGACAGGCCCGCCTCCTACAGCTGTTTGGCCCCAGTCCCGAGGGCCACCTCTCAGGTCGAGGCCTCCAGACCGGAGGGCCTCCCTGCACCCCACCAACGAGGCTTCAGTACGAGGGCCTCCTCTCAGGTCGAGGCCCCCAGACAGGAGGGCCTCCCTGCACCTCACCGATGACCAGGACCCAGGCAGTGACTCCCCTGCGGGCAGTGTATTCCCCTAGGGCCTTCTCCTCACGCCCGTACTTCAGAGTGATCTCTACCCAGGATACACGGGTAAATAGTGACGCCCCTTGTACCGAGAACAAACCAGGGGAAAACAGTGAACAGTGACCAAGTGAAGTACAATGTAAAGCCAGTGACAGTTACTATTAGTCTATAAGAACCCGATACTCGGCAGAACAGAAAATAACTTGAACCCTAAGTAAGAGAACTTATAGTGATTGTGTGAGTCCTAACTAAAAGAACTTTCAGTAACTGTGAACGGAGACTAGGGTGCACGGGCGAATCAAAAGTCTGTGTATAAGTGCCGCCGCAACTAAGTGACTACATCAAGTGTTGCGATCCGCACCCTGTCTAATAATAGTAGTATTCACCCCACGGACTCTTAATCTTGTTCATTCCCCTTGCATCCAATTAAATATATATTCTGCCTAAAGATGAAATACGGGTATCGCTACATATAACTAATAACATAAGTGTACATGCATTATACTGTGTGTTAAGTGTAACTGTGCATTGTGGTGTCAAAGACTAACTCTGTGTCCCTGTCTCCTGTATATCAAATATCACTCTGTATTATATTGTAACGGTGTAGAATTAAGGCAATAGATGTGTTAAGGTATACTGCCTGTTTTTTTTATGTCCTGTTCCTTTGTGGGTGCTTTACTTCCGGTCCGGAAAGAGGACCCCGCTCAGTCGCTGGAGTTCTTAGGATGAGAAGTCGACCTAAAAACACTCAGCATAACACTGGTGGCCAGCAGTGGTTCTGGATCCGAATAAAGCACGGAGGAACGATAAAGGAAAACTTTGATAATGGCAGCCAAACCTCACATCCAGTTGCCGAAATTCAACCCGGACCAATGTGACATTGATGTGTATTTGGATATGGTTAAACCCCTCTTAGATATAGGGTTCGAATCGGACAAAGAAAAGATAACAGTCACATTACCTAACCTGGGTAAAACAATCGCCACTGTCGCACCAAAAATCGTCCCAGAACTGACATGGGACCAATTCTCACAAATTATGAGACAGGCTTTCATGCCTTCCATGGGCAGAGTTGTTGCTCTCTCTCAACTCGACGCCCTCACCTACGACGGTAACCTAGACGACACCTTCGTCCAGGCTCGGCACCTCGTCAGCGCCGCTTATCCCGAGGCAGCCACAAATATTTGGGATATACACACATTCAATGCCCTGCTGAGGATTCTCCCTAGCAGCAGGAAGCATTTCTCTATCTATGATCCCTCAGGGAACATGGATCAGGACCTGCAACTCGTCCGACGTCTCTTCGCCGCCCGTCCCATGCCACAACCTCTCCACACGGTGACAAGATTCCCCACAAACAAGGCCCCCCCCACCAAAACCAAAGCCGCCGCCTCACCAATCACCCACGGAGCCGCCTCCTACTGTGCCCAGGGCTTACCCTCAGAAGAAACGCCCCAACCCAAGGGATCAAGGCAACCTCATCACCATTAATCCTTGGGAATTCATGGCCTGCAGTCGCACCTGCCCCCTGCACGACATAAGAGAGCAGCTCAAGGCAAGCAGGCACAGAAACTTTCACCAAGGGCGTAAAAAGGTCTCCTTCTTGGACGCCGCCGCCCCAGAAAACGACACGCCGCCCCTAGCCTACCCAGGACCGGATGACGAGGAACACGACAACCACGGCCAACCTCAGCAGATGGATTTTTAGGCCCGCCCCCACACCTCCCCACAGTGGCGGGGGCCACCTCACACAACTACAGACCCCCAGTCTATGACAAGATTTGGCTGAACAGGGTCAAGGCGAGACAACTGGTAGACACGGGAGCAGCCAGGTCATGCCTCTACTCCCACTTCTACTCCCGCCACACCTCTGCTTTCGGCCCTCTTCTCCCCACCTCAGCCAACCTCGTAGAAGTGGGGTATGGGCCCCTACCCATCCATGGGGAAACCCGGGCCCTTCAAACCAGCACTCACCAACGAGTGTCCACCAACCACCCCTTCATCATATTTGATTCCACATGCAATCAGTATGATGGATACCTTGGGCTGGACCTCCTCCAAAAACCCCACACGACCATCGATTGTCATAAGTGTCGCCTCCACTTCAGTCCAGCCCGCCCCAACCAAGCATCAATCAACAAAGGAAAAAAAAAACTAGAAGAAAAAAGAAAAACACCACCACCCCCACACCATGCTCACCCCCCCCCTGACACTCACCTGCCCCAACCCACCTGTACATGTAACCCCACCCCGACCTCACTCAACGCCTCACTCCATCCCCCTCCATCCCCATCCCCCACTCCACTTCTACTGGCCCCCTCTCCATCTTTTCCCGCCACTATTGCTTCCACAGTCACCATTCCACCCCACCACGAAGATTGGGTGAAACTAAACAGACCCTCAGGTACCTCCGTCCTTTTCTCACCGTCCCTACCCACTGGACCCCTCTCATCCTGTTTAGTGTCCCCCACCTTCCTTCCCCCCTATGCCCAAGAGATCTGTATCACAAACCTCACCACAGCACCACTAGCTCTACCACGAGGACTCATCATTGGCGACACGGAAGAAGCCGAACCATGCCAAACACCATCCCCTAACCACCCCACTCTCCCCGACCTACCATCACATCTATCCCCTTCCCAAACCAACAGCCTCTGACAACTACTCCGGGACTTTCAGGACCTTTTCTCCTCCGGCCCAACAGATCTTGGGCACACTACTTATCTCAGCCACGAGATACATACGACCGGACCTCCCATTCGCCAATCATCACGCTGGAAAAATCCGAAACAACGGGCAGAAGAAGACCGGCAGGTCCAGGATATGCTTGATGCCGGTGTCATCTCCAACTCCACTAGCCTGTGGTCCTCACCTGTTGTACTCGTGCGTAAAAAAGACGGAACCATGCGCTTCTGCGTTGATTACCACAGAGTGAATGATGTTACCATCAAAGACGCTACGCCCCTACCAAGGATCGACGACTCTCTTGACTCCCTGCACGGATCAACATGGTTCTCTACCCTAGACCTGCAATCAGGATATTGGCAGGTCCCCGTCCACCCAGACGACAAACACAAAACTGCCTTCTCAACATCGAACGGGATGCATTACGAATTTAACGTCCTTCCCTTCGGACTCTGCAACGCCCCAGCCACATTTTCCCGCCTCATGGAATCTGTCCTAAGCGGTCTGACCTGGGAGACCTGCTTGGCCTACCTGGATGACGTCATCGTCTTCAGTCACACCTGGGCCGACCACCTCCACCGCCTCAAACAGGTGTTCCAACACATATGCCATGGTGGGCTCAAACTCAAACCCACACAGTGTGTCTTGGCCGAACGATCAGTCTCTTTCCTTGGACACGTGATCAATGCCAAGGGCATCTCCCCTGCCCCCAACAAGCTACGTGCGATTGCCGACATCCCCCTACCTCGCGATGTACACGAAACCAGAGCCTTCCTAGGCCTAACCTCATATTACAGGCGTTTTGTAAAAGGATTTGCAGACATCGCCAAACCTCTCCACGACCTGACAAAAAAAGGCAAACCATTCATATGGACAGAACCAAGAAAAACCACATTCAACACCCTCAAGTCCAAGTTGATCTCTGCCCCCGTCGTCGCATTCCCAGATTACAACCTCCCTTTCTGTCTATATACCGACGTCTCACTCATCGCCATAGGGGCTGTCCTTGCCCAAGTGCAAAACGGCCGCAAGCACATAATCGCCTGTGCCAGCCGCACCCTAAATCCTGCTGAAAGAAATTACGTGGCCACCAAACGCGAGTGCCTTGGAATCATCTGGTCCCTCGATTACTTCCGTTCATATATCTCAGGCATCCATGTAATTATCATTACTGACCACCAACCCCTACAGTGGTTACGCCAGTCCAACACCACCAACGCAAAATCATACGATGGTGAGAAGCACTCGAAGAGTATGATTTTGAGATATCATACCGACCAGGCAAGCTCCACACGAACGCCAACGCCCTCTCCCGTCTACCCATCAATGCCATTTCCACGGAACCAGACCTTATTCAAATGTGGCACAATAAGCAACGCCCTACCTGGATCCCGCCGAGCACATTCGCCAAGCTCCACCTTCACGGCGATCACCTGTTCGATCCCAACGGCCACATCGTCCCAAGCCCTACCACCGCCCTTGACACTATGCTGCACCTTCACGCCAACAATGGCATCCACCTGGGGACTAAGAAACTCTTACAAGTCTTCAGTGATATGTACTGGACACCTAACCCATCCACCATTGCCAAAAACATCATACAATCCTGCCACGCCTGTGCTTTGGGGAAGGACATCACTCGCACACCCGGCCCTTCAGGAAAACTAACAGCACAGAAACCTTGGCAATTACTTTCCCTGGACGTCGTCGGCCCCCTCACACTCAAAGCAGGGTACAAATACATTATCACATTCGTGGATGTGTATTCAAAGTTCATCATCGCATGCTGCGCCAAAGATCACAACGCTGTATCTGTTGCCGACGCCCTAACTCGCCACGTCTTCCCGTATTTTGGCATTCCCCAAGCACTACACTCGGATAATGCCCCAGAATTCATTGGCAAAGTCTGGAAAGAACTGGCGAATATCTTCGGGTATCACATCTCCCACTCATCCACCTACTGGCCCCAAGGTAACAGCATCTGCGAGAGGAGCCATCGCTCCCTCATGAACCAGGTTCGGACATGCATCATGCAAACAGGGAACAATGATTGGCCTGCCCATGTCAAGATTGTTCAATGGGGCCTCAACACATGCCTACGAGAAGACGGTATAACCCCCCCACGAGCGAGTTTTCGGGGAAACCCCGCTCCTCCTACCGCTCCGCCACCATCTCCACCCACCCACCCCGCCCTCCACTACTGACCCCCTCCACCACCTCAAACGCCGCCTCCACCACCTACAAACCCAGCAGGACCTGACGCCCGACACCAACCACTCCAACCCATACAAACCTGGCCAGTTCGTCATCGTGGCACAACTTCCCACCCCCACCAAGACCTCCCCCCGGTTCAATGGTCCCTTCAAAATAGTCCGAGTCCCTAACCCCTACCAAGTGATCATTGACCAACAAGGACAGCAACGCACATACCGAAATCGCCACGTGCGACCCTTTCACCCACCCAACAATGACCACCCCCACACCCGTGCGCCCCGCACCTCTTCCCGCACTCCTGTCCACACCGAGCCTTCCAAGAATTACTCCCCAGACTCCTACCCTTACTCCTTCTCATCCCCACCCTCCACCTCACCCACGACCACGCCGCCTCCCAACATGCCCGATCCCGATGTCATAAAAGACTTTGTATAAACTTGTAGAGAAGTTTTGTAGATTAGTTATATATATAATGAACTTGTGGACGAGCGGTTGTTATACGTGAGTTGCTTTGTAAGTAGATAATCTTGGTTCCCTTTTGTCATGCAATGACAGGATAGGTAAAGATGAGTATGGGACAATTTTTATTTGTCTTGGAAATATCAACAAAGTCTCTCACACACGAGTGAAGTTAAGTAGAGTCCCTCGAGCTACCTCCCTGTTATCCTGGTGTTTTTAAGGCGACTTCTCGTCCTAAAAACACTAGCGACTGAAGCGGGGTCTTCTTTCTAGACCGGAAGTAAAGCACCAACAAAGGAACAGGACATAAAAACCAGGCAGTACACCTTAACACATCTATTACCTTAATTCTAACCGTTATAATACAACACAGAGTGATATTTGAGATACAGGGGAACAGGGACATAGAGTTAACATTCAGCACCACAAAATATAGTTACACTCAGTACACACTACAATGCTCATACAGGGATATCTTGAATTATATATGGTATTGTTTATGTGTCACTTTTAGGCAGGATATACACTGAACTGATCACGAAGGGGATAAACAAGATTGGGAGTCTGTAGGGGAAATATTAATATACCTGGTCACGGCGACACTCACGCTCAGGTTTTGACCAGCCCGCGCACCCTAGCCTTATGCATTTGTGTACAGGTGATGTCCTTTCCTAAAGCACAGGCTCGGCAGGATTGTATGATTTTCTTGGCAATGGTGGATGGGTTAGGTGTCCAGTACATGTCAGTAAAGACTTGTAGGAGTTTTTTAGTTCCCAGGTGGATGCCGTTATGGGCGTGGAGGTGTAGCATAGTGTCGTGGGCGGTAGTGGGGCTTAGGACGATGTGTCCATTGGGATCGAACAGGTGCTCGCCGTGTGGGTGGAGTTTAGCGAATGTGTTCGGTGGGATCCAGGTAGGGCGTTGTTTGTTGTGCCACATTTGGATTAGGTCTGGCTCTGTTGAGATTGCATTGATTGGTAGACGGGACAGGGCGTCAGCGTTTGTGTGGAGTTTGCCTGGTCGGTATGAGATCTCGAAATCATACTCCTCGAGTGTTTCTCGCCATCGTATGAGTTGTGCGTTGGTGGTGTTTGACTGACGTAACCATTGTAGGGATTGGTGGTCCGTAATGACTATCACATGGGTGCCTGAGATGTAGGAGCGGAAGTAATCGAGGGACCAGATGATTCCCAGGCACTCTCTTTTGGTGGCCGCGTAGTTTCTTTCTGCAGGATTTAAGGTGCGGCTGGCACAGGCGATGATATGATCACGGCCGTTTTGCACTTGTGCAAGGACAGCCCCTATGGCGATGAGTGATACGTTGGTATACAGGCGGAATGGAAGGTTGTAATCTGGGAAAGCGACAATGGGGGCAGAGGTTAGCTTGGACTTGAGGGTGGTGAATGCAGTTTTTCTTGGTTCGGTCCATACGAACGGCTCACCTTTTTTTGTTAGGTCGTGTAGGGGTTTGGCAATATCTGCAAATCCTTTGACGAACCGCCTGTAGTATGACGTTAGGCCTAGGAAGGCTCTAGTTTCATGTACGTCACGAGGTAGGGGAATGTCGGCGATTGCATGTAGTTTTTCTGGGTCCGGGGAGATGCCTTCAGCATTAATCAGATGTCCAAGGAAAGAGACTGATCTCTCGGCCAAGACGCACTTTGTCGGTTTCAGTTTGAGCCCTGCCTGGTGGATATGGTGGAAAACTTGTTTGAGGTGGTGGAGGTGGTCGGCCCAGGTATGACTGAAAATGATGACGTCGTCTAGGTACGCCAAACAAGTCTCCCAGGTTAGCCCGCTGAGAACTGACTCCATCAGGTGGGAGAATGTGGCAGGGGTGTTGCAGAGTCCGAAGGGAAGAACGTTGAACTCATAATTCTTCCTGTTCGATGTTGAGAAGACGGTTTTGTGCTTGTCATCAGGGTGTACAGGGACTTGCCAATAGCCTGATTGCAGGTCTAGGGTAGAGAACCAGGTCGACCCACGTAGGGAGTCAAGCGAGTCGTCGATCCTGGGTAGGGGCATAGCATCTTTGATAGTAACGTCGTTGACTCTGCGGTAATCGACACAAAAGCGCATAGTCCCGTCTTTCTTTCGCACGAGTACAACAGGTGAGGACCATGGGCTAGTGGAGTTGGAGATAACGCCGGCATCGAGCATATCCTGGACCTGCCGGTCTTCTTCTGCCCATTGTTTTGGATTTTTTTGTCGTGATGGTTGGCGAATTGGAGGTCCGGTCGTGTGTATCTCGTGGCTGAGATAGGTAGTGTGGCCAAGGTCGGTTGGGCCGGAGGAGAATAGGTCCTGAAAGTCCAGGAGGAGTTGTCGGAGGCTGTTGGTTTGGGAACGGGATAGATGTGATGGTAGGTCAGGGAGAGTGGGATGGTCGGGGGGTGGTGCTTAGCATGGTTCTGCTTCTTCCGTGTTGCCAATGATGAGTCCTCGTGGTAGGGTTAGTGGGGTTGTGGCGAGGTTAGCGATACGGATTTCATGGGCATGTGGGGGGAGGAAGGTGGGGGATACTAAACAGGAGGAGAATGGTCCGGTGGGTATGGGTGGTGAGAAGAGGACGGAAGTACCTGAAGGTCTGTTAAGTTTAACCCAAACTTCGTGGTGGGGTGGAATGGTGATTGAGGAGGCGATAGTGGCAGGAAAAGATGGGGAGGGGTCCAGACGATGTGTAGTGGGGGGTGGTGATGGAGGGGGATGAAGTGAGGCGTTGAGTGAGGTTAGGTTGGGGTCAGATGTACAGGTGGGTTGGGGCAGGTGAGTGTTCGGGGGTTGTGTGTGTCTGCGTGGTGTGGGGGGGAGGGTGTTCTTCTTTTTTCTTCTACCAGATTTTTTCTTGTTAATTGATGCTTGGTTGGGGCGGGCTGGACTGAAGTGGAGCCAGCGCTGATGGTAGTCAATGGTGGCGTGGAGTTTTTGGAGGAGGTCCAGCCCAAGATATCCATCATATTGCTTACATGTCAAATCGAATATGATGAATGGGTGGTTGGTGGATACTCGTTGGTGAGCGTTGGTTTGAAGGGCCCATGTTTCCCCCCGGATAGGCAGAGGGCCATCCCCCGCGTTGACGAGGTTGGCTGAAATGGGGAGAAGGGGGCCGAAGGCAGAGGTGTGACGGGAGTAGAAGCGGGAGTAGAGGCACGATCTGGCTGCTCCCGTATCTACCAACAATCGTGCCTTGACCCCGTTCAGCCAAATCTTGTTGTAGACTGGGGGTCTGTAGCTGTGTGAGGTGGCCCCCGCCACCGTGGGGAGGTGCCGGGGCGGGCCTAAAAATCCATCTGCCTAGGTTGGGTGTGGTCGTCGTGTTTGTCGTCGTCTGGTCCCGGGTAGAGTATTGGCGGTGCGTCGTCTTCCGGGGCGTCGTCGTCTAAGGAGGAGACTTTCTTGCGCCCCTGGTAAAAGTTTCTGCACCTGCTTGCCTTAAGCTGTTCTCTTATATCGCACAGGGGGCAGGTGTGACTGCAGGCCGTGAACTCCCAAGGATTAATGGTAATCAGGCTGCCTTGTTCCTTGGGGTTGGGGCGTTTTTTCTGTGGGTAAGCCCTGGGCACAGTAGGAGTCAGCTCTGTAGGTGGCTGGTGAGGCGGCAGCTTAGGTTTGGGTGGAGGGTTGTGGTTTGTCGGGAATCTTGTCACCGCGTGGAGTGGTTGTGGTATGGGATGGGCAGCGAGGAGACGTCTGACGAGTTGCAGGTCCTGGTCCATGTCCCCTGAGGAATCATAGACCGAAAAGTGCTCCCTGACTGTGCTAGGGAGAATCCTCAGCAGGACATTAAATGTGTGTATATCTTGGGGATTTGTAGTTGCCTCGGGATAAGCGGCGCTGACGAGGCGCCGAGCCTGGATGAATGTGTCGTCTAGGTTACCGTCGTAGGTGAGGGCGTCGAGTTGAGAGAGGGCAACAACTCTGCCTATTGATGGCGTGAAAGCATGTCTCACGATTTGTGAGAATTGGTCTCATGTCAGTTCTGGGACGATTTTTGGTGCGACAGTGGCAATTATTTTTCCCAGGTTAGGCAATGTGACTGCAATTTTTTCTCCGTCCGAGTCGAATCCTATGTCTAGGAGGGGTTTGACCATATCTAAATATACTTCAATGTCACATTGGTCCAGGTTGAATCTCGGCAATTAGATGTGCGGTTTGGCTGCCATTGTGCAAGTTTCGTTTTATCGTTCCTCCGTGCTTTTACTCGGATCCAGAACCACCGCTTGCCACCAGTGTTATGCTGGTGTTTTTAAGGCGACTTCTCGTCCTAAAAACACTAGCGACTGAAGCGGGGTCTTCTTTCTAGACCGGAAGTAAAGCACCAACAAAGGAACAGGACATAAAAACCAGGCAGTATACCTTAACACATCTATTACCTTAATTCTAACCGTAACAATACAACACAGAGTGATATTTGAGATACAGGGGAACAGGGACAGAGAGTTAACATTCAGCACCACAAAATATAGTTACACTCAGTACACACTACAATGCTCATACAGGGATATCTTGAATTATATATGGTATTGTCTATGTGTCACTTTTAGGCAGGATATACACTGAACTGATCACAAAGGGGATAAACAAGACTGGGAGTCTGTAGGGGAAATATTACTATAAATAAGATAGGGTGCGGATAGCGACACTTGACACAGTCACCTGGTCATGGCGACACTCATGCTCAGGCTTTTGACCGGCCCGTGCACCCTAGCCTTATGCGTTCACAGAACGTTCTTTTATTGGGGGGACTTGGATAATTACTCTAAGGTTCATTCTTTGTCCTGCTGACACTGAGTTCTTTTGGACTATTGGTAACTGCACTGTTCTTCACTTAGTCACTGTTCACTGTTCTTTTCCCCGATTTGTTCTCGACACAAGGGGCGTCACTTTTTACCTGTATCTCCTGGGTAATGTTCACTCCGTGACAAGGGCGTGAGGGTAGAGCCCTAGGGGGACCCGGCCTGCAGAGGGCAAGGGATTACCTGCAGGGGAGTCACTACCCGGGTCACACTCGTCGGTGGGGTGCAGGGAGGCCCTCCTGTCTGGGGGCCTCTACCTGAGAGGTGGCCCTCGAGTTCGGGCCTCGTTGGTGTGGTGCAGGGAGGCCCTCCTGTCTGGGGGCCACGACCTGGGAGGTGGCCCTCGAGTTGGGGCCTCATCGGTGTGGTGCAGGGAGGCCCTCCTGTCTGGGGGCCTCGACCTGAGAGGTGGCCCTCGGGACTGGGGCCGAACAGCTGGAGCAGTCGGGCCTGTCGTCTCTGGCTCCGTGGAGTGAGGGAGCCGGGATTGCCTTCGTCGGGAGCCGGTGGGTCTGGCCTGGGTGTCCTGGGACTACGGGCGCCTAGGGGGAGAGGCACTAACAGGGCTGGGCTTCTCCTTCGGGACTCGGGCAGGAACAAGGATCTCCCAGGCGTAGGAGGTAGGTCTGATATCGTGCCTTGCCACCACTCTAGTGTCACCTCTGGGGCTATATTCCAGGGTGGTGACAAAGGGCTCCCACAGGAGGAAGAGGCTGGAGAAGGACTCACGTCACTCGTGTCCTCTCTGGTACGTCCTGAGGCCGGAGCCTTGGGTCGCCTTACCCTGGTACGTACGTTGGCTGTGGCCATGAGCTTACCTGGCGTACAAGGAGCAACTGAAGGGCGTACAGGGCCGCTCCTTCCCCGCCACGTATAGGGACCATCAGCGCGGTGTTGCTCCCGTAGTAGGGAAAAGCTACACATACGATAGCAGGGGCTCTTTACCCTGGTATGTACTCTGGCCATAGCCGGGAGCTGATCTTTCCGACCAGAAGCAACTGAAGGGTGTACAGGGCCGCTCCTTCCCCGCCATGTATAGGGACCGTCGGCGCGGTGTTGCTCCTGTAGGAGAGAACAGCAGGAGAGGGATGCACTGGGGCAACTCTCTCTCTGGGGTGTACTCGGGACTTATCTTGGAAAGATCATATTACATCTCTTGTAAAATCTGCTTCCAAGAGATTGGGTGTGCTAAGCCGACTCCGCTCTTTCTTTACCCCTGCACAATTGTTGACTCTATACAGGGGTTTTATCCGCCCCTGTGTGGAGTACAACTCTCATGTGTGGGGAGGCTCCCCACATACAGCTCTTCTCAATAGGGTGGAGTCAAAGGCTTTTCGTCTCATTAACTCTCCTCCTCTTACTGACTCCCTTCAACCTCTGTCTCTTCGCCGCACTGTTGCATCTTTATCTCTTTTCTATCGCTACTTTAATGATCACTGCTCCTCTGAACTGTCTGCTTGCATTCCTCCACCTCTACGACGGGCGCGTAGCACCCGTCTGGCAGCAAACTCTCATCCTTTTTCTGTCCAACTCTCTAATGCAAGAGTTAACCGTTACTCCCAGTCTTTCATTTATGCAACAGGTCAGCTCTGGAACTGTCTCCCTCTGTCTGTATTTCCTGCTGCCTATGATCTCCAGTCTTTCAAACGCAGTGTGTCCAGGCATCTCAAAATGATTGGATCTTGAATTTGGCTCTATATTGTATTTTGTTTTTCTCTTGGAGGGAACTGTTACTGCGGGCTCATGGCCTTTGGTTCCTTCTTCCTCGCATAAAAAAAAAAACTAAGGCCAGAGCCTTGGGTCGCCTTACCCTCGTACACTTTATTAAGCTGTAGCCTTGGGCCTCCTGCCCTAGAGGGTGTAACAATTGCCGTCAATACGGTGTTACTTGGGACTGAAGCTAGTTCAGTCCCACCCCTTTTCTGACGACAGTTGTTCCACCTGCAAGGTAGTTGCCTTTCGCCAGTCACCTGGTGTTGGGGCAGTTGCGGGGAACAAGGGCCCAGGACCGTAGTGTCCTGATGACCCTCTTGATTGGGGTCACTAACCCCACCGTTGTGTCCTCCTGGGGTGGTAGTGCGGTGGCGGCCCGGTGGTGGGGTGGGGGGTGGTGAGGTAGGAGGTCTGGCGGCGGGCATGGCGGGCATTTTACTCCCTGTCTCGCTCTCTCTCTCTCTCTCTCTCTCTCCTCTCGCCCATGTTGCTAGGCTCGTTCTGCCTACTATCTGCCGGTTCTATGGCCTGTCTCCTTCTGCTGCTCTGCTTCCTAAATTCTAGTGTAGCAGGGGTCGTGTCACGTGTGTTACACTGTGGTTGGAAAGTTCTAGAAACCTGTGTGTGAGTATGTGTGTGTATGGTCACGAGGCGCTGTCGTGTGCCTATAAAGCATTCCTTGAGTTAAGAGTGTGTAAGCATGTTTAGCATTGCTCGATTCTCGCAGACACAATACCTTCTCATCATCTGACTTGCTGCTTCTATTTGTCTGTCTATCTATCTATTTATCTATATATCTATTATGATTTCTAATTATAATATGGAGTCCTGACATATGCTCGGCCACGCCGCTGAAGGTCCTCCGACAGCAATCATCATTGACATATGCTAATCTATTAGTACATAATATTGATTATAATATTGTATACATATAATATTCATAGTATATTGCAATGATCTAGTAATATTACATTTTAACCAAGTTGTATACATATTTGAATAAATGCCATGGTTGTTGTATGACATTTTGTAAGATGTGTATGTATAACAGACATACGCATATAATTGTGCAATGGTAATACTGCTAGGTTATTACATTACATATTAATTTATCCCTTTAGAAATGTCTATTATTTCACCTAACTTGTAAGATGATTCTGGTAATACAGAATTGCGGTATAATTGTGTGACTTTACATAATATTGTAGTAATATTGTGGTAATACATAATTGTAACATTTTATGAATTGTTACATAATATTGTGGTAATGCATAATTGAGTTGACCTTATAATTGTAGTTAAAGTTACATAAAAGTGACATCTTGTTAATGCAACTGTTACATAATTGTTACATATTGTTTGTAGTTACATAATTGTAGTTAAAGTTACATAAAAGTTACATTTTGTTAATGCAACTGTTACATAATTGTTACATATTGTTTGTAGTTACATAATTGTAGTTAAAGTTACATAAAAGTTACATCTTGTTAATGCAACTGTTACATAATTGTTACATACTGTTTGTAGTTACATAATTGTAGCAAGTGTAATATAATGCAATCGTTTGTCGTTACATAATTGTTACATATTGTTTGTAGTTACATAATTGTAGCAAGTGTAACATAATGAAATAATTTGTCGTTACAGAATTGTTACATATCGTTTGTCGTTACATAATTGTAATAAGTGTAATATAATGCAATCGTTTGTCGTTACATAATTGTTACATATTGTTTGTAGTTACATAATTGTAATAATTGCAGTCCTGACATTAAATCCGGTCATGCTGCGGTCGATGATATGATGTGCCATGCCACTAGCTTGTGGAGACAACAATTTGCTTTTTTGTTTGTAGTTTATAAAATGCCCGCCGCCGGACCTCCCACCTCGCCACACCCCACCCCACCACCACCCCAGGAGGATACAATGGTGGGGTTAGTGACCCCGGTCAAGAGGGTCACCGGGACACTACTGTCCTGAGCCCCTGTTCCCCATAACTGCCCCAACACCAGGTGATCGGGGAAAGGCAACTACCTTGCGGGTGGGACAACCATCGTCAGAAAAGGGGTGGGACTGAACTAGCTTCAGTCCCAAGTAACACCGTATTGACGGCAATTGTTACACCCTCTAGGGCAGGAGGCCCAAGGGCAGGAGGCCCAAGGCTACGGCCTAATAAAGTGTACAAGGGTAAGGCGACCCAAGGTTCCGGCCTTAGTACACCCCGGAGAGAGAGTTGCCCCAGTGCATCCCTCTCCTGCTGTTCTCTCCTACAGGAGCAACACTGCGCCGACGGTCCCTATACGTGGCGGGGAAGGAGCGGCCCCGTACGCCCTTCAGTTGCTTCTGGTCAGAAAGATCAGCTCCCGGCTACGGCCAGAGTACGTTCCAGGGTAAAGAGCCCCTGCTATCGTACGTGTAGCTTTTCCCTACTAAGGGAGCAACACCGCGCTGACGGTCCCTATACGTGGCGGGGAAGGAGCGGCCCCTACGCCCTTCAGTTGCTCCCTGTAAGACGGGTAGGCATCCGGCTCCGGCCGTGGCACGTACCAGGGTAGAGAAGCCCCTGAAGATAGCCTCAGTATGTACTGGAGAGAGTGTGGCCTCTGTGCCCCTTACTCCGGCTTGTTCCCTACTAAGGGAGCAACACCGCGCCGACGGTCCCTATACGTGGCAGGGAAGGAGCGGCCCCGTACGCCCTTCAGTTGCTCCCTGTACGACGGGTGAGCTCACGGCCACAGCCAACATACGTACCAGGGTAAGGCGACCCAAGGCTCCGGCCTCAGGACGTACCGGAGAGGACACGGGCTACGTGAGTCCTTCTCCAGCCTCTTCCCCCTATGGGAGCCCTTCATCACCACCCGGGAATATAGCCCCGGAGGTGTCGCTAGAGTGGTGGCAAGGCCTGATATCGGACCTACCTCCCACGCCTGGGAGATCCTTGTTCCTGCCCGAGTCCCGACGGAGAAGCTGCCGCAGCCCAGACCTGTCAGCGCCTCTCCCCCTAGGCGCCCGCAGTCCCAGGTCCCCCAGGCCAGACCCACCGGCTCCCGACGAAGGCGATCCAGGCTCCCTCACTCCACGGAGCCAGAGACGACAGGCCCGACTACTCTGGCTGTTCGGCCCCAGTCCCGAGGGCCACCTCTCAGGTCGAGGCCCATGGACAGGAGGGCCTCCCTGCACCACACCGACGAGGCCCCAACTCGAGGGCCACCTCTCAGGTCGAGGCCCCCAGACGGAAGGGCCTCCCTGCACCCCACCGACGAGTGTGACCCGGGCAGTGACTCCCCTGTGGGTAATCCCTTGCCCTCTGCGGGCCTGGTCCCCCTAGGGCTCTATCCTCACGCCCTCGTCACGGAGTGAACATTACCCAGGAGATACAGGTAAACAGTGACGCCCCTTGTGCCGAGAACAAATCAGGGGAAATAACAGTGAACAGTGACTAAGTGAAGACCAGTGTGAAACTAGCAACAGTTACCATTAATCCAAAAGAACTCAGTGCCAGCAGGACAGAGAATGAACCTTAGAGTAATTATCCAAGTCCCCCCAATAAAAGAACTTTCTGTGAATGCATAAGACTAGGGTGCGCGGGCAGATCAAAAGCCTGTGTGTGCGAGTCGCCGTGACCAGGTGACTGTGTCAAGTGTCGCTATCTGCACCCTGTTCTTAATTATAGTTGTTATGCTGGTGTTTTTAAGGCGACTTCTCGTCGTAAAAACACTAGTGACTGAAGCGGGATCCTCTTACTAGACCGGAAGTAAAGCACCAACAAAGAAACAGGACATAAAAACCAGGCAGTATACCTTAACACATCTATTACCTTAATTCTAACCGTAACAATACAACACAGAGTGATACTTGAGATACAGGGGAACAGAGACACAGAGTTAATATTCAGCACCACAAAATATAGTTACACTCAGTACACACTACAATGTTTATACAGGGATATCTTGAATTATATATGGTATGGTTTATGTGTCACTTTTAGGCAGGATATACACTGAACGGTTCACAAAGGGAATAAACAAGATTGGGAGTCTGTAGGGAAAATATTACTATAAATAAGGTAGGGTGCGGATAGCGACACTTGACACAGTCACCTTGTCACGGCGACACTCACATTCAGGCTTTTGACAGGCCCGCGCACCCTTACCTTATGCGTTCACAGAAAGTTCTCTTATGGGGGCGGACTTGGATAATCACTCTAAGGTTCATTCTCTGTCCTGCCAACACTGAGTTCTTGTGGACTATTATTAACTACACTGTTCTTCACTTAGTCACTGTTCACTGTTCTTTTTCCCCGTCTTGTTCTTGACACAGGGGGAGTCACTATTTTCCTATATCTCCTGGGTAACGTTCACTCTGGGTCAAGGGCGTGAGGGTAGAGCCCTAGGGGGACCCGGCCTGTCCAGGGCAAGGGATTACCCGCAGGGGTGTCACTGCACGGGTCACACTCGTCGGTGGGGTGCAGGGAGGCTCTCCCGTCTAGGGGCCTCGACCTGATAGGCGGCCCTCGAGTTGGGGCCGCGTCGGTGTGGTGCAGGGAGGCCCTCTCGTCTGGGGGCCTCAACCTGAGAGGTGGCCCTCGGGGCTGGGACCAAACGGCCGGAGTAGTCGGGCCTGCCTTCTTTGGCTCCGTGGAGTGAGGGAGCCGGGTTCGCCTTCGTCGGGAGCTGGAGGGTCTGGCCTGGGTGTCCTGGGACTGTGGGCGCCAAGGGGGAGAGGCGCCGTTAGGGCTGGGCTGCGGCAGCTTCTCCTTCGGGTCTCGGGCAGGAACAAAGAACTCCCGGGCGTGGGCGGTAGGTCCAATATCGGGCCTTGCCAGTGTCTCCTCCGGGGCTATATTCCCGGGTGGTGACGAAGGGCTCCCACAAGGGAAAGACACTGGAGAAGGACTCACGTCACTCGTGTCCTCTCTAGTACGTCCTGCGGCCGGAGCCTTGGGTCGCCTTACCCCGGTACGTACGTTGGCTGTAGCCGTGAACTTGCCCGGCGTACAAGGAGCAACTGAAGGGCGTACAAGGCCGTTCCTTCCCCGCCACATATAGAGACCGTCGGCGCGGTGTTGCTCCCGTAGTAGGGGACAAGCCGGAGTGAGGGGCACAGAGGCCACACTCTCTCCAGTACGAACTGAAACTACCTTCAGGGGCTTCTCTACCCTGGTACGTGTCCCGGCCGGAGCTGGGTGCCTACCCGTCTTACTGAGAGCAACTGAAGGGCGTACAAGGCCGCTCCTTCCCCGCCACGTATAGAGACCGTCGGCGCGGTGTTGCTCCCGTAGTAGGGAAAAGCTACACGTATGGTAGCAGTGGCTCTTTACCCTGGTCCGTACTCTGGCCGTAGCCGGAAGCTGATCTTTCCGATCAGAAACAACTGAAGGGCGTACAAGGCCGCTCCTTCCCCGCCACGTATAGAGACCGTCGGCGCGGTGTTGCTCCTGAAGGGGAGAACAGCAAGAGAGGGATGCACTGGGGCAACTCTCTCTCTCTGGTGTACTAAGATCGGAGCCTTGGGTCGCCTTACCCTTGTACACTTTGTTAGGCCGTAGCCTTGGGCCTCCTGCCCTTGGGCCTCCTGCCCTAGAGGGTGTAACAAAAGCCGTCAATACGGTGTTACCTGGGACTGAATCTTGTTCAGTCCCACCCCTATTCTGACGACAGTTGCTCCGCCCGCAATGTAGTTGCCTTTCCCTGATCACCTGGGGTTGGGGCAATTGCGGGGAACAAGGGCCCAGGATCGTAGTGTCCTGGTGACCCTCTTGATTGGGGTCACTAACCCCACCGTTGTGTCCTCCTGGGGTGTTGGTGCGGTGGCGGCCCGGTGGTGGGGTGGGGAGTGGTGAGGTGGGAGGTCCGGCGGCGGGCACAGCGGGCATTTTAATAGTAGTATTTCCCCTACAGACTTCCAATCTTGTTTACCACCTCTGTGATCAGTTCAGTATATATCCTGCCTAAAAGTGACACATAGACAATACCATATATAATTCAAGACATTCCTGTTTGAGCATTGTATTGTGTACTGAGTGTGACTATATCTTGTGGTGCTGAATGTTAACTTTGTGTCCCTGTTCCCCTGTATCTCAAATATCACTCTGTGTTGTATTGTAACGGTTAGAATTAAGGTAATAGATGTGTTAAGGTGTACTGCCTGGTTTTTATGTCCTGTTCCTTTGCGGGTGCTTTACTTCCGGTCTAGAAAGAGGACCCCGCTTCAGTCGCTAGTGTTTTTAGGACGAGAAGTCTCCTTAAAAACACCAGAATAACAGTTTATGTGGTATTTTGGCATTTGTAGTAACACACTTATTTTCATTTGTTTGTTATGTGATCTTACTGTATTTCTTTTTTTTTTTTCTTTTATGTATTGATTTTGTATAGTTTGTTTTTCTTCGTTTGTCTACGCTTTTTCTGTGTTGTTCATGGTTGCATAAATGCTGGTTAAATCCCTTGGGACCTTTTTTAAGGTTTAGTTTATATTGCACAGGTATTACTGAAAATGATATTATATAGTCCCATATTTTATTTTATATAAAAAATATATATACACTATATACAGTATTAACTATATACACTGACTTGTTCTTCATCGTGGGCAATATATGTGTCAGCACTGTGTGGAAATCATTGTCTTCACGATTGTGTTGAGGATGTTCATTCTTGCTAACGTCATTTGTGTTGGCCATTTTTTTTTCTGGTTTTCCTTGTAACTTAATTTATCTGTTTCCACTAGGTAGCTTTAATTAATAAATGTTTAATACAGTTCTTTTAATCGCTCACTGAGTAACTGTGATGGTATATTTTCTTTATTACTTTGTAGATGTAATAATGTATAGCTGTATGTATGCAACACGTATTTTATGTAGGTATAAATGGTAACACTCGTTGGTAGTAAATAAATGCTATAATAAATGAATGAATATATACAGTGTAGAATATTTATTGTTGGTGATTATTTAATGTTTGAGTTATGCAGATAATTGAAGTATGTGTACGTAAGTTGTAACTATACAGCACGTTTTATATGTTTGTGCAGAAGTTTTTTGTCTGTCACTGTGTATTGTATAAATGAAGTATCTATGTAACTCACTAATTTTTACCGTGGTGGAAATGGTGTGAGTGGTGGTGCAGGCGGTGTGTTGACTGACGTGGC
The DNA here is from genome assembly GCF_032717465.1 of Coenobita brevimanus. NCBI lineage: Eukaryota > Metazoa > Arthropoda > Malacostraca > Decapoda > Coenobitidae > Coenobita > Coenobita brevimanus. The sequence continues at coordinate 18,058,070 of NC_137025.1, forward strand.
GTATTTTCAGCAAGCACGCATGATGACGTCGACTTCCCACACTGGTAGCTGTGGTGTGTGAATGAGTAGCGATGAGTAACTTGAGTGAAGATGAGTGATGTCATGCTGGTGTTTTTAAGGCGACTTCTCGTCGTAAAAACACTAGCTACTGAAGCGGGGTCCTCTTTCTAGACCGGAAGTAAAGCACCAACAAAGGAACAGGACATAAAAACCAGGCAGTATACCTTAACACATCTCTTACCTTAATTCTAACCGTAACAATACACGTAGAGTGATATTTGAGATACAGGGACACTGAGACACAGAGTTAACACTTAGCACCACAAAGTAAAGTTATACTGAATACCCACTACAATGTTCATACAGGGAGATCGTGAATTATCTACAATATTGCTTATACGTCACTTGGAGGCAGGATATAAATAGAATTGTTCACATAAGGAATAAACAAGGTCGGGAGTCTGTTTGGGGAATATTACTATAAATGAGGTAGGGCGCGGATAGCGGCACTCGACGTGGTCACCTTGTCACGGAGACACACTTAGGCGTTTGACTGGCCCGCGCGTCCTTACCTCAGCTGTTTACAGAAAACTCTCTGATTCTCTTACATGGGGGGACTGGGATAATTACACAAAGTTCACTTTCTGTCCTGTCAACACTGAGTTCTGGTAGGCCACTATTGACTACTCTGTTTCTTACAGAGTCACTGTGTACTGTTCTTTTTCCCCAGTTGTTCTTGACACAAAGAGGGGGGGTGAATCACTGTTTTCCTGTTTCCTGGGTAATATTCACTCTAGGTCGCACTCGTAGGTGGGGTGCAGGGAGGCACTCCCGTCTGGGGGCCTCGACCTGGGAGGCGGCCCTCGGGACTGGGACCAAACAGCCGGAGTAATCGGGCCTGCCGTTTCTGGCTCCGGGGAGCGAGGGAGCCCGGATCGCCTTCGTCAGGAGTTGGAGAGTCTGGCCTGGGTGTCCTGGGACTGCGGGCACCAAGGGGCAGAGGCGCCATCAGGACTGGGCTGCGGCAGCATCTCCTATGGGGCTCAGACAGGAACAAGGAACTCCCGGGTGTAGGCGGTAAGCCCGATATCGGGCCTTGCCACCACTCTAGCGTCTCCTCCGGGGCTATATTCCCGGGTGGTGACGAAGGGCTCCCCGAAAGGAAAGAGGCTGGAGGACGACTCACGTTACTCATGTCCTCTCGAGTACGTCTGGAGGCCGGAGCCTGGGGTTGCCTTCCCCTGTTACGTACTCTGGCTGTAGCCGTGGACTTGCCTGGCGTACGGGAAACACCTGCAGGGCGTACGGGGTCGTCCCTTCGCCGCGACTCGGGACCGCCGGCGTGGTGCTGCTCCCGTAGTAGGAGACAAGCCGGAGTGAGGGGCACAGATGCCACACTCTCTCCAATACGGATTGCGTCTACCTTCAGGGGCTTCCCTACCCTGGTACGTGCTCTGGCTGGAGCCGAGTGCCTACCCGTATGGAGAACACCTGCAGGGCGTATGGGGCCGTCCCCTCGCCGCGGCTCAGGGCCGACGACGTGGTGTTGCTCCCGTAATAGGGAAGTGCTACACGTACGGTAGCAGGGGCTCTTTACCCTGGTCCGTACTCTGGCCGTAGCCGGAAGCTGATCTATCTGATCAGGAACAACTGATGGGCGTACAAGGCCGTCCCTTCTCTGCTGCGGCTCAGGGCCGACGACGTTTAGTTGCTCCTGAAGGGGAGAACAGCAAGAGAGTGACGTGCTGGGGCAACTCTCTCTCTCTGGTGTGCTAAGGCCGGAGCCTGGGGTCGCCTTCCCCTTCACACACTTTATAAGGCCGTAGCCTTGGCCTGCCCTAGAGGGTGTAACAAAGCCGTCAATACGGTGTTACCTGGGACTGAATCTGGTTCAGTCCCACCCCTATTCTGGCGATCATTGCTCCGCCCGCAATGTAGTCTACTTTCCCTGATCATCTGGGGTTGGGACAATTGCGGGGAACAAAGGCCCAGGACCGTAATGTCCTGATGAGCCTCTTGAATGGGGTCACTAACCTCACCGGTGTGTCCTCCTGGGGTGGTGGTGTGGTGGCGGCCCAGTGGTGGGGTGGGGGGTGGTGAGGTGGGAGGTCCGGCGGCGGGCATTTTAAGTGAGTAAGATGAGTTGTGAATATGGACTTGGTATTTGCTTCGTTGTCTTGACCTCTTCACTCCTGCGTCAGTGGTGGAGGTTGGGGGACGGTAGCAGAGAGAGGAGGGTGAGGTCTGGTGGTTGTGAGTTGTGTCTCATTCTTCGTTTGTTTGTTTTGTTTTTCTTTCTCGATGTTTTCTAGGTCCTTTTCTCTTGTGATTTACTCGTTGTGGGATGAAGACTGTCGTTACTTGTAGGTGCGTGTAGATTATACAGACGACTCGTGGAGTTGTTACTTGTAGTTGATTGTAGATGGATGTAGTTCGTTAGTTCGTCGTAGAAATTGCAAGATTGTTTGTATCAGTACTTTGTTAAACTACTTGCAAGGCGTCCTGTGACCTCTTCACCTCTACATCAGCGTGATGATCGGGGAGACGGAGGGGGCTGGTTGGAGAGAATACTGTCAGGAACTGGTTGTGAGTTGTTGGTTGTGAGAGGTATTTTTAGTTTTCACTCTTGATAATGCAGAATCAATTGTACACTCGTGGGCTTGTATTTTGTAGGAATTCACTGTAGAACTGAAGCTAATCTTGTAGAGTCTCGCCTGCTTTTGTAGAAATTCACTGTTGATTCGAAGACGAGGTCCGTACTTTTGCTTGCCACCAAATGTCATAAAAGACTTTGTAAAAACTTGTAGAGAAGTTTTGTAGATTAGTTATATATATATTGAACTTGTGGACGAGCGGTTGTTATACGTGAGTTGCTTTGTAAGTAGATAATCTTGGTTCCCTTTTGTCATGCAATGACAGGAGAGGTAAAGATGAGTATGGGACAATTTTTATTTGTCTTGGAAATATTAACAAAGTCTCACACACGAGTGAAGTTAAGTAGAGTCCCGCGAGCTACCTCCCTGTCTCGCTCTCTCTCTCTCTCTAACTCTCTCTCTCCTCTCGCCCATGTTGCTAGGCTCGTTCTCCCTACTACCTGCCGGTTCTGTGGCCTGTCTCCTTCTGCTGCTCTGCTTCCTAAATTCTAGGGTAGCAGGGGTCGTGTCACGTGTGTTACACTGTGGTTGGAAAGTTCTAGAAACCTGTGTGTGAGTATGTGTGTATGTGTGTGTGTGGTCACGAGGCGCTGTCGTGTGCCTATAAAGCATTCCTTGAGTTAAGAGTGTGTAAGCATGTTTAGCATTGCTCGATTCTCGCAGACACAATACCTTCTCATCATCTGACTTGCTGCTTCTATCTGTCTGTCTGTCTATCTATTTATCTATCTATCTATCTATTATGATTTCTAATTATAATATGGAGTCCTGACACCGACACACCACCTCCACCGCCTACATCACTGCCACCGCCCAACGCCACCACCTCCTCGCAGCCCACCACTCACCTCCCTACCACCTGTCCAGCCACCACCTCCCACACCACAGCACACTCCAGCCCACCACTCACCTCCCTACCACCTGTCCAGCCACCACCTCCCACACCATACCACACTCCAGCCCACCACGCACAAGCACCCCCTGCCCAACCTCACCCCCCCTCCCCCATGAGCATTCTCATTATATGCGCCACACTACATCCCCACCCGCCTCCCCCCCTAACGGCCGCACGCCCTCACCACCACCACATGCACAACCATCCTCACGACCCACACCCACACTCACTACCACCACCACCAGGTCAGGACGCCTTTCACGCCCACCCTCCAGATACACCCCAACACCACCTCCCACTGCACACACACCCCACCACCCACCACCACAAACCACCCATACCCCAAACACCTCCCCCATAACCCTCCCTCTCCACCAAGCACGATGGAATCCTCCCAAATCCCATTTCCCCAAAGTACAACGCTCCTCCCACCGACCCATCCCCCATAAAAGCACCAATCTCATGTCACTCTCCAGCATTCAGCTTCCACCTCCTCACCAGGCACCATTCCCCAAGATGAAGATCACCAGAGTGCACTGGTTACCCCACGACCGCCCACATGTCAGGATTCGGGAGACGCACCACCTTCTCCGCCTCCTACGCCGGACCGACCGACCGACCACCCATCCTTCCTCCGGCTCACTCTCAACCCTCATCGAGAACCGAACCCCGTCACCTACCACTGGACCAGCCTCCTACAACACCTCACTCCGGCCTACCAGACATCCACCACCACAACATACCACCTTCAGTCACAGGGTCGTGACTTCTTTACCACGGAAGGTGGTAAAATACCCGCCGCCGGACCACCCACCCCGCCACCCCCCACCCCACCACCGAGCCGCTACCACACCACCACCCCAGGAGGACACAACGGTGGGGCTAGTGACCCAGGTCAAGAGGGTCACTGGGACACTACTGTCCTGAGTCCTTTTTCCCCGCAACTACCCCAACACCAGGTGACTGGAAAAAGGCAACGACCTTGACGGCGGGACAGCTGTCACCAGAATCGGGGTGGGACTGAACAGGATTCAGTCCCAGGTAACACCGCGTCGACAGCCACTGTTACCACCCCAAGGGCAGGAGGCCCAAGGGCAGGAGGCCCAAGGCTATGGCCAGAAGTGTACACCAGGGTAAGGGGACCCTCCGCTATGGCTTTAGTGTGCACCGGGGAGGGCGCTGCCTCTGTGCATCCCTCTCCTGCTGTTCTCTCCTACGGGAGCAACACCGCGTCGACGGCCACTGTACGTGATGGGGAAGGAGCGGCCACTGTACGCCCTTCAGTTGCTTCTCGTAAGATGGGTAGGCTTACGGCTATGGTCGCAGTACGTACCAGGGTAAGGCAACCTGAGGCTACGGCTTTAGTACGTACCGGAGAGGACACGGACTCCGTGTACCTTTCTCCTGCCTTTTCCTCCTGTGGGAGCCCCTTGTCACCATCCGGGAGTGTTGACCCGGAGGTGTCGCCAGAGTGGTGGCAAGGCCCGATACCGGCCCTACCTCCTACCCCTGGGAAATCTCTGTTCCTGTCGGACACCAGATGGAGACGGTGCCGCAGCCCAACCCTGTCGGTGCCTCTCCCTACAGGCAACCGCAGTCCCAGGACTCCCAGGCCTGACCAGCAGCCTCCAGACGAGGGCAACCCAGGCTCCCTCACCCCACGGAGCCAGAGGCGACAGGCCCGCCTCCTCCAGCTGTTTGGCCCCAGTCCTGAGGGCCACCTCTCAGGTCGAGGCCCCCAGACCAGAGGGCCTCCCTGCACCCCACCAACGAGGCTCCAGTGCAAGGGCCTCCTCTCAGGTCAAGGCCCCCAGACAGGAGGGCCTCCTTGCACCTTATCGACGACCAGGACTAGGGCAGTGACTCCCCTGCGGGCAGTGTATTGCCCCATGCAGGCAGGCTTCCCCTAGGGCCTTCTCCTCACGCCCATACTTCAGAGTGATCTCTACCCAGGATACACGGGTAAATAGTGACGCCCCTTGTACCGAGAACAAACCAGGGGAAAACAGTGAACAGTGACCAAGTGAAGTCCAGTGTAAAGCCAGTGACAGTTCCTATTAGTCTATAAGAACCCGATACCCGGCAGAACAGAAAATAACTTGAACCCTAAGTAAGAGAACTTATAGTGATCGTGTGAGTCCTAACTAAAAGAACTTTCAGTAACTGTGAATGGAGACTAGGGTGCGCAAGCGAATCAAAAGTCTGTGTATAAGTGCCGCCGCAACTAAGTGACTACATCAAGTGTTGCGATCCGCACCCTGTTTAATTATAGTAGTATTCACCCCACGGACTCTTAATCTTGTTCATTCCCCTTGCATCCAGTTAAATATATATTCTGCCTAAAGATGAAATACGGGTATCGGTACATATAACTAATAACATAAGTGTACATGCATTATACCGTGTGTTAAGTGTAACTGTGCATTGTGGTGTCAAAGGCTAACTCTGTGTCCCTGTCTCCTGTATATCAAGTATCACTCTGTGTTATATTGTAACAGTGTAGAATTAAGGCAATAGATGTGTTAAGGTATACTGCCTGTTTTTTTTATGTCCTGTTACTTTGTGGGTGCTTTACTTCCGGTCCGGAAAGAGGACCCCACTCAGTCGCTGGTGTTCTTAGGACGAGAAGTCGACCTAAAAACACTCAGCATAACACCCACCTCCACCACTTCACCACCACTCACTTTCCTCACCAACATGGTCAACTCATTCATCTTCCCTATCACACCCTCCTCCTCATCCTCACCCACCTTTTTTTCCTCGCTCACCTCCCATACCCCACCTTCAACCTCACCATCCCCACGGACCCCCAGCTCATCCCCAATAACCTCACCAGATGCCTCGCCACCCACCACACCCCGCACCTCACCACCCATCACTCTCTCGCGAGCTCAGCCCCCTGCCACCACCTGCACCGCCCCATCCCTGAACATTCAGACTACACCACGAGGCCGCACCTCCCCACCACCACCGGCTCTTTCTTCCCCCACACCTCACCCCACCTTTCCTCACCCCAGACAACACACACCACCCGCCACACCCACTCCACAGCCCCTGCCAAGCCACCACGGTTCCAACACGGCACACCATCTGCCACCACCCCCACACCCACACCACACCCTGGCTTTGCACCCACCGCCCATCCCACACCGTGATCACAGAACCATGCTACCGCTCAAACCACCCCACCACCAAACACCGGGATGGCACCGCAAGACCACACCCCCTCCTCGCCACCTACACTTCAAGCCACCTCGCCTGCCACCTTACCACCACTACCGACCTCCAGTGCCAGATCACCCTCACACCCCGACACACCACCCACCTCAAGCCCCACCACCTCCCTCACGCCCACCATTGGAGCGCCCCTCCCAAAACTACCCCACCCTGGCGCACCACTCCCACTGCCACGACACCTCACACCTCACCTGACAGCTCACCTGCACCACCAACACCCGGCTGCTCCTCCACTTCCTCACCACCCGCCACCTCCTCTTCCACGCCCAGCGCCGCGTGTCCCACCCACACCGCCGCACCACGTCCACCCACCACGCCCTCGTCCCAGCCGTCACCCACCACCGCCACTGCAACTCCCAGCCCACTGTCTGCACACACCCCCACCCCCACCTGCCCCACTCACAACCCCACAACACCACTACCCACTCACCCCACACCCCGCTCCCCACGCCGCACCGCCCACACCCCTGCCACTCCATGGCCGCCCTTGCACGCCTCATGTACCACACACCCACATCAACCCCGCACACCCGCGTCACCACCCACACCCACCCTCAAAACAACCATCACATGCTTCGCCTGCCTCTCCCGACCACCCGTCTTCGTCAGAGTATCAGACATACAGCACAACACCACACCAGCAGCAACACCGAGCATAACCAAAGTGCGACGGGCCTTATGGGCACCGACCCTCGGTAGGAACCGCCGGCTCCGTGGGCCACACCATCTGCTGACCCTCCTCCGTTCCGCCCTCACCACCTCCATGCTCTTCCTCACCTGAGATGCAGAGCAGGAAGAAAATCGTTACACTGCTGCCTGGCAGGCCCTACTAAAACGCCTCCAGCCTGTATACGCCACACACAATACTCACGTATACCACCTCCAGCCACGGGGACGTGACTTTTTCCAAGGGGAGAGTGGTGAAATGCGTGGCATACAAAGTAGTGCCCCCGAAAAGGAAGCAAGTGAGGAACAGCATAGTGCCCCCCAAACTGAGACGAGTGGCGTACAGCCCAGCGCCCCCGGGAACGTACCGACACCCCCACCCAGACCCCACGGAGTAGCTGCAACCAGACGATGGGATACTGCACAACAACGGCATATGTCAGCCCGGGCCGTGCGCCCCTATAACACTCAGCCGTCGCACCATCACCATAGCAGGAGAAGGACACTACCTTCGGGGAGTGGGATTGCCGGATCAGCTAGGGGTGGAGCTGCTCACATAGCTCCAGACAGCACCCCTCAGGAGACGGCTTATTGCTGCTCCCGCCCTCGCCAGACGGCCTATTGCTGCTCCAAAGGTGCCCCTCCAGAGACGGCTTATTGCTGCTCCAAAGGTGCCCCTCCAGAGACGGCCTATTGCCGCTCCTCCCTCCTGCAGAAGGAGACGGCCTACTGCCGCTCCCGCCTTCGTCAGACGGCCAATTGCCGCTCCAAAGACGTTGCCCCAGAGACGGCCTATTGCCGCTCCTCCCTCCGGCAGAAGGAAACGGCCTATTGCCGCTCCCGCCTTCGTCAGACGGCCAATTGCAGCTCCGAAGATGTTGCCCCAGAGACGGCCTACTGCCGCTCCTCCCTTATGCAGAAGGAGATGGCCTACTGCCGCTCCTACCTTCGTCAGACGGCCAATTGCTTCTCCGAAGGTGAACAGAGGTGCGCTGACTCCCCCACTCAGGCCATAGCCAATTGCCGGGCCTTGGTGCTTGATAGCTGCGCCCCTGGGCTGCCACAGCCAATTGCCAGGCCCCACGGCCAAACGGAGGTGTTGAGTGAATCATCGCCCCAGCAGGAGACAAGAGCCCGGACCTCCCATACCGGAGCGCCCCAGCCAGGCCCTACGGTCTCTCCTGGCCTGCGCTCCCTACGCCTGGCTCTGGAGAAGACTCACCTGACGGACCCTGGTTCAGGTCGGTGCCGCAGTCCCTCCCTGTTGGCGCCCCTCAACTCTGGGGACCGCAGTCCTCAGTCCCTCCAGACCCTTCCCAGGCAGAGGTCTTATGCCCACGAGGCGGTGTAAGACCTCCGCCTCCGGCCGAGACCTGTACCAGAGATTTCTGGATCTATTCGGCCCCAGTCCGGAGAGCCACACCCCTGAGCCTAGCCCGGAGACTGCGGGCCCCTTTGCCACCTGCAGCCCTGGACGCGAGAGGACGCCCCTTCGAGTTGTCCCGTGCCCTCTCGGTACGCCCCCCCTTGGCGGTGCCCCTATCCCGGCCGAGTGGTCGCCGGCATGTCTCCCCGCCGCCCCCACGATGAGTGACTCATGATAAGTGTGGTGTTGCCCCAGAAATAGTGAACTGTTTTAGGTTAAGTGTGACGTTGCCCAAACTAGTGTAACAATGGTACAGTGACTTAATACGTGTTGAATATCGGGGCAAGTGAAATCACGGTGGATGAGTAAAGGACGAGTATATAAACTTAGTTCTGGTAAATCAGACTCACGAGTGACGCCCTTGCAGAAAACCAGTAAGACTATTCCTCCCGAGAAATCCTCTGTAGTAAGATACTCCAACATCTTCGGCTCCAAGAGAATAATAGAGAAAGTGTTAATAATATTTCCCCACTTGTATTACCAGCGAATTCCAATGTCATTCCCTCTCCCCAGTAACTAGCGTGAACGTAAACAAGGAATAGAATCAATTGCCAAAACCCTTTTGCTATCAGGAAATATTAAGTTCAAATTAATAATACTTACTCTTCCCCAGTATTACTATAACTCTGTTCTGACCCGTTGCGAGTCACTCCCCTCGCCCTCCCCCCCCCTCCCTGTGAGTCTCACTCCCCGCGCCCCGCGCGCGCCTGTATTCTCTGTACACCTGTGCACTAGAATTAACTGTGTTGGCATCAGTATCAGTTAAGCCAGTATCCTGTGAGATACTAGTATCCTAGTTAAGGTTTTATTCCTTTGATATATATTGTGTTGTAATATCTGCTGTCTTTGTCCTGTGTCTGACTATGGTAATATACGTGTAAAGATTATTGCCTGGAGTTTTTGTGTCCTGCCTCTCCTCATTGCACTAAGCCCCGGTCTCGAAAGAGGACCCCGCTACACGTTAGGTGTTCTAGGACCGAGAAGTCGAGCCTTTTTCACCTAGCATTACAATATATATATCAAGGTTTCGTAATGTCAAAGGCTCAAAATGTGTGTTGGGGGCGGTGGGGAGGGGGATGGGTTTCAGCAGAGACGTCCTGTATTTTGACTGTTCAGATATGGCAACTGAAATACTAGCCCAGCAGGGTGAACCAGACACCACCATCCCAAGAGGAGAGTACAAGGGGGTGTTACCCACCCCACCAAGAGATGACAGGGAGGCTGGCTCACCTGACGTACCTTCCAGGCAAGAGCGACTTATCTCCCTCGCGACCCGACGCCTCTCTTCCCCACAGCCAGACTACCCGGCAGTGTACAGGAAAAGTACACTACACTTCAGCGGAGTGAACACTCGCCAGAATCGGGGTGGAACTTGCAGTGGCAAGATCCCAAGCAAACCCTCGGACACCTAGTCCCCTCGCGACCCGACGCCTCTCTTCCCCACAGCCAGACCACCCGGCAGTGTACAGGAAAAGTAAATTACACTTCAGCGGAGGGAACACTCGCCAGAATCGGGGTGGGACTTGCAGTGGCAAGATCCCAAGCAAACCCTCGGACACCGAGTCCCCTGGATCGGCCTACTTTTTAACAGAGGACTCAGGAGGGGCCTCAAGGGTTGCCATTCTCCCAAAGGAGCAGCGACACAGTATCACCCGTCGGGTATACTGTGAGTGGAAGGAATGTTGGTCAGCCACCCTCTGCCAACCACCTTCAGGAGCCGGCACGTTGGCACGTCCACCAGACGACCTTCGCCAGTGTTCCCGAGGAGGAAAGCAGGCCCTGGGGTTCACTCTGTCAGAGGTACCACGCAGGACAAAGGGTCACTGTCCCCCAGTGCTGTATCTGGGACAGGAGTCCCAGACCCTACGGCTGGAGTGCAGCCTCAGTCAGAGCTGTGGCAATAGCTGGGCGTATCCATTTGGCGCCTTCTCCTCGCCGCCAGGGTCTGTAGTGCCCAGAGGAGCCTCCCCCGAAACTCCTCTTGCCCTCCTGTCCCCCATAGGAGCCCAGGCAGTGCCTAACGGGGCTGCCTGACGGAGGGAAAGTCCCCTGGACCTCCCCCATCTACCCCGGACCAGAGTTCTGGCAGGGCCTTCCCGCCCTGCCAAGCAGGAGAGTCGGCCCTCGGCCGCTCTCCCTCCGCTCGTCCCCAGGCTCCCATAGAGGAAGGTGCCTCTTGCCCTGCCCACTCCTCCGGTGGCAGAGCGAGGTGCCCCTCTCCTCTCCTCTCTCCTCGAGAGGGTGATTTCTGCTCCCTTTCAGGAACCCCACCAGAGACTAGAGTGGGTGTGACGTCCCCGAGGCCAGGTGTCCTGTCCCCGCAGCCCCAGGTGCTGTCGGACTCCTCCAGGATGAGAGGCTGCAGCTCACCCCAGCCAGTCTCCTCCCGACGGCGAGACTGCAGTCCCCAGAGTCAGCGGGCCTCCCCAGACGCCTGCTGCAGTAGCCAAGCCTCCCCCAGTGATGGTGGCTGCAGGCCTTCCCTGACAGCTGCCTCTGTAGGGCAGTGCAGCCCGGTGTAGCATTATAATCTGTGACAGATTATAACGCTACACCGGTCCTGATGCAAAGAGGTCTTGAAAGTCCAGAAGAAGGCGTCGGAGGCTGTCAGCCTGGTGTGGCGAGAGGTGTTCAGGTAGGGGAAGTAAAGTGGCAGGTGAGGAAGGGGGGTTGCACAAGGCTCGGCTTCTTCCATTTCCCTGACCACTAATCCTCTGGGGAGGGTGAGGGGTGATGGTGGAGATGTTGGCAATATGTACCATTCCGAGGTGAGGGGGGAGGAACGTGGGAGACAGTAGGCAGGAGGAAATGGTTCCAGGTGGTAGGCTAGGGAAGAACAGGATGGAGGTTCCAGTGGGCCTGTTCAGGTGTAGCCAGGCCTCGTGCTGAGGGAGGATGGTAAGGGCGGAGGCGATGGTTGTGGGGAAGGTGGTACATGGAGGAGTAGGGGGATAGGGGGTAGGGGGCAGTGTGGAGGACATGGCAGGGGGGGGAGACAGGGCGAGGGAGGAGGTGAGGGTGTGCACGTGCAGAGCGGCAGGGAGGGGGGGGGTCTGGAGGCTTCTGGAAGTGGAGACATCGCTTGTGACAGTTGATGCTGGTATGTAACTTCTGCAGGAGGTCCAGCCCTAAGTAGCCATCGTAGGCATGGCAGGTCGAGTCAAAGATGATGAACCTATGTTGGGTGGATACTTGCTGATGGGTATCGGCTTGCAGGGCCCAGGTTTCCTCACGTTTCGGCAGGGAGCCATCCTCCACATCTATGAGGTGAGCTGAGGTGGGGAGAAGTGGGCCGAAAGCTGAGATGTGGCGGGAGTAGACGTGGCTGTAGAGGCAGGATCTGGCTGCTCCCATATCAGCCAGTATCCTTGCTTGTACCCCATTCAGTCTTATCTTGTCACGACTGGGGGGCGGTATTTTTGTGAGATGGTCCCTGCCACCGTGGGGATGTGCGGCGGCAGTTCTAAAAATACAGCTGTTGTGGGGCATCTTGCTCTTCGGGCTCCACTTCCCCAGGGTCGGCATAGTTGGCAGGTGGGGCATTGTCCTCGGCGTTCTCACTGTCTAGTAAGGAGACTTTGTGGTGCCCTTGAGTGGTTGTCCTGCGCCGGGCAGCTTTTAGCTGCTCACGGATGTTGTGGATAGGGCATCTGTGGCTGCAGGCAGAGAATTCCCACGGGTTGATGGAGATAACATTAGTATTTTCCTTAGGGTCGGGGCGTCTTTTGGTAGGGTGTGCCCTGGGTATAATGGGTGTCATTGAGGGGCCTGCGTGGGTGGGGAGCATCCATGGTTTGAGGTGTGGTGTCCTCTGTGTTGAGAATTTGCTGACTGCACCGATGTGCTGTGGGGTGGAATGGGCAGCCAGAAGGCATCTAACCAGCTGTACATTTTGTCAAGGTTTCCCGTTGGGTCATATATGGTGAAGTGTTCCCTTATGGTGATGAGGATCCTCAACAGGGAATTGAATATATGTTGTTCCCGGGTGGCTGCGTCGGTCTCTGGGTAAGCGGCGGTGACAAGTCGCCTGGCCTGGATGAGTGTGTCGTCCAGGTTGCCGTTTTAGGTGAGGGTGTCGAGCTGTGACAAGGCTACGACTTTCCCTAAGGATGGTGTGATTGCCTGGGTGAACTGCACCCATGTCAGCTCCGGGACGATCCAGTTGGCGATGCTTGACACTGCTTGGTTCAGGTGAGGCAGGGTAACTGCTATCTTCTCCCTGTCATAGTCGAATCCTACGTCTGGCAGTGGCTTAATCATGGACATGTATGTGTTCATGTCATACTGTTCGGAGTTGAACTTTGGCAATTGGACGTGTAGTTTGGCCGCCATTTTGCTAAACTTTCCCTTATGTTCCTTGTTGCTCTCTGACCAGATCAAGAACCATGGCCACAAGTGTTATGCTACGTGTTCAGAGTCGAACTTCTTGTTCTCTGGACACAAGCGACTGATCTGGGGTTCCCTTCAAGACCGGGTCTAGAACATGCAACTAGAGGAACAGGGCATAAAAACTCAGGTCAACCAACCTTACATGTATATTGCCAAAAAGCCAACATAATACCTGATGCAATCTTAACACAACACACTGTACAGATTAAATACACAATACGACAGGACTCTGCTTGGGCTGCTGGGGACTCGGCTTATCACAGGTGTCGTCCAAGTGTGGGAGGGGTTTCGTCTGGTATGCCTTCCCGCAGGAGGCAGTGGACCACTGCTAGGGGCCGGGTCATCCGAAGTTGGCTGCTGGGCAGTGTTGAGGGAGGCCTTTCCCTGGTGGGACCTCGGTGAGAAGGTCTGCCCTTGGGACTGGGGCTGAAAGGGCGAGCAGACACACTTCCCTGTGCCCACTCCTGGAGGTGGATGCTTGCCGATAGGGCTGGGGAGGTCACACCCCAGAGTCCTGGGGGCACCCCTGGGTGATTGAGGGCTGCAGTCTTGCTCGGGTTGAGCCACCGTCAGGGGCTGTCTGTGGCATCCCTTCCTTTGGGAGTCCAACAGCGAGGGACATCATAGGGTCACTGGTTGTAGGGAACGGATCCCGAGACACCACGGGGCAACTCCAGATCTCCTCCAACTGAAACTCTGCCGGGGGGCTGCCTCTGTGGGGAGAGAGAGAAGGGTGTCCCACTCAGCTTCTGGATGGGTGAGGCAAGCAAGGGACTAACTCCGTGAGGGGCGCCTCAGGGGTAGCAGACAAGGGACATACGGTGGCCGATCCCTTCCCGGTGTAGACGGTGGCCATCACCGTGGTTCTGCTTACTCATGGGACAGCAGATGAAGGGTGTATGGTGGCCAACCTTTCCCTGGCGTGGACGGTGGCCATCACCGTGGTCCTGCTCCTTGCAGAAGTGGCAGGTGAAGGACGGACAGTGGCCAATCCTTCCCCAGCGTGGATGGTGGCCGTCGCTGTGGTTCTGCCCTGCTCTGGGGTTGCAGCCAAGAGACATACTGTGGTCGGTCTCTCCCCGGTGCAGAGGGTGACTGTCACCGCGGTGCTGCTCCCAGCGGAGGCTGCAGGTAAAGGGCTATGGTGACCAACCCTTCCCCAGTGCAGACGCTGGCCGTCGTCACGGTCCTGCAGGGGATAGTAACAGAGAAGCATATAGTGGCCAGCTTCTCCCCGAAGTAGATGGTGGCCGTTGTCGCGGTACTGCCTGGGACTGTAGGAGTACAAGTCCCACACCAATCCTGGCGAGTGCTGGCCCGGCTGGAGAGTAGTCTGCTGGGCGGCGTTCCACTAGCTGGCTTTGTTGAGGGGAAGAGGGGTGCAAGGTAGTGGGGGACGTAGGCCCGTCTGGACCAGGCCCTTCACGCACCCTATGTGCCTCCCTGTGGTCTTCCCTTGGTGTGCGTGTTGCGATACCCTGTCCGTGGTTCCTCCTTGGGGTTGGTGTTGCACCACCCTTTCCGTGGTCTCCCGGTGGGGTGGGTATCTCATAATGAACAACTACTCCATGAGACTGAATTGAGACCTATTATCCACATAATATGTCAGCTTCAGCTCCAGTTACATGGGCACGTGGACCATTTTCCTCAGGTTGAGCCTGCTTGCACGATTGATCCGAGAGTGTTAACGCAGGGTGAAAGAGACCAAAGAGAAGGCCTTGGAACTCTTGTCTTGGGCAGATCGATTGTTCCTGTCGAAAGATATTGCCCGGAGGATTACATGAAGGGACCCCGTGGATGGACTCGGAGGGTGAGTGAGGCTATGCGCCCTGCAGTGTTTGTGCCATACGATGATGATGATAAACAGCTGGTTTAGGCTACCTATTTATAGTGTTAGGTGATGGGACAGTTGTCTCAGTATGTTTGACAAGCATGTACATTTTCATTGTTTTTCAGTAAACGCTAAGTTACATATACTGCGCTTGACGAGGTAAAGTTGTGCCTATTCATGGCACATACTTTTCCTCTATTAATAAATGTTATGCAGCGTATTCTGGGTTCGACTTCTTGAACTCAGATACGGGCATGGACTTGGGTTATTTTGTTCAGGACCGGGCCAGAGCATGCAAACAAGGGATAGGGCTCAAACACAGGCTAACCAGTATTACACATACTTTACCTTACAAATATATACAGTGGACTTGCACAATACAGTACACGGTACAACACTATATATGGGGCACAAGTATGGTTTATATCACAACACTATATATGGGGCACAAGTATTAAGCAGAGTTTATAACAGTATAGATGAGGCACAAGTATTACACAAAGTTTATAACACTATGGATGGGGCACAAGTATTACACAGAGATTATAATACTATACATGAGGACACACAAAGTTCAGATTGCAGGCAGGTGCAGGTGGCAGCCAGGTGTGGGAGGAGGGCCGTCGGAGATCTGCTTTTGGTAGAGGTGCTGGTCTCGGGCTGCGCACTCTGGGGTCTGGTGTAGGCTGGAGGGTAGCGTGGTGGGAGGCCCCTTCCTGGCGGGGGCCTTAGGAATGTGGTGGCCCTCGGGACTGGGGACAAATAGGGCTAGTAGGTGTGCTGCCTGGCACTTGTCCTTGGCTGTGGTGGGAGTCTGGGTGGAGCGTCCGGGCTGGTCTGGGCCCGGGGTTATCTGTGGGGTGCCCCTTGAGGTTCAGGGGCTGAAGTTTCGCCAGGAGGGGGAAGCAGTCAGGGGTCGTCTGTGGCCGCTTGCCCTTGGGGAGTCTGTCAGCTGCTGGGGGCTCGGTTGCAGGGACAGGACACCCAGGCTCATGACAGGTTGACTCCAGACACTCTACAACAGGAGTCCTGTAGGGGAGCAATCTCCACCCTTTGTAGTGGAGGGGGAGTGTGATGGGCATCCCACTCGGCCTCTGGAAGGGCAGTCTGATCCAGGGAGATCACCCTCGCAGGGAGCCCCCGGGGTAGTGGAGGAGGGACAACCAGTGGTCTCTCCCTCAGCTTGGCAGTTCCAGTGGACTCTGCTAGAACTCCACTCGTGGCAGAGGAAGGGGGTCCAGTGGACTCTCCTTCTACCTAGTAGGTCCGGTGGCCTCTACCCAGGCTCCACCCGGGGTAGTGGAAGAGGGAGGTCTGGTGGACTCTTCCTCTGCCCGACAGGTCTAGTGGACTCTGTCGGGGCACCACCTGTCCTGGGGACAGCAGGAGGAGGAAGTCCAGTGGACTTTCTGGCTCCCGCGGCAGGTCCGGTGGACTCTGCCGTTCTCCTGCTGCCAAGGGAAAGTTGCAGTTGAGGGACGACCGGTGGTCTCTCCCTCTGTGGCAGGTCCGGTGGACTCTACCACGGCTCTGCTCCCTTCCCTGGGACTGCAGGTGAGGGTCGTCCAGTGGACAGTCCGAGACCCCTGCTCCCAAAGGTGGGTGGCAGAAGAAGGAGGTCATGTGGACTCTCCTCCTACAGTAGATCCGGTGGACTCTACTGTGCCGCTGCTCCTCTCGGGGTGTGTAGGACTAAGAAGACTGATGGTCTCTCCTCCTCTTGTGATGGCAGGTCCAGTGGACTCTGCTGCCAGGGGTCTACTTGGGACTGTATCCAAACAAGTCCCACCCCGAGTCTGGTGAGCGCTGTCCTTGTCAGAGGGCAATGCACCTGGACGATGCACTTCCCGTGGGTCTGGCTGGGTGGAAGAGGGGCGTAATGTAGCTGGGGACATGGGCCAGTGTGGCTCGAGGCCCTTGTAAGCCTCCCCGTGGCCTCCTCTTGGGATGGGTGTCGCCTCCCCGTGTCCTCCTCTTGGGGTGGGTGTGCCAGGGTCACTCCGTCGGGTGGGTATTTCAATAAAGACCCAAGATATTTGGAGGATTCACAGTTATTGAGGGATAGCTTACACTATCACAGGTTTTGCTCATGTTTCCTCACCATTAATATAAGTACTCTTCTCTGTTCATTGTTCTTCCCTCAGATGTTCACTCAATCACCATTTCAGACTAAACCCCTCCTCAGATCAGTACGTAATGTTTAGCCATGGCATGCAACTATAAAAAGTGTAGGAGATTCACTGACATAGATTGCTCATACTCAGTTCAAGTTAACTGTAGTCTGCTCATACAGACTACTGTACCCACCTCTTAAGGGATATAAGCTATTCAGTTCACTCCTGCCTCACCCATCTATCTACCTGCATCACCCACCCATTCAACAATAAATTAATAAATAAATAATATCGTGTTGCTCATCATCGCATTCACCTCTTATCTATCCTATCATGTATTAGTTACTCAACTTTTTATTCACTGGTTCCTGCACCAGTTCTTGCCTAAGCACAGTATTCACTCCACACCAATGGCATAGCCATAGCCCCCAGTTAATTCCTTGGCCCTCCTCATTGTTCCCCCTTACATGAAATTACAGATTATTTAATGTGTGTACATTGTGCAACTGTGGGCCCTTCCCAGAAAAGGATTTGGTCTCACGTTGACCCCCCCTACCCCCCATTGGTGGAGGCCTGGCTACGCTATTACCTCATGTGTTCACCCATGTTCATCATTTGTTTCATTCGTGTATCCACGTTATTAATACCATTAGAGTACTCACCAAACTATGACATTCAGCTTTCATTATCTAACATGGTCACACCCCATAATAAGTATTCACCTTTTAATGTACACCCCATAGGCATATTGAGAGGGAGAGAGAGAGCATTATAATGATGATTAAAGAACATACAGCTTTTGCCAACCTTAACTTAGCAGCTGTATCAACAGTATACTTTTAATTTTACCCCCAGGAGAGCAGAGGGATAGAGTGGATTTAGTGGCATTCTGCTGGGTGCTTCGCTTGACATCACACCATATGGATGTCTCCTTACCTGAGTAACTGAGCCACCTTTGCCTGTGCAGTTTGTAACACACCAGTGTATAATATACACTATTGATTATTTTCTAAGGTTGTGGGTCCCCCACCCAGTCATGCATCACAGTTTGTGGATGCAATCTCTCAATAATCAGCACACTTTTGGTTGTGCACCTTTACAGACACAGTTACCCTACAGTAAAGGCCAAGATTGTTAACTTTCAAGGTTCTAGGTCCTCACTTAGCATCCCGTGCATGCACAATTTGTGATCACCATACTCTGCTTTTACATAAACTTGATGAACTAATGAAGTACACTGATATTTTTTCCTTTTCTGCATGATGCCTTAGGTTAGTTTCCTGTTGAACACAGCTAATGTTCAGTACAAAGCAGTTTGTGAGAGGTCTGTCACAGACATGTATGTTTCATTGAATATCCTACCCTATTGTACTCTGGACCATAATACTCTGCCTTCAGGCCTCTACACCTTATTAGGTGCAATATGTGACATCTTCTTTGTCCCTAAAAGTGCACAAATCTTGAAACTTCTTTTCACTTCAGCTTGCTTTTCACTAGTTTCTAGTCACATCTGTAACATCTGCAGTGCTATGAAAGTGCGCAGCACTCCCCTGCATACATGACTGAGTAAAAGTTTAACTGAAAAACACATACTGCATGAAAATCTGAACATCACAGTACAGTACAGTACTGGTATATATACACTATTTGCCAGTATTGTAATTGCTTACACCAATTTCAGTACCTTTGCTAAAAATGCAGGATAATACTATGCGGCCCATTTCACTACATATGCCTGCTGATAATTCTCCCACTTTCCTATGTCCATTTCCTTGTTTCTGGATCCTACCTAATCCCATCTAAGTGGGAAAAAGGGTTAAATGATAATCATGAAAATAATGATGATGATGATAATGATGATGATGATGATGATAATGATAAAGATGATAACTTTATATTCACAATCAAGAGGCCTGAAACAAAACAACTTTCTCCAATTTCTTTTTTTTTATTATTATTATTATTCACTTTGTATAAACAGCGAGTATTTGTGATAAACATTAAAATTTCACAACAAATGTCACGTTCTGAGATCCGTCTGAGCAAGAACAAAATAGGGACACTCGACACTGGAAAAATAAAACCATTTCAAGGATGCTGGAGAGGAAGAGGACAGAGCACCAGAAGAGGAAACTCTACACCAGAAACTCCCCAACTCTGAATAAATGAACCCCTCTCTGAATACATGGCTCAGCTCTAAATATATGGCTCCAACTCTGAATAAACAGCTCCACCTCTGAGTAACGACTACTGGCGTTATCTTCATTACAAGTCAATGATTTGTTCCATATTACTGCAGCTTTTTTCTCACATTTTCAGATGTATTCCCAAACATCACATCTTTTTTCCTCTTTAATTTGATGCTGTAAATTAGGGGACCTGACACTTTAGCAGTGTGAATAATGACTAAAGGTAGTTCCCATTAAATGACATAGAATGTGTTCCATATCACACCTCTTTTATATTTGGTGCTGTAACCTGGGGGAACTGGTATATCAGCCTTGGGATGTACTATGCATTAACACAACCTCTTCCCTTCATTTAATGTAATTTGGGGGAAATTGCTCATCAGCTTTACAAGTATCAACCAAACTATAACTGCTTATATATCTTTGATTTACAAAAAAAAAAAAAGAAAAAAAAACAGAAAAAAAAAAAGCATATAATGACGACTTAGCATAATGGAAAAACAATGGGGGGATCAACCAACTGGGTCATAATAAGTATAATTTCCATCATTAACCTCTTCAGTCTGATGATGTATTTCATGTTCCTGGTATCTTCATATGTTCTTTATGATGGAAGTCTCAAACTGGAGGGGTTACATATAGCCTTCATTAACCTCTTCAGGGCTAGAATTTTTTTTTCCAAAGAAAATCAGCTGGAGATGCTAAGAATAAACTACATAAATACTTCACTGAAATAATGGGGTTCTGACACATAATTACTTCAGTGCATCAAATCTAAAATAGTTATTACACAGGCCTGTGAAAATCAGACCAGCGTTTTTCCAGATTATATACAGAGACCTCGTTTTAATGTACCCATTTGTGCCGAACTTCAGGTATAACAGGCCCGTTGACCCTACTGGACAACTTCAGTTATATACTGAACCAAGGTCTGCTATAGGAAGCACATCCAGTGATCTACCAGACAGATTTACCAAATAATGAACACAAGACTGGTATTTCCTCCACTTTTCATTATTATCTATTGAAATGAGGACAACGAGGACCAGCATTAGTTCTGTACTGCTTATTGATCTATTATATATCAAAGAACACAGGCAAAGCCCATACAATAGTGACTGATGTCTTGTAACTAGCCCTATGTGGGCTACCCACCAAACCATTTTTCATATACAGTATACTGACCCTAGGTCTGGTGTAGCAGGTCCCTATCGGACATGTTATATAACAAACTATTGGATATAACATCTGCCTTTCCCCCAATTAGCCCATTATAACAAGGTCTCACTCAATAAAAATATACATTGTATCATATTAGTATTAAGTGTCATGTTTACTTGTGCAGTGACCATTACACTGGTTTAGGAGGGGGTGGGGGGGAAGTACAGGTACTGTCTTTGTACAGTGATCCCTTGGTTATCACATAACTGGTACCAAATATGGTGCATGACAACACAACTGTGTGATAACAACAGCACAGAACCTATGGGATTTATCCTAGTTGGTATCAGGCATCCCGAAAGCAAGCCTAAATTTTCCCATTTATGACAGGTCAGACCCACTAAATACATACTTACTGTTATGGTAAGCACACACAGGCATGGTTAGGTTAACAGGAAGTGATGAAAGGGCAGAATAAAGAAGAAACATATACCATATGATGGGCATGAGGAAAGGGTTTCTGAGCCTAGAGGGGTTGAGAGTTAGTGGTCTCCACCACCTGGGATTAACTCCTCAAGTAGGACTTCATCTTTAAATCTCTCAAAGCCATCAGAAACCACAGATACTGTACCATCAGTGTTGGCAGAAACCAACTCATAAGTGCGACAATGACTTGGGCAGGGGGGCTGAAAAATGCATTACAGCAGCAGGAATGCAGATTTTCATCTTGCAGTGATAATGAAAACTGCTATAACCATGGGATCACTGTAATTGAGAAAATTAACATCTTGAATATAGTGGTGCTATGTCTGTAAAGTATACTCTTGCTGCACAGTCAACTTCATAAAATTTAAGAAAGGTCTCGCATACTTGAAGAATTAATGAAGGTCATACCTAACCTGATAAATTAAAATGGGATTTTTCCACATTGTTTACCTGACAAATTATCATGGGATCTTTCTGAGCTCTATACTTAAAAATTTAATAGGTAATCTCTCAGTGTTTTTCACATCACATACTGAGATGTCACTATTCCATACCTGACAAATTGAAACAGGATCTTTTAATGTTCTGTGCCTGACAAACTGACATGGATCTGTCCATGTTCTTTACTTGACATATTAACACAGTATTGTTCAGTGTTATTTACCTGACAAATTAACATGGGATTCTGTGTTCTTCATTTGGCAAATTAACATGGGATCTTTCAGTGCACTTTACCTGACAATTAACATGGGATCTTTCAGTGTTTCATCATTCAGCCATCAGAATGTGAGTTCTAGGTGCAGAGTTTCGACCAAGGAAATGAGGGTCAAGAGTTCCAACCAAGCAAATAAGGATCAATTAAAAAATGACGACAACAACCACAACTGAGAGGAAGAGCGGGTGGCGGCTTGATCAACAAAACTGCCTGACTAGCTCTGGAAGGGGACAAGTCTAGGGGTGGCAGAAATATAGACTAATGCTTATATTACTGTTATGCAAGCAGCAGAGAGATCACTAATGCTTCCTCTTTTTTTTTTTTTTTTTTTTTTTTTTTTTAAATAAAGCTCAAGATCTACCTTACACAAAAACTGGACAATGGTGCTGGGGTATTAGAAGTACAGTACAGGCAGTCATTATAAGTTGGACATGTGTTCAAGAATATTGCCTTTTCCATGTAACTGGTACTGTGAGTTTACGGAAACTGATCAATCAGCAATATACAGTAGGTAACAATAGAACTCTGACAGGCAAATTTTATATAATTTATGGTGGACATGATCATGCAGTGTGTATATATATATATATATATATATATATAAACTACCTATAATGAGGATGTACCGTAATTCATTAACAGCCCCTGCAAAAAATAGAAAATAGCAAGACTGAGGCGCTTGTCCTATCTGTACGAGCTCTATTTCCCCAGAACCATTGCTGAACTTTGTATGAAAGAGATGGTGGGCATGTGTCCAGGAGACTGGGGGGAAGGGACATACAGATAATCCTCTTTGTAAATCAGCAATGTGTTCCAAAATATCAAAACTTTTTCCATGCAAATGTTACCATAATTTGGGAGAAAAAGCTACTTAACTTTGCAGTAGCAGATCAATACTAGAAAACTTCTGTGATTTACTGTCTTAAAAAAATACATAAATAAATATGAGGAATCACCATACAACAAGGGTAATGTCAGCTTATAATTGCAGTCTTTGTCTTCTGATACTGAGTTTCTTATTAGTCACACAGACTACAGTCACACTTCAATCTGCAACATACATCAAGATATACAATAATTGTGCCCAAAGCTAGTGACTGCAAAACTGTCTGATTGTCTCCGATACCAATGCTTATGCTAAAAAAAAAAATCCTGAAGGTTCAAGATGCAATTACAGCATGTGGTTTGTTCTGAGGAGTTCCTTATTAACTACCAAAAATATCAACACACTTGAGGTAATCATCCACTTGTCCCCCAGGATAAAACTCAGATTTCAAGACACTTCTACAGCTGTGCAATATTTGAAGTAAATACAAAGTACAGAAATATATGGTATCCACCAAAATCCTTCTTGTACATCATGAGTGAGATCAGAAGTTCCCAAGCAGCAGCTTAAAGTACAAGTGACGTAGAACATGAGGCCAAATGAGCGGCGCAGTAGGTGGGGAAATATTGCAGCAGGTGGATTGCACGTGGGTGCCACCCCAAGACTGAGCCCTGCCTATCACGTGGGACAGAGTGCGTTTGTGCGTCAGGGGACAGACAAGTGAAGAGTCAGTTAACCCGTTAACTGCGCATAGTGGTTTTTTGGAGGTATCCGTGGTGCGCAGACATAGGGGTAAAAATGAAACTTCCCAAATACCAAATTTTGTCTTAGGAATTGAGAGAACACATGCCAAAGTATAAAGTAATGAATATTATATCAATATTTACTTTGGTAAAGCCATGGATGAAGATTGAAGTGTCTGATTCCCTTGAAGTGTCAGATCCCTATTGGAATGTATGGTTTTCGTTTTCGTTTTTGGTTTCGGTTTCGGTTTTGGTTTTGAAGGCTCAAACATGCTTGCATGGGTCGGCCTTGGTCACCATGGCACTATATTCGAAATTCACCTGCACAGCCAGGGCTGTATTGAGCAGTCGCACTGGGAACAGCCCAGGCTGTATAGAGCAGTTAACGGGTTAAGGGACCACATCAATACGAAAAAATACCAAAATGGGGTATGGCAAACAGAATGAACAGTTAATCAAGAACTGGGTAATATGAGTAAACACAGTAAGAACCATAAAGATATCAGAAAAACAGTAATTGTAGTTAATAAATAAAAAACAGGAAGGAAAACCCAGCAATCAGATAAGAGAGAATTAAAAGAAAATTGGTAATAGATAAAGCCAAGACATGGAAGGGTAAAAATAAATCAAGGAGGCTGAAGGTAATGATGCATGACAGAAAATCATGATACAAAATATATGGAAGTACCATGACAGAATAACTGGAAGTACAGGAAACATCATACTCCTAACAATGGGAAGATCATAGAAGCAAGAAATTAGTAGGCATCAGTAATCCTTGTAAAAGAAAACAAGCTAAGGACAGACTCTGTACAGCTAGAAAAATAACCAGATGAGGGGGAATATTTACACAAT
Organism: Coenobita brevimanus; assembly: GCF_032717465.1. Taxonomy (NCBI): domain Eukaryota; kingdom Metazoa; phylum Arthropoda; class Malacostraca; order Decapoda; family Coenobitidae; genus Coenobita; species Coenobita brevimanus. The sequence continues at coordinate 18,082,257 of NC_137025.1, forward strand.
ATTGTAGCATACAGCACATAGAAAATATCCACAGATGATGGAAATGATAGACCAAAATCTATCATTAGTAAAGATGATGATGCTGACAAAATATGTATGTAGTGCTGTAAAAAAAAAAAAAAAAAAAAAAAAAGTATTCTTTTTGTTTTGCTTCAGCCTCAGCATTGGGCTCGGCTGCAAGGACAGCCATCCCTGTGTACAAAAAATGAGAGATCAACCTTAGCTCATGAAAGACATCTGAGGACAAGCGGTCAAAAGTGTACACTACTAGTTCTTTTATGACTATTATTATTTTTTTCATTTTTTCATTTTTTTTTTTTTACAATACAAATCTTATAATTACAACCCCTCTCTTTCTCACTCTCTATTTCTGGGAGGATTCAACAGCCAGGGTAACACAAGTAAAATGGCACAAACCAATAGGCATAACAATGTACTGTTTGTTTGCCTTAACTTGGCCCAGATTTTTTTTTTTTTTTTTTTAATAGCTAGTTTCATGTAGCTCACTAGTGAAAAATGCAATACTATGGCTCTACACCCTTGCCATAGCAATTCCTCAAGACTAGCACTATGTTCTTGTCTTAATCTCTCTACAGCCCAGCCTTCAACATGGGGAAATGTCAATTTTTGACCAAGTTATAGCGGAAAGAGTATACTTTCTCCAGCTTCCATATGAAACACCTTCACCAAAAATACCAATACTTAAACCCTTGACTCTGATGAGGCATTATTAATACTATTCTTGTTACCTTCTATTTTATTCTCTTTGATAGAATTTTAAACTGAAGAGGTTACACACGAACATCATTAACCCATCCTGTCCGGGTGTCATGTTTACATGTCCTCCCGGGGCCTTCTGGGCGACATGTATACATGATCTAGCGTTCTGCGGCATTGACTGAATATTCCGCGGGTTATTTCCAACACACGCAGCCACTGGCAATCCTTCTGCATGCATCTGAGTCATGCTCCAGTCACCTGCCTACCTCCATAATGGATAGACCTATGCAAAAAGTTTTCCCTGTGTCCAGATCCTTGGCTGAGTGCCCGCAGCCAAAAATTCAGCACCAATGAAGTCCAAAGGCCAGAAAAGAAAAGGCCTTAATGACACTGTGTGAAGGAGAGACTCGAGGTGACATTATCGCCAACTGTGAGTGGAGAAAGTGACTCTTCCCCTCAGGAAAGCGACCACCAAAATGAGTGGCGATATTTATGCATCGTATGAGCAGGGTGGAGGACGTGACTCCACTGTGTGCCCATCATTTCCCTCTGTATGTTCATCTGTTATTTTTGATGATGGGAATGGTTCAGAGGGTACTGACGATCCTGGAGAGGAGGATATTGGCAAGGATGAGGAGATAGAAGAGGACGCAGGTAGTGGAGAAAGGAAAGAGGTGGAGGAAGGAGGGAGAAGGGAGGAAGAAACAAGGTGCATCGAGCCTCGCGCCACCCCTCTCTATTTATGTGAATAATGGAAGCAGAAAGTTTGTTTCATGATTAAATCAGTGCCTTATTTTTTATTGAAAGTTTTCATGTATGTATGTTTGTTATAATGAAAAAGTACAAATCACGGGGAAAAAAAATTTATTGTAAAAACGTAGTGGAGAAAGGGAGGAGGAATGGTGGTGCCTCGCGCACCACTCTGTCTATTTACGTGAATAATGGAAGCAGAAAGTTATTCATGATGAAATCAGTGCCTTTTTTTTTAACTGAAAATTTTGTGTGTGTCTATTTATTGTGATGAAAAAGTCTAAATCACAGGGAAAAAATTCTGTTATAGTGGAAAATACAGTACAGTATTTTCGATTATGGACTACGTGTGTAACTATTTTGTTCACAATATTTTTTTTTGGTTTTATGTAGTAGTAGTAGTAGTGGTGGTATTATATGTGGTAGTAGTAGTGGTGGTAGTAGTAGTAGTAGTTGTAGTAATGGTAGCTGTAGTAGTAGTAGAATAATAATAGTAGTATTTGTAGTAATTGTAATACCCAGACTTCTAGTCACAAAGCAGTGCCAGAATTGAGCGACAATGCAAGGCAAACATACATCTGTGTGTGTGTGTGTGTGTGTGTGTAAGAGAGAGAGAGAGAGAGAGAGAGAGAGAGAGAGAGACTGTCTATAAGGCATCTGGGTACAGTAATATGCATAAGTTAGTTTTGTATATACCAGTATGTTGTTTTTTGTGTAATTAGAAAAAAATGATTTTACTGCTGTGTGTATATTTATGTGAATAATGGAAGCAGAATACATGATAAAGTCGTTGCCTTATTTTATATTGAAAATATTTGTTTATACATATTTGTTATGACGAAAAAGTACAAGTCACAGGAAAGAGAAAGTCGGAGTGTAAGTATTTCCAGTTATGGCCAAGACCTAAATAACTTCTTTGTTCACAATTTTTTTTTTATTTTTTTTTAAGTAGTACTTGTAGTGGTAGTAGTAGTGGTAGTATGTGTAGTAGGTGTGGTAGTAATACCAGTAGTTGTAGTTGTGGTAGTTGTAGTAATAGCAGTAGTTGTAGTAGTGGTAATTATAGTAGTAGTAACAGTAGTTGTAGTAGTGGCAGTTGCAGTATTAGTAGTAGTTGTAGTAGTGCTAGTTGTAGTAGCAGTAGTAATTATAACAGTATTATTTGTAATAATTGTAATACCCAGACTTCTAGTTACACAATGGTGCTAGAATCAAGCGACAATGCAAGTGAAACATACATCTCCGTGTGTGTGTGTGTGTGTGTGTGTGTGTGTGTGTGTGTGTGTGTGTGTGAGAGAGAGAGAGAGAGAGAGAGAGAGAGAGAGAGAGAGAGAGAGAGAGAGAGAGAGAGAGAGAGAGAGAGTCTGTCTGTAAGGTGGGGTGGTGGTGGAGGCGAGCAGGCAGCCTGCCTCAAGGTCATTGCTATGGTTACCAGCCTCCCAGCGCCAAGTATGACCGATTATGGAAAATTTTTCGTGTAAACAGTGTTTGTAGTGGATTTTGGTCTTCTGGAAGTGCTATTGAAGTGTTATCAATTGTGGAGGGCTAGTCTATGCCTCAGTTGTGTCACCGAACCTCTGCCATGCATACAGACACCGGCAAAAAAACAACAAAAATTGCCCCCTTTCCCCACTCACTCACTCTCCCTATCCGCACTTCAAGGACCATCTGATGCAATCAACTTGAAGTTGAAGGATTGGTAAGTATTATGACACCTTGTTTTTTTTATTTGGCTAAGAATTTACTGAGATATGAAGGTTTAAAAATACACAATTTTCACAATTTCTCTCGAGAATGCCCAGGTGTGGTAGGGGTTTGTGGGAACATCAACCAGATGGGATGGGTTAACCACTTCCGAGCTATATAGAACTGGAGTGCGTCATGTAGGCTATACCTAGGAAGGTATACCAGGTAGCCTTCATTAACTCATCACAGTTTAGTTTTCCTTTATTTAAGCAAAATCACTGGGAGATAGAAAAAAAAAAAAAAAAAAAAAAAAAAAAAAATCACTGGGCTGAAGGTGTAAATCACACACCCTTCAGGGGGTAGCTGGAGCATGTGGTTCTGTGGGTGTGAGAGGAGAAACAATGACAAGTTGATGATAAGTACCATCCTCTCCATCATCCCCAGTAGCTCCAAATAGAAAATAAAAACATTCATCAGATACTGTATATACACCCCTAGTCCAAACCTGTATCACCTTTCCCACAACATAACTCCTGAGCCACACAACATCCAAGAATGGTGGAGCGAGAGAGGGAGAGAGAAAGAGAGGGAGAGTGGGTGCGAGATGTGAGAAAATTAGAAAATAACTATGAAATTTGTTTATAACTACAACAAACATTTGGATGGAGACAAATGTGGAGCAATGATTGAACTTCACTATCATTATTATCATCATAATATTAATCATTACAATTATTATTGTTTTATTATTACTACTTATTATGAACGCCTCTGCAAAATCATGAGCAGGATTGAGCAGAACTGCCGGACGAGAATAACACGCGCCATATTATATGCAGCATAGGAGACCTCACAGCACCTTTTCCCATGTGACTTATTTTGCCTACTGCACTTTAATACTCTCTTGTATGCTACTTACATCATTTGAATATTGATATAGTGTGTATTAATTATACAAGTGTAATATGCAGAATAAATCCCTAAGGAAGAGTTGTTACAAAACTCCCAAAACCACCTAGACTACAGCCAGAAACACGGTCAAGGTACTTTAGCCCACTGGCTGTCTGGGGTCCTCACACCACAGTGGGGGGGAGGGGGGGGGGACTGAGCAAAACATAGTCATATTCTACGTGGCTCTGGAGATTCATAACACCAATTCCTCAGCTACTCTGATTTTGTCTATTGCAGCTTAATATCCTCTTACGTATCCCTGATGCAATGTACTGTATATTTTTATTAACGGTAAAACAATATAAATCACATGTAGTTGGCCAAATGAATCTCTAAGGAAGAGGTATTATGAAATTTCCAATGCTACTTAAAAATATGGCCCATAAACAAATAAAAAACACCAAGGCCCTACCTAACTTAACCTAACCTAAACAGGACAGACAAAAAAATAATATCCTCGAGTCCAATCTAACTACAAAATAAAAAACTTCTGAGCACCGTTTTTAGTCTTTGCTTGGGAGTGAAAGAAAGAAAACTAATATGGTCAGCAATTTCTAGATCCCAGAGATGAGGTGGTCGCCAGTGCCACCACTGCATATCCCGGTGATGGCAACGTTGGCAGGTAGAGTCTCTTCAAAATATAACTTAAATACTGGATGAATAGTATGATAATAATCTCCAGTAATTTTTCATGAAACGTATATTCAGTTTTTTTTCATTAATACAACATAAAGAAAAACTTTATGCAACATAGGAAATACAATATTCATGATGAAATATTTGTCTACGGAAAATTCAAACATCAATAATGCTCACTCTCAACCCCTCAATCACCTGGCTGAAGATGCTTTTTGATCATGTGTACACACTGTCAAAACAAGTACAGTATCACACAGGGTTGGTCCAAAGCACTTTATGTTTCAGGCAATCTTCAGTACCGGGTATTATGCATAGCCAACAAACATTCTCCATCCGTAGTGACACTCTGTTTCCTACACAACTGGTGATACTTTTTTTACTGTGCGTACATTGTTGCTTGATGATGCAGCAACTTCACTGTAATACAAGTTCAACAGCTGCCTTGATTCTCAAGCTGTACTAGAAAAGGTTGATATGATAACACTACTAACTGTAACTAATCTGTCTTCACGCCAAATAAATACACAACTATTTAACTGCCAGTAAAGATAAAATAAAATATTCAACTGCCAAAAAAGATTATAAAAAAAAAAAAGAAATTCAATAAAGAATAAACAAAATATACAACTGCCTCATAAGTAAGTTTTTCCTTCTCTGGGATTTTGGAGCAGCTAGACCCATAAGAGAGACAGAGTTCAGGAAGATAGGTGAGGGGGCTTACTCAGAGCTGGAGGGTTTAGGCAGGATGCACCCTACTACCTCACCTTTCTTGTTACCCACCAACAGCTGTAAAAGAAACAAAGAGGGTCAATCAGAGATTCATGTGCTACAACAGTGGTGGTAATTAAACTGCACCACACATCATATAAAAGCAAATGTAAATAAACTGTCACAAAGACTCCTTTACAGCAAAAATATATTTTTAGGTGAAGTCATTATATGTACTGCTATTAAGAGTTATCATAAACTTTGCACACAACAACAGAAATTATTAACTATCTGGACAGTTACAAAACAATATTATCAGTGTTAGGAAAAACACATTTGTAATCTCTGAAGTTATGCAAAAACTACTTTTGGCACTGTATTGTGTACACTGCAAAGCATGGCACTCACTCTGTTCTTGTATAATGCTGAGCATATGAGCATCTTATTAGTTGCAGACACTGGTATTCTATGCAGCAGCTGGCCAGTCTGAGGAAGATAAATAAGTTGCTATTATATGATGACCAATATAACAAAGACAGGTATAACTGCACACTTACAGGATTCAAAAGTGAATATGAATGACCACATTAACACAGAGAGATACACCTGCAGTATTTAAGGCTGAAATTATAAGTGTACATGAGTTGATGACTTAAAGAATGTGCAGGAAACAGACTATGTGAGTGGGAGAGACAAGTAAACTGAGGCTATACCTGGTAAATAAGATGAAAGGGAGGGGAGAAGGAGAGGGAGAGGGTATCTAAAATAATTGAAGGCATATAGACCCAAGTCACTGGTATGCAGCCATTCATTTTGTTTCATTTATGAAGGCTCAAACTTCCAACATTCTTTCATGTGTCAGCCTTGGTCACCTAATGGCGGCTTTCCATGCTGCTCGATCTCTGGCAGCCTCCCTATTCAATCCCTTATCCCTGAGGCCATATTCTATGACCTCATCCCAGGTTCTTTTTCATCTGCCTCCTACCCTATCCCCAACATTCACACTCCGCACTTTCTGCACTCATTTGTAAAATCCCATCCTTTCCACATGCTAAAACCATCTGAATCTACCCCTCCTCATCACAACACCAATAGACTCTTGTCCCATCCTTCCTCTCAACTCTTCTATAATAATCCTAGCCCCCCTCCCAAGGCCTTCTTTGGGGGGGAGGGGAGGAACTAATGACTATAGTTTCTAGCAACAAAGGTCATGAGGTGGGGGAGGAAAAAAAAAAAAAAAAAAAAGCATTTAGGAAAGAATTGGGGAAACAGACTGAGACATGACAAGCCAGATAATAGCAGGTAGGGTGGAAGAGGCTGAAAGTGATGGGATGATGACAGGCCTGATAAACAACCATAAGGAAACACTACAAAGGATGAAATGAGTAAGAAACAGATGGAGGGGAAAGGATGTAGATGGGAATGACAAACATGGAAAAGCACAACAAAGGATATGTAAGACAGAAGTGAAGCTATTTTAACTATGACACACCTTTAGAGAGAAAATTCTGACCATGCCATCATAGCAGGTGGCCACCAGTCGGCCATGATGAATGCTCAGACAGGACACATCAGCTTCACTGGCAATGTGGCCTCGGCTGGTCCCACTCTGGCAAGGGAAGGGAGGAAAGTCAGCAAGATGAAGCGTTTCAGTGCTACAGTTAAAACTGACATTACATGCAACTTCCAACTTAAAAACTACTCAACTATTGCATTATGTTTAATCAATAAAGTTTTGTACTAATAACGTTTATCCAATCTAGTTGGTGACAAACCACCACCACCACCACCACCACCATCATCATCATCATCATCATAATCATCATCATCATCATCATTATTATTATTATTATTATTATTACTATTATTATTATTATTATTATCATCATCATCTAATCTATGTTGCATCATGAGGAGCATAGGGGCCTGGGGTTATGCAAGTTGGTCCTGACATTTAAGATGAGAGTGACCAACCTTACTTATGTCCGAGTGGCACTGCGTGAGCAATAAACTCCTACCATCCCTTGGATATAAACCTACACAGGCTCAATCCAGCTGGAGCGCCTTAATTACCCACTAAACCACCATGCACCACAGTTTGGTTATATGGTTACCAACCAGCATAATAAATGGCTTCCTGGTGTAAGGGAAATCATTTGGCTTGTCACTCAGTGTAAGGTCACCCACAGATAGAAGGGGAGAGAAAGAAGGAAAAGACAGAAGCTGAAGGAAGGAAAGAAAGAATGAGGATAGGACAGGACAGTCACCTGAGAGCAGCATTACATCAAGTGAGTAGATGGTGAGTATCCCATCTACTTTATTGTTATTATCATTATCATTATTATTATTTTTATTTTTTTTTAAATAACCTGGCACTGAATGAAGAAAGGGTGGGAGGGACAGGGGGGTCCTTGTAGAAAATGAGTGAATGGATATTGTTTCTAACCACTTCAATATGAAAGGTCTCTCCTGATATTCCATGGTGTCTGAGATAAAATGAACAGAAGTCTTGCCCAAATAAATTAATAAAAAAAGAAAAAAGTATCATTATGCTGATGAGGTTAACATCATTCACAAGCATTTGATTACACCAAAATTCAAAGAACTAAATATTACACCATAATTTAAAGAACTCAACACACACTACCTCAAAAAATGCACCAGTGAGGGGATTTTTAACCAGCTGTATGAGTATGGGGATTTCTTTTACAGTTCTGATAACACAGAGGTTTAGGTTGCTTCAGGCAATTCTTTAACAACATTGAAGAGATACTCACAGTAAAGTCATATGAGACCACTACATTGTTGGAACCAGCAGTGTAGAGGTGACCACCATGTGACACTGTGGAACACACTGTGACCTGCACATACTCCAGCGTACGCAGGAACAAACCTGCCAAGACACAAAGATCACACAATAACTGTATCATTTATATTGCATTGTTTATAAAGGCTCCAACATGCTTCCACGTGTCAGCCTTGGTCACCTAATGGCAGCTTCCCATGTAGTTCAATCCTGCAGCCTCCCTATTCAGTAACTTATCCCTGAGGTCACATTTTACGACCTCATCCTAGGTCTTTTGGGGCCTGCCTCTCGCAACCCTAACCCCGACGTTCAAACTTCTCACCCTCCACACCCAATTGTCATCCTCCATCCTCTCAACTTGCCCAAACCACCTCAATTTACTGCTAATGATGAAAGTAATATTATTCCAGTATAAAGGCAGACATCATTACAAATAAAGGGCATGTTCTTAAATATCACAACTTTGTATAAGTAACTGTTGCTGTAAAACTAAGGGAAACTGGAAAACCAGCTTCACAAGTAACGACGAAACTTTATTACGCAATTTTTCTTTGCTTTACTGAGGATAAAGAAAAAAAAAAAAAAAAAGAACATTAAACACATGAATCCAAACAATGACTTACTGAATTGTACAAGTGAGACACACAAGACTTTTCTCGCCATAATGCTGCACATTCATCCTCTGGTAAAGTAATGCTAAATTAATTATATGTGCACTTTTAGCATTTAACAAATATTCATGCTAAAGAGAACTATGATACGGAAAACCACTCTTATAATACAACTGAACAGATGAAGCCTAGGAGCAGATGAACATGGCAAAGATATTTTTTAATTCAGTCAATGGAATGGCTGGATACCACAGGTACTGACGATGTGAAATATTGTGGACAGTCTAGCAGTTTGTGAGATGAAGTTGAGAAGCTTGAAGGTTTGGATTGTAAGTGCTTGGATGCATGACCCTTCACCAGACCAATATACTGACAGCTTCAACATTTTAATACGAAATTTCCAAAAATTAGATCATGCTCACGACATGTCAAGGAGTACTCCCCCCCACACATACACAAACAACAACAAGCAACATGGCAAGCAGAGGTTCTCAAACACCTCCCAGTTGCAAAAAAAATTAATTTTACTGGGTTCAATATGGAAGAAAGATAATTTACTGATAAAACAGGGTGGAGGATATTTCTTGAAGTTTCAAATATTGTGGAGGGGCTGCTGAAGAGACTGGAAAAAGTGAACTAAAAGCTGAAAATATTGAATTAAAGCAAAAGCTGGAATCAAATGAGAAGCAAATGAATGAGGTTATTTCCAATCTCAAGACAGAAAACTGGATTTTGAAAGAAAAATGTGAAAATTTGAGTGAGAAGATATTAGAAAATGAAGACATTATGGAAACTGTCAATGATGTCAAAGGATTGCATAAGGAATGGAAGAAAGAAAAGGAGGAGGTGAAAGTGAACTTCAGGGACATAATGGAAAACCAACTGAAGGAAAAGGTAGTAAGTGTTATGAAAGAAAAGAGAAATCTGGTAAAGGAAACAGCTGACATGATAAAATGTGTAGTTGTTTTGGGGGTTAACAAGGATTTAATGCCAGTCTGTCACATCAGAGAGAAGCAGGAAAGAATGGTGGCCAAAAAGATAACAAAGGAAGTACAAGAAACAGACAAAGTATTGGATGAAGAAACTGAAGAGGTTCGCAGGCTAGGAAAGTACGAAGAAGGAGGTGAGACACCCATGAAAATCAAATTCAAGTCACAGACTGTTGCCAAAGATGTCATTGCAAGGTCATGGAAACTGGCTTAGAAAGAGAAGTTTTAGAAAATTTGGATCAGGAAAGATACAAATGAGGAAGAAAGAGCTAAAACAAGTGAATTAAACAAAGAAGCCAAGGGAAAAAAGGCAATAAGAACAGAGCAGGAGATGAAGAAATTTACTGGAGAGTTTTGGACCTAAAGCTGAGGAAATGGTACAAGAATGCAGCCATCCAGGGAGGAAGAATTGGCTTAAAAGAAGTAAGTAAAGGGTGGAAAATTTCATACACAAGTGATAATGGGCTGCTATCTTCACTTGGAGATTAATGACCACCTGAGGGTAAATAAGCCAGACATTATAGGATTGGTGGAGACTAAACTGAATGACACAGAAGATACCAAAGGAACTGGTGAAGGACGCTCAACGTATAAAGCGAAAACAGACTTGCAAAGAGGGAAGGTGGAGTAATGATACTGGTGAGGAAAGAAATGGTTGTGGACAAGGCTGAAAAGGGTAAGGGTATGGCTGAGGTGCTGAAAACAGTGATCAAGAAAAGTAATGGTGGAAAACGGGACCTTCCAGTGGCCTACGTTCCACCCAAGACGAAAGCATAGACTAAGGGAGAATATGAAAAAATGCTTAGTGGCACCAATGACTGCTTGGAATGATACATAAGTGAAAGTAGTGACACAGTAGTGATGGGAGTATTTAACTGTAAGGAAGTTTGCTGGGAAGATTGGTACACAGAAGATGGAGAGGAGTCATGGGGACGCAAAATGTTAAATATGGAAATAAGTAATGTCCTGACAGTGGATTAGAGAGAATACAAGATTCAGAGAAAATGAAGAACCCTCTTGACTGGATCTATTGCTAAAAGAGCTGATATATAATTGCCGGTTAGGAAAATGTGACCATATTCTCGTTGAGTATGTAATAAAAGATGAAAGAGACGTTGCAAGATCAGAATCATACAGAAATGGATGATACAATTATGGTATAGCTGATTTCAATGAGTTAAGAAAATACTTCACAGAAACTGACTGGAGGAATTTCAACAAAGGAAGAAGTAATCAAGAAAAGTGGGATGAGTTTTTACGAATATACAAACATTAACGTTTCTCACTACTTGCACCCACTTATCATCTCCCCTCTCCACATCACAACACTAATACACTCATCACAACACCCATACAATCCAGTCCCATCCTACCTCTCAACTCTTCCACTGTACACCTAGCCCCCCCAGGCCTTGCACTCAGGGATGCACTGCACATCCACTTTATCACTATCATTTCTGTATGGTTGATCCATCCATCCATCCATCATCCAATCCTACATTGCCCCATGAGGAGCGTAGGAGACAGGGGCTAGGCAGTTGGTCTTGACATTTAAGATGAGAGTGACCAGCCTCACTCATCCCTGTGTGGCATTACATGAGCAATCAACCCCAATCACCCCTTGGATATAAACCTTCACCGGCTCAATCTGACTGGAGTGCAATAATTGCCCACTAAACCACCAGGTGCCAAAATTTGGCTATATGGTTACCACCCAGCATAGTAAATGGTTTCCTGGTGTACAGGAAACCATTTGGCTTGTCACTCAGTGTACAGCAGAGTCACCCACAGGCAGAAAGAAAGAATGAAGGAAAGAAAGACGGAAGAGGGAGTGTAAAGTCACCCATAGGCAGAAGGACAAGGAAAGAATGAAAGAAAGAAAGACAGAAGAGGATGGAAGGAAAGAAGAATGGAAGAGAGGAAAGGGCAGACACCCGAGAGCAGCACTACATCGAGTGAGGTGATGGTGAGTGCCCCCACCTACCACATTCTCTTCCTTTACTTACACTCCTAACACATGCTGCATACAAAGATCCCTTAGCACATATGGATAGCCCTCTCAATGTCATGAGTGGCAACAGCTCCCTGAACTTTTTCCAACCACTCCTCACCCTAGCCACAGAGCTAACTCCAGCCCCACCTCCAGCACATAACACATCTCCCAAATAACAAAACTCTTCCACATCTCAAGAGACTCACCAGCAAGTTCAATCCTTTCACCCCTGATAATCTCCACCTGCTATCCCCAACACGCTGCACACATAAAATCAGCATTAACTCGCAGTCTACCTCTAATACCACTACATCTCTTATGCACCCACTTACCACAAACACTGCACAAGATGGAATGACTTCCCATGCTCTTGTGGCAAACTGCATATGACCACTCTCCCTCTTCTTTGACAGTACTCCCACCAACCCTAGATAGCATCACTTTTGTTTTATCTGCATTTGCTCTTAAGCCCTTGTTCCCCACACCATCTCTCCTCTTCCTAAATCTTTCCTCTACCTCTCTCTCATTCTCTGCAATCAACACCGAATCATCAGCATTCAACAACTCCCATGGGAGTCCATATCTGAAGTCACGTGAGAGGGCGTCTTTAATATACCCACTGTTCACCACAATCCTTCCTTCATCATTCTTCAAACACTGCTCACCTATGATATCCCTACCCTCCCTCTTCATCTGATTTGCCACCTTAAAAATCATATTCATCTCTTTCACATGATTTAGGTTGTCAAGTAAGAGTCTCTGTAACTCAGACTTGACCCTGTAAATCTCTTTACTAGCCCTATGCATGGCAGCCAAGTATTCCTCTTTGTCACCACCCTTCTTCCATTCCCGGAAAAGCCTTCTTTTCTCTTTAAACTGCACCTTCTACACCCTCATCCCACCACCAAGTCACTTTATGTCTTGGTGGACCTCTTGTCCATTCACATACTGAATCAGTAACTCTCAAGAGATTGGTCCTGAGGGCTCTGTACTGTTCATTAACACTTCTGTCCATGTCTCCCTGTTCAGCCACCACTCTCCTTATCTCGCTATAGAAGGCATCCCTTACTTCCATATTTTCCTCCTAGGTACATAGGTCCTCTTTTTCATCACTTGCTCCTTATGCACCATGTCACAAATCAATAACTTGTGATGCTGCACACACTCCCCACTCCCTATAACTTTAATGTCCCTCACTAATCTATCAGCCCTCCTGACCAGGAAATAGTCTATTTGACTGCTGTGTCACCCAGACTCATATGTAATTAACCTACTCTCTCTTTTCCTAAAATGTGTGTTTCACACAATAATGTTCACTGCCTCCCCAACCTCGAGTATCCTTTCCCCTTCCTCATTTCTTGTACCATATGCACATCCCCCATGTACTCCTTCATATCCTTGAGCTGTTTCACCTACATGACCATTTAAATCCCCTCCCTAATACTACAATTTCATCATCCCCCATACCACTTACTGCACATATTGAGTCATCCCCAAATCTATCCTTCTCTACTTCATCCAGGCCTGCCTGTGGAGCATATGCTGATACAATTGCAAACATCATCCCACCGATTAAAATTTTCACTACTCTTATCCCATCACTCACTCTCAAAACATTCATGACATATTCCAACTGTTTCTCTCTAACCAACACTCCCATATCCATCTATCTTACCCTGCCAAAACAACTTTGAGTAACAATCCCTCCCAGCAAGCTTTCTAGCTAATCCACCCCTATACCGGACGTCTTGCACACATCCCACATCCACCCACCTCCTACTCATTATCTCAACCACTTCCCCTGACCTACCCCTCAAACTTCCCCCATTCCACGAAGCCACTCTCATCCCCGTGGGTGATTTAATGTCCTCAGGCTTACTTTGAACATTCTTTAACTTGGTCATAATCAGTAAAATAAGCAGGGGAGAGACACCGCCATAGGCCTCACCCACTGTACAGTCCCAGGTCCCAGCAATGGATCTGGGACCCCTAGCCCACCAGCCTTGACCAGTGGCTGTGGTAGTGGCCTCGGGACACCCTGCCAGGACAGTTACAGGGACACCCTCCAAGTGTGTCTTGACACTGTAACTGCCATGCCATGATACACCCATTGACAGGGCAGCCTCCTGAGGCATTACTCCCGGATTTGGGCCCCTCTCTATTGGCGGAAGTGGCAGTCTGGGAACCGCTATGCCCTGTACCCTCTAGCACAGGTATGAGCCCCATCTCACCCCAGCCCCACGATCAATGCTGGCAGGGCCTTCATCACGCCTCCCCTCAAAAGGTTCGCCACTAGGTAGCGGAGGCAAAGTTTTCTGGCCGCATGCCCTTGTTGGCGTCAACCCCTGTGACGTAAAGGGGTACATTATGTGATATGTAAAGCACATGCGGTGTAGTGTATGAGAGAGAGGAAATGTTTGGGAGAGTATGCTGGTCTACTCTCCATGTTAGTCTCACACTGAAAAGGTAGCTAGTGAAACAGGAGCTCCAGCTCTCCCTATCACCAGCAGTCCCATTCCCTTTGGGGTGGTACACCCGAGGTGAATGGGAATCCTGGTGATAGGGAGAGCTGGAGCTCCTGTTTCATTAGCTATCTAACCATCCCTCTTTGCTGACATTTTCAGTGTGACAGTAACATGGAGAGTAGACCAGCATACTCTCCCAAACATTTCCTCTAACTATCCTATGCACAACAACACATGCACTTTACATTTCACACAACGTATCCCACTACGTTACAGGGGTTGGAGCCAGCAAGGGCACGCGGCCAGAAAACTTTGCCCCCGCTACCTAGTGGCGGACTTCTGGGGAGAGGCGTGATGGGGGTTCCGCCGGCATAGATTGTGGGTCCAGGGCGAGATGAGGCTCAGGGCTGTGCTAGAGGGTACAGGGCACTACGGTTCCCAGGCTGCCGCTTCCGCCCAATAGAGAGGGGCCCAAACCTGGAAGTAGCGCCCCAGGAGGCTGCCCTATCAGTGGGTGTATAATGGCGAGATAGTTGCAGTGCCAAGGCGCGCTTGGAGGGTGTCCCTGCAGCTGTCCAGGCAGGGTGCCCTGAGGCCACTACCACAGCCACAGGTAAGCTGGTGGGTTAGGGGTCCCTGATCTCTTGCCTGGACCTAGGACTGTGCAGTGAGTGGGGTCTGTGGTGTGTCTATCCCCCTTTATTAATACTGAATATGACAAAACACAAGAAAAAGTTTCAAAGCAAGCCTGAGGACAGTAAATCACCCAGGGGGATGAGGGTGGGTTCATAGAATGTGGGAAGTTTGAGGGGAAGAGCGGAGGAAGTCGTTGAGGCATTCACTAGGAGGTGGGTGGATGTGGCGTGTTTGCAGGAAGTCCGGTACAGGGGTGGATCAGCCAGAAAGATTGTTGGGAAGGACTGTTGATATAAGTTGTTTTGGCAAGGGGGGACAGACAGATATGGAGGTGTTGGTGTGATGGTTGCGGAGAAATGGGTGGAATATGTTATGAATGTTATGAGAGTAAGCGATAGGATATTGGTAGTGAAAATTCTGTTCAGTAGAAGGATAGCTGCGATTATATCGGCATATGCTCCACAGGCAGGATTGGATGAAGCAGAGAAAGATAGATTTTGGGATGATTTAATACATGTAGTGGGTGGTATGCAGGATGATGAGATAATGGTTTTGGGAGGGGACTTAAATGGTCATGTAGGTGACGAAGCACAAGGTTATGAAGGAGTGCATGGGGGATGTGCGTATGGTATAAGGAATGCAGAAGGGGAAAGGATACTCGAGTTTGGGGAGGCAACGGACATGATTGTGTGCAACACATACTGTATTTTAGGAAAAGAGACAGTAGGTTAATTACGTATGAGTCTGGGGGAAATAGCAGTCAGATAGATTATTTTCTGGTTAGGAGGGCCGATAGGAGGTTAGTGAGGGATGTTAAAGTTACAGGAAGTGAGGAGTGTGTGCAGCAGCACAAACTACTGATTTGTGATATGGTGCTTAAAGAATGAGCGATGAAAAAGAGGACTTATGTACCTAAGAGGATATATGGAAGCTGAAAAACCAAGCAGTAAGGGATGCCTTCTATAGCGAGTTGAGGAGAGTGGTGGCTGAACAGGGAGCTGTAGACAGAGGCGTAAACAGTACAGAACCCTCAAGAACAATCTCTTTTAGAGTTACTGATGTAGCATGTGGTTGGAAAAAAGGACCACCAAGACAAGTAACTTGGTGGTGGGATGAGGGTGTAGAAGCTGCAGTTAAGGAGAAAAGAAGGTTTTTCCAGGAATGGAAGAAGGGTGGTAGCAAAGAAGAATATTTGGCTGCCAATCGTACGGCTAGAAGAGAGGTATACAGGGCCAAGTCTGAGTCACAGAGACTTTTACCTGATAACATAAAATCATGGGGAAAGGAAAAATATGATATTTAGGGTGGCAGGTCAGGTGAAGAAGGATAATCGGGATATTATAGGCGAGCAGTGTGTGAAGAATGATGAAGGAAGGGTAGTGATGAACAGTGAGGATATTAAAGATGCATGGAGAGAACATTATAACTGGTTGTTGAATGAGGAGTTTGACTGGGACAGAGAAGGTTTGGAGCCAGCAGATCCAGTGTCTGGCCCTTGGCCTTTGATTGATGCTGCTACTGTGAGTGAGGCAATAGGCAGGATGAAGGTGGGGAAGGCAGTAGGTGTGTTTGGGTTGACTGCTGAAATGTTGAAGGCCTCAAGCAATATAGAGGTGAAGTTAGTCACTGACCTGATAAATAGGATTATTTATGAGTGTGTTGTCCCAGATGACTGGCTGAAGAGTGTAATTGTAAATGTATATAAAGGGAAGGGTGATGCCCTGGAAAGAGGAAATTATAGAGGTATAAAGCTTTTAGATCAGATGATGAAGGTAATGGAGAGAGTTTTAGAAGGTATGATTAGAAAACGCGTGAATATTGATGAGATGCAGTTTGGGTTTATGCCAGGTAGGGGGACCACTGATGCCATATTCATTGTTCGACAGCTTCAGGAAAAATATATTGGCTGGAGACGGGATCTTTATTTTGTTTTTGTTGATTTGAAAAAGGCCTTTGACAGAGTCCCTAGAGAGGTAGTGAAGTGGGTCATGAGAAAGCTTGGCTTGGAGGAGAGGCTGGTTAGGGTGGTTATGGCTATGTACTGTATGTGGGTGCTCACACCCAGGTACGAGTGAATGGAGATTTGAGTGATGGGTTTTCCGTGAATGTTGGTGTGCATCAGGGGTCAGTTTTGAGTCCCATGTTGTTTATCATGGTACTTGAAGCCCTTTCACGTGACTTTAGAAACGGACTCCCGTGGGAGTTGTTGTATGCTGAGGATTTGGTCTTGATTGCAGAGAACGAAAGGGAGGCGGAGGAAAAGTTTAGGAAGTGGAGAGATGGTATGAGGCACAAGGGCTTAAGGGTAAATGCAGATAAAACAAAAGTGATGATATCTAGGGTTGGTGGCGGTACTGTCAAAGACGAGGGAGAGTGGCCACGTGTAGTTTGCCACAAGGGCGTGGGAAGTAATTCCATCTTGTGCGGTGTTTGTGATAAATGGGTGTATAAGAGATGTAGTCGTATCAGAGGCAGACTGCAAGATAATGCTGATTTTATGTGAATGGCGTGTCGGGGAGAGCAGGTGGAGATTGTCAGACGTGAAAGAATTGAACTTGCTGCTGAATCTCTTGAGTGTGTGGAAGAGTTTTGTTATTTGGGAGACATGTTGTGTGCTGGAGGTGGGGCTGGAGCTAGCTCAGTGGCTAGGGTGAGAAGTGGTTGGAAGAAGTTCAGGGAGCTCTTGCCTCTCCTGACAATGAGAGGACTCTCCCTATGTGCTAAGGGGTCTTTGTATGCAGCATGTGTTAGGAGACCTGGGCAGTGAAGGAGGAGGATATTCGCCGGCTCAGACGTACAGAAATGACAATGATTAGGTGGATGTGTAGTGCATCCCTGTGTCCAAGGCCTGGAGGGGCTGGGTTTACAATGGAAGAGTTGAGAGGTAGGATGGGACTGGAGTGTATTGGTGTGATGAGGAGAGGTAGATTGAGGTGGTTTGGACATGTGGAGAGGATGGGGGATGATAATTGGGTGAGGAAGGTGAGAAGTGTTAACATTGGGGGTGGGGTTACGAGGGGTAGACCGAGAAAGACATGGGACGAGGTCCTTAAGTGTGACCTCAGGGTTAAGGGACTGAACAGGGAGGCTGCAATGGATCATGCAGCGAGGAGAGGTGCCATTAGGTGACCAAGGCCGACGCATGCAAGCATGTTGGAGCCTTTAAAAACGAAACGATATATGTATATGTATACAGTAATCTCTATACTATCCGGATGCCCACTTTCCGGACACCCCACTTACCGGACATTGTGGGCCTGGACCTTTGGAACCCAGAAACGGCCAAAAAAAGAAAAAAATCCCCCCAAAATCCAATTTTTCCCCCACCAGTTATTTGAAATTGCCACACGGCACCGAACAGCTGTTTACACCACGGTCCCTTCACCCCTTCCTTCCTCCCCACTCCCCTGTCAGGGATGCCATTTGGCATTTTTCATTCCCAAATGTGGGCCAATTTAGTAATGAAAAATTTGTTTGGTAATGAATCAGAATAATACATTACCAAACGGATTTTTCACATGTATGAGGATACACAGGATGGAGATGGTGGATTGCCTGCTGTCTCTGATTAATCTGCTAGCCTACATAGCATGAAAATAATCAACATCCTGTTAATTATAAGGAGAGTGATTACATTTATCTCCTATTGTATATATAATTAGTGATGAATAAATGCTAGCTTTACGAATTTGGTAATGAAAAGTTAAATTTGGTAATGAAAACTGAGGAGTGTGGTAATGTGGCCGAGCTCTGATCTGGCAACCCTTCTCCTCCCTCACCACCGGTTACTGCTTAACTGTGATCACGAGTAGATGCTTATTGCAATGGATGGTGCACGTGCTCGTTTTTTGTGAATAAACAGTGAACAAACTGCAATACCTCGCCACTAGACCAAATGGGAATTTACAGTGGTGTGCAGTGTTAAGGAATTAGAACTTAGAGTACAAAGGATTAATTGTGGAGTGCAAACTGGTGGTTGAAACTGGCGGTTGAAACTGGCGTGGTGCAATTAACAATGTACAGTGTTAAATAATTATAACTCACAGTGCAAAGAATTACTGTAAGTGCAGCACAACACTGGAATACTGTACGTGCTTCAAGAGCATTTTCATCCATCCATCCATCCATCATCCAATCATATGTTGCCCATTGAGGAGCGTAAGAGCCCGGGGCTAGGCAAGTTGGTCTTGACATTTAAGATGAGAGTGACCAGCCTCACTCATCCCTGAGTGGCAATACGTGAGCAATAAACCCCAATCACCCCTTGGATATAATCCTTCACTGGCTTAATCCAACTGGAGCGCAATAATTACCCACTAAACCACCAGGTGCCGTAATCTGGTTACATGGTTACCACCCAGCATACTAAATGGTATCCTGGTGTACAGGAAGCCATTTGGCTTGTCACTCAATGTAGAGTCACCCACAGGCAGAAGGAAGAGGAAAGACTGAAGGAAAGAAAGACAGAAGAGGAAGTGTAAAGTCACTCATAGGCAGTAGGACGAGGAAAGAATGAAGGAAAGAAAGACAGAAGAGGAAATGTAAAGTCACCCGTAGGCAGAAGGAAGAGGAAAGAATGAAGGAAAGACAGAAGAGGATGGAAGGAAAGAAGGATGGAGGAGAGGAATGTGCAGAACCTGAGAGCAGCACTACATCATGTGAGTTCACCACTGCAAAAGCCTTAGAGAAGGCGGCCACAGACATGCTGTAAGTACCCAGGCTGAGGTATAGTCACTTCTAATTCCTCATTCTTTGGTTCCTTTTCATTTATTTCATGCATTATGTCCATTATTGGTGTGAACAGGGTCTTAAATAGGTTTAAATAGGTGCCATGCATGTCCAGTAGGGAGTTATTTAGGTGGCTTTCAAAGTTAGGCTGGGTTAGGGTCCTTAACCCCTTAACCGCGGGCATTGTTTTGCCCCGACTGGCCTCTCCCGCGGGGGTTCCAGCCAAAATGTAAACAAACTTTAAACCTTTATAAATCTAGAGCGAAAAATAAGGTACCATTAGAAAGTACTAACCTTCGGCTTTGCAATAATGTAGGTTTCATGATTTCATTGACTATCACTGGATGGGCAGTGCCGTTAGAAGTGAGCGATCTAAAATCACTATTTTTCGCTCACACACCATTACCTTCGCTCACACACCATTACCTTCACTCACACACCATTACCAAATGCCAACCTCATTCTCATAATAATACTATAAACATATATGAACACTGCACATACGATAAACACCCACTCTGTGTTCACTGAGGCAGGTAAAAGGCACTGTAATTGCCCGCACTTCACTGCCACATCAGCGGTGTTGTCACTCACACAGCTGGACAGATACTGATGCGTGTTGGTCAGGGGTGGGGTGGGGGGCCCGGGGGGCCCGGGGGGAGGGAGGTGGGGGTCGGCTGGAGTGAAAGAACTTAATAGCTACTCTCCCTTGAAACAATTGGCGCACGGAAAAAACGCGGGGTATTCAAAATATTCACAAACATTCGAGAATGACACCCGCGGTTTGGTCCAGTTTTTGCAATGTCATTCTGGGATGACACCCGCGGTTAAAGGGTTAACCCCTAAAGCGCGGCCAATGGACAGCCGACGCCCCCCAGGTGGCGGGGTTCGATCGCGGTCTGAGTACCTGTAGGAAAATATTAGCCAAAAATCAGAGATTAACCCTAGAACATTATACTTGGTATGGCATATAGTAATTACATTCAGCTTTCTCCAGAGATAGGTGTTGACTACCCAAGGACTTGTGGTGACTTGCAAAGTTGGGTAACAAAATCTTCACTTTCACACCTCCAGCAACCCAGATTCCCCTCTACCACAGCCTCATTCTGTCACAGTAAACTTTATACTACAACGTACAGGTAGTTTGGAATCCGTATTTGTACAATAAGCACTGAAAATAAGGCTAAAATCAACGAAGCGTACGGCTGACATGCACTGTGGCGGCGGTCTTCCCGTCACTCAACAAACATTTCCATTTTCACAGCTAAAAACATGTATACTACATTATTTTCAATCATATTACTTCCCAAAAGATCACCACGGCGCGCTTTTTATTCTGCCTTACATTCGCCACTTTATTCTCGTTCCTGTCGGCCGCTTGCACTGACTGGGAAGAGCTAGAACTCGCCATAATCTCACTTTGAAAGCCTGCAGTAAACTGACGCTAAACAGGGGCAAATCGTGAGAAAAAAAGCTAGTGTTACAACTGGGGAAACAAGCGTTTCCTATTAGCATAAACTGCTTGTGAGAAGAGAGTGCAGATTTACAGTTCTGAGCAGTCAGAGCGCTGCCATGTATCACAGCCAGGCTGGCCGGGCCGTGGTGGGGGGGAGGGGGGAAAAACGCGATACTTGACAACAACGGAGGTCAGTAGTACAAAGGTAAAGTATGCTAATTGTAGCTAAAGGGTGGTGGTACTGATAGACAATACCAGCTGGAACATCCTTGCCTGCGTTTATTCAAAATCAACTCGAATTGCAAACGCAATGATCCGCCGTTATGTCCTTTTTGGCGAGTGTCGCAAACGCGACGACTCGCGTTTTAGGGGTTAAGTACCAGTCCAGGAACCAGGGGTCCACTTTCCGGACAGGACCACTTTCCGGACATGCCTTTGGCTCTATTACATTGGATAGTGGAGGGATTACTGTATATATATATATATGTTATATATCAATGGCGACTGGTGGTTTATTGAGTAATCAAAGTGCTCCAGTTGGATTGAGCCAGTGCAGGTTTCTATCCAAGGGGTGGTTGGAGTTTATTGCTCACGTAATGCCACTCAGGGATGAGTGAGGCTGGTCACTCACATCTAAGGTGTCAGGACCAACCTGCCTAACCCCGGGCTCTTACGCTCCTCATGGGGCAACACAGGACTGGATGATGGATAGATGGATATATGCATGCGTATGTTTATCCACCTACCCATCTATCTATCTATATGTATGTATGTAT
This sequence comes from Coenobita brevimanus, assembly GCF_032717465.1. Taxonomy (NCBI): domain Eukaryota; kingdom Metazoa; phylum Arthropoda; class Malacostraca; order Decapoda; family Coenobitidae; genus Coenobita; species Coenobita brevimanus. The sequence continues at coordinate 18,104,171 of NC_137025.1, forward strand.
GTATGTATCTATCTGTCTATATGTTACTACCTTACTGCTATCTATCTATCTATTGCCAGACGCCTCAATCCCGTTTGGGGTGGCCACAAACAAATCGCCTCCAAGTCGCCCTGTCCCCCGCCATTTCACTCCCCTGCTCCCAACTCACACCCCCTCTCTCATATACCTTTCTACCCCATCCCTCCATCTCATCCTCGGCCTCCCCCTCCCTCTTTCCCCCTCCACCTCACTCACATACACTCTCTTCGTCAGTCTTTCACCCTCCATCCTCTCCACATGGCCAAACCACCTCAGTGTGTTCCTCGTAACGCTTCCTATCACATCCACATCAACACCACAACGCTCCTTCACATCCTCATTCGTCAGCCTGTCTCTCCATGTGACTCCACAGGCTCCTCTTAAATAACTCATTTCCACTGCTCTCACTCTTGACTTGTGTCCTTCCAACAACGTCCAAGCTTCACTTCCATACGTTAGAGTTGGTATCACAATACTGTCATGTAGTAACTTTTTCACTTCCATGCTCACTTCCCTGTTTCTTATCACTGCTTTCAAAGAACCAGCAACCTTTCTTCCCTGCTGTACCCTTTCAAGCACTTCACCCTCCAAACCTCCATCCTTACTCATCACACTACCCAAGTACTTAAACGTACTCACATTTTCCAATTCCTCACCATCCAACCTCGCTGTACATTCACTGACTTCACCTCTCTCAAAGACCATCACTTTACTCTTCCCTACATTCACCTTTAGATTTCGTTTCTTACACACTCTCTCAAACTCATCCACCAAGCCTTGCAGCTCCCCTTCGTCTTCACTCAACAACACAGTATCATCTGCAAACAACAGTACAGGGAGTTTCCAAACACTATCCTCTCTCACCAGGGCCACTCCAACATCCACTACCCTACCTTGTACCTCTTTTATTACCCCATCCATGTACAGATTGAACAACCATGGAGACATGACACATCTCTGTTTCAACCAAACTTTCAAAGAGAAAAATTCACTTAGTTCACCATCCACACGCACTGCAGCCTTCGCACCATCGTACATACTCTTCACAGCATTCAACAACTTCCCATCTACTCCATATATTCTTAACACTTTCCACAATCCTTGTCTATCCACCCTGTCATATGCTTTCTCCAAATCCATGAAAGCTGCATACAACTTCTTTCCTTTCTCTAGAAACTTTTCCACTAAAGATCTGAGAATGAATATCTGATCTACACAACCTCTTCCCTTCCTAAAGCCTCCCTGTTCTTCTCCAACTAATTTCTCTGTTCTTTCTCTAACTCTGTCAATAAGTATCCTACCATACACTTTTCCTATTATACTAAGAAGACAAATGCCCCTATGATTACCACACACTTCTTTTTCCCCTTTTCCTTTGTACAAGGGAATAATTATACCTGACTTCCTAAAAATCATTTTAAAAAGGAACACAGAATTGCCCTTACAAGCAAAATATTAGAAGAAAATACACAAATTTTGGCTGTGTGTGAGGATGAAAGACACCTCCCCTTACTAGAAGTACTGTACAGTATATCAAAGAACTAAACCCTTAACTCAAGATACAAGCAGAAGACCTCCAAGCCCTTCCCAGCTTACGGCAAGCCACACCCCAATTACAACAACCAATCAGGATCGAGTACATGCAGATGCCCGATGCAGGACATGGATTAAATAGCACCTACCTCACCTGCTCAGTGAATTCTCACCTCAGTCACGAAGGAAGAAACATCTATCTACCAAGAATACTGAAGAAGGGTAAAGGGACTCAAAACTGTGATTTTGCAAGAAATGAAATGGATGGAGCAAACTGCAGCGAAATCATACACAACCTACCAGAAGAGACTAAGACACTTCTAAGATGTAAAGAAAACATACTGAGGAAAATAATGCACAACTTGCAAGCACTTTCAATGAAGCATGTATTAGGGAAAATCTCCTCTCAAATAAACCCTTGGTATAAATATGTGTATGTAAATATATATATATATATATATACAGTATATACGTATTTATTCATCGTCCAATCCTACGTTGCCCCATTAGAAGCATAGGAGCCCAGAGCTAGGCAAGTTGGTCCTGACATTTAAGATGATCATCATCTAATCCTGTGTTGCCCCATGAGGAGCACAGCAGCCTGGGGCTAGGCAAGCTGGTCCTGACATTTAAGATGAGACCGATTAGCCTCACTCATCCCTGAGTGACATTACGTGGGCAATAAACCCCACCCACCCCATGGATATAAACCTGCACTGGCTCAATCCGGTTGGAGCATCTTTATTACCCACAAAAGCACCAGGTGCCATAATTTCATTATATGGTTACCACCCAGCGTAGTAAATGGTTTCCTAGTGTACAAGAAACCATTTGGCTTGTCTTTCAGTGTAGACGGAAAAACGAAGAATGAATGAAGGAAAGACAGAGGAGGAAGGAAGGAAAGAAGGATGTGAGACAGGAATGGGCAGTCACCCAAGAGCAGCGCTACATCAAGTGAGTGGATGGTGAGCGCCCCCACCTGTATGTATGTATGTGTATATATATATACTCAATCCTCGTAAATCACGGCAATTTGGGTCTGGACCACTGCCGTGATTTACGAATTCCATGATTCATGAATAATAACTCTTATGTGAAAAATTAATTTGGGTCTGGACTTTGGCCACCCCGCCCCCACAGCACCTTATCTACACCTATCTAGGCACCATCAAACAAACATACAAATTTAGGAATATTCAGTGCATGTATTAGAAATAAGCCATGTTAAGGGATCTCATCTTAATCCTATGATGAAATTGCTTAAGTGAATGGAGTGGGGTGGTGTTGGGAAGAACTTAGAACCTCTCAGCACTTGTTCTTCCCAAACTCTTTCGCCAGCTTTGAAAACTTCTCTCCCCTCTCAACACGACAAATGAGCTCCAAACGTTGACTGTACAACAACTGTGGCAGCTTCTTGACACCATACTGCTTAGAGCGCTTCATTGGGGGGTCGGGAGGGGCCATGGCAAGGAGGAGGTGGGGAGAAGTTGCACAAAAAAGGCAGGTAACTCTCGTACTCCATGGCGACGGTCTGTAGTGTGTGGACTGGTAGGACAAGAACAACAACAACATGGCAGCATTAGTATACACATTTGCCACCAGGGATGCGCGGTGATAGGTTGTTGGGTCATGATTTTCAGTTTGAATGCCGTGGTTTACGGTTCTCCTCGGAAAAGGCCCACTTGGGTGCCTAGGTCCGCGATTTTCGTGACTTAACTGTGATTTAAGGTTGCCGGCAGTCTGACGGCCACCTAGCCGTGATTTACGAATCCGTGATTTTTTAACACGCGATTTATGAGGACTGACTGTATATATACTGTACAGTATATAGTAATACCCCGATATACGATACCCCTACATGTGATACCCTGGCTCAGCGATGGGGATAGAAATACCACCTTACCCCACCTAACAATGGCCAAACTCTGGTTTAATGATGTTTTTTTTTTTTTTTAAACCAATTTTGATGATATTTTAGACTAAAACTGTGTGTTTAGGTTGATTTATGAACTGTTTATAGACTTAGATTAATGTGTTTTAGCCATAGGTGAGGTGAACATTGTCATTTTGGGGTACAGTTTAGAATGCTTGATTTTTTCAAGACTTATATTTGATGAATTCAGATTTTATTTGTTGGTTTCAGTGACTTATTTACAAGTGTTGGGCTTTGGTTAGCTTCCTTTGCAGCTGTTAGGCCATTTAGACTGGCTTTAAACTTGTTTTTGGGCTCATTTGGGTGGGTTTTGGACTTGGTTTGGGGGGGAACCCAAGGCTGATAAACGCTTCCCATTACTCTACATGTTAAAAGTACCCCGATATTCAATACCCCACCTAACGATGAGGTTTTACCTAACCAATGACACCGTTAAACCAGGGTATACCTGTATATATAGATAGATAGACAGATAGATAGATAGATAGACAGAGAGATAAACATAAACAGATAGATATACAATAGACAGATAAATAGACAGACTGATAGATAGACTGACACACAGTTCCTCTCCCACTTACAAATGGGGTATGTTCCAAGAAACTGTTCATAAGTCGATATTTTCATATAAAAAATGCATTTACTACATTTAACCAACCAAACATCATAGCCAAACCAAGCCTACCAAGTCTTTTCACCATGCTTAGAACACTTACATTAGCCTAAACTTGGGCAAAATCATTAACACAAAGTCTATTTTATAGTAAAGTGTTGGATATCTCATGTTTTCATTCATTCATTGCCAGACGCCATGTATCCCAAACGGGGTGGCCAACGGCTTAGAGTTAATTGTTTTACAGGGAGGGGCACTAATCCTCCACCAACCCCATTTGACACATAGGGATGCCAACAGCATCTGGTGTTCCCAGGCGGTCACCCATCCAAGTACTAACCAGACCCAACGTTGCTTAACTCATGTAATTCATGTAATTCATTGAACATTTTACTCAAAGAACAAATTCATAAGTGCAAAAATTTGTATGTCAACTGTTCCTAAGTGGGGAGGATCTGTGTGTATATATATATATATATATATATATATATATATATACAGTATATATATATACAGTAGAACCTCTTTGGTCCGGACCCCTTTGATCCGGACTTCTGTTAATTCTGACAAAATTTAAAAATAATAAGCACCAAAAATATGTTGAAAGTAATTCTAAAGTCATTTTCAGTATTGGCGCGGAAAGTGATTGTCATTCGTTTAGTCTCGGATCATGCTAGGTTGCAACATGGGCGCCTGTTTAAACACACGCTAGCATTCATTCCATCAACTAGTTCACCAACCATTTATATCTTTACGCTGTATTTCAAAAGTTAATCCTCCTTACCATGCCCCCTAATGCAAGTGTAGCTTCTGCAATGAATAAAGGTGTTAAAAGGAGGAGTTTGCTTACACAAAAATGGGTCAGAATATTCTGCAGTGTTTAATGATTACTGTAGGTTATTTTTTGCACTTAAATGTGCTTTACTTGTACATCAAACATTAGCTTCGTGCCCATATGGGCATTATCAATATGCCAAAGATGACAATGTATTTTTTGCCTACATAAGTTTTATTTTTATTCCAAATATTACAGTTAATTAATTAATTTATTTTTTTGCCTACACGGGCCTTAGTCACTTACTACAATTTAAAAAGTAGGCTAGTTTCTTGTCATGGCCTTCCTTGTAAATTATGCAATACAAAACTATCGTACATGATTAGTTTGGTTATTTTAGTATCCTTTCATCTTTTGCAGTTACGTAGGGTTGACATATGCCACATAAGTTAATAATTAACAAACATACCATATGTAGACAGTTTTTGGTATGAACTGGAGATTACCCTGATGGTCCGGACAATCTGCTAATTTGGACAACCCTTCCCCCCATATAGTCCGAATGAGAGAGGTTCTACTGTATATTTATATAATATATATATATATATATATATATATATATATATACAGTATATATATATATATATATTTATTTATTTATACAGTATATGTATACAATACCCTTGCGTCCAGTATGCGTTTGTCCAGTACTATTCTCGTCCAGTACGGTTGGCAAAAAAATAAAATTATTCACTACTGTAATACAGATTTGTTGGGCTAGTACGGATCAGCCACCCAAAGTGGACCAAATCCGAAGAGTTCTTCTCTAGTACTGACGTGCTGTGTCCAGCATATTACCCTCCCGAGCGCAGGAAGATCACAAACACTGAGGAACGTTTCCCTAGTACCGTACTGCTGCGCCAGTCCAGTACGCCTTCCTTGTGACTCGTGTCATGTTCCAGTCACATTGCAGTATTGCACTTCCCCCTGATGACGAAGACGACGATGTCAGTGTGTGACTATAGTAGCCGCAGCGAGAAATGAACGCTGTGGTGGGGCAGCCGGGATGACCTGGGATTCCCCCACTGTAGCCATATCCACATGTCACCGGCCATAGAGGTAGGATGTCACCGACCATCGGCCACCGCTGCAGCCCCGCTCCATGATCCTTACCCTGTGTCTCTGGCTTTCTCTTTCTCTCTCGGTTTCTATATAAACTGCTGTATTTCCGAAACTAATTATGAAATTATTATGACTTTTGTTCCACACCACCACTGAGGTAAAAATCAAGGAGAGTTTTCTGTATAAAGGTTTCCCCCCCCTTGTCTGAGGGCAGGTCAGTTCTGGCGAGTGTATAATTATAGGTCAGGCGGAGGTATCGGCAAGGCCGCACTCCCCCGCTCATATGCCACATTTAGGAGGGGGGGGAAACCTTTATACAGAAAACTCTCCTTGATTTTTACCTCAGTGGTGGTGTGGAACAAAAGTCATAATAATTTCATAATTAGTTTCGGAAATACACCAGTTTATATAGAAACCAAGAGAGAAAGAGAAAGCCAGAGAGACAGGGTAAGGATCATGGAGCGGGGCTGCAGCGGTGGCCGATGGTCGGTGACATGTGGATATGGCTACAGTGGGGGAATCCCAGGTCATCCCGGCTGCCCCACCACAGCGTTCATTTCTCGCTGCGGCTACTATAAGAGAGATTTATGAGGGAGGTTGAGGCAGAGAGGCCTCCTCAGGATCCTGATGAGACTCCTCCAGGGGGTCAGTAAGACCTCCTACAGCCTTGGATACCCCTCCTCCTTCCCCCCCCCCAAGTCCATCACCACTCACCTTAAAGGTTGGTAAAATCTTAGTTGTGTCAAAACGTAGTTAGGCTGAATTCAGGGGGACTTTTTCAAGGCTTGTCTGACATTATTCATTTTTCTCATAAGGTCTGTTGTTTGTCCAGTACGGATTTAGTCCAGTACGGCAGTACTGTCTGACAAAAATACCATACTGGATGCGAGGGTACTGTATATACGGTATATTTACTGTGTGTCTATCTATCTATCTATCTACACACACACACACACACACACACACGCCTAGGCCTCATGAGGACTCCTATAATAGGTCTCGTCCTCGAGGACCACTGAAATAGGTAGGTCTCGGCCTAAGCCTCGACCCTGTGGTTTTCTGAAAGCCTTGGTCTCGACTTTGAGCCCTGAGGTTTTGTTTCAGTCCCATGCCTGCTACTGACCTGTCATAGCATCACGAACCATAAGTGGAGTGGATTTCGCAGCAACCAGAAGGACACGACGGCCCCCTTCAGTCATGGCGCGAAGGCTGGTCACAGCTTGACCACAGAACTGCACACTCTCTCGTACACTTTTGTCCTGGAGATAAAAGACTACCTGAAATCTTTATTAAATATTTCAATTGTAGCACAAGCTCTGTCTTACAAATCACTTGTTTATTTTTAAAAAGATGGTGAGTGATTTTTTAAAAGTTTAAATAAAAAGAAAACTGTATGTGAAAGGAAACAAAATAAGTGTATAGTAATACAGTTTGGAGAGAAAGAACATAACACAATCACTTCTGATACTGAAGAGGATATGAAGGGAAAGCAGGAAGTACACTCAAACCTCAAGTAACGTGGTAATTACAGACTAACATGGGCCCTGGTACTCAGAACCACATTGCTCAAACAACAAGTTTGCATATACACTTGCAGTGACCCTCTTGTTACCAATCGACATAGGCTGCGTCCAACTGAAAGTGAGTACCTGGGACACATGTCCTGGGCTTCCAAGGCCACACACTGAGAGATTCCCCGTCACCGTGCTATTCCCGCACACTCGTTAGTTCATAAACATTTTATCCTCACACCTTTATTTATGCTTCGATAATCGTAATTTTTTTTCACTGTAATCCTGAATAAAAGTACCTGCTTATGGTGTTGTAAAAATGATCAGTTGAATGTAAATTATAACTTAATTTATTTTTTTTACTTCACTTTTTTCAGTTTTTCTCATCCATCCATCCATCATCCAATCCTATATTGCCCCATGAGAACCGTAGGAGCCCGGGGCTAGGCAGTTGGTCCCGACATTTAAGATGAGAGTGAAACACAGAAATATAATTTTTATGATGGTAAATGTTACCGAGAAAAAGTTATAGGGAATTTATTGGCTACATTTTATTGTATAAAGAATTACTGTAGGTCAATTTGGGCAGATCTTACAAAGCACAAAAGGAAATAATGTTACACTCAAGCAAGGCTTGTAGCACACTGACTGGGGCAGTTGGGCGATGCTGGGTGCGAGGTGGGTTGACCGTGGTGGAGGACTACATGGGGACACAAGTAGTTCTTTGTTCTTGCCTAGAAATGGATGCGGTCATTCCATAACCAAAAAAACAGGGGCTATTTCGTTCAATGCAACTGGCGTCAAATGGTAAAGGGCAGTTGAAATGTGCGTAACCACAGCCTGCATCAAATGGCAACAAGTGCACGAAATTTGCACTGCACCCATAAACACCAAAGGGTTACCTCAACCTGGTCACTTTTAAATTGTCAAACTTTTCCCCTTCTGCCCATCCTATTCCACTTGAATGACCTTAACTGACACCCACAATCATGTAATCACTAGAACAACATAACACAGGACAATTAAAGAATATTAACATAACAGTAACAAAAGTTAGGCTGCGTACTAGTATGATGATGATGTGTATCTCTCTGGCACTCTCCCCCCACCCCCCCAACAACATTGTCATAGCTAAGGGTCAATGACCTCTCTCAACAATTGAAAACATAAAAATCCACATCACAGTAATGTGGCTAGACCTCGATGAGATGCAAGGGTGAAGTGGGAGAGGGACCAGGATTGCTGTTTTTCCGTCATATGTTATGCTGTCACATTCCACCATGATGTCTACTCCCCATTTTTATTATGAATTAGTATCATCACAAACAGGTAAGATACACTGCAACAGTATAAAAAAAAAAAAAAAAAAAAAAAAAAAAAAAAAAAAAAAAGCATTTGCAGGAATGAGGCAATACCATTTCTAAATGCAATATAATTATGAAAACTGATGGGAATATAAAATTAAACTGATTTCTTCCAATGCTGTTTAGTGAGAGAAAAGATAGCGTCCCTATAAATATTATGTAATTACAGTAGGAAGTGGTCTGATATGTTATGTTAGTAATATACAGAAAAAGTCCAATTATTCGCCAGCTGATTGTTCGGTAGATCTGAAATTTCGGCAGTTTTGAGAAATAGGCCCAATTATGAAAGTCTCTGAATGTTCGGCAGACGTTTGGAATCATCTCGGCTGTTCAGGAAGTGTTATCTGTGACTTGTAGGCCTACTGTTTCATTACATTTGTATATGTTCACTAGTTTCTATGTTTATCAAATTCAGGTAACTGTACTGATTACAATACTGCACAGTATCATACAGTACAGTAACCCCCCCCCCCCCCTAAATTAGAGAGGGTTACGTTCCAAGCCCCCTCGTTAATTCTTGATATTTGCTAATTCTTGATGCCTTCCTGAAAATGATATATACCAGTAATTGCGTAGGCCATGAACCACTGATACTGTATTGATTACCCATAAATAAATATTGCTTGTTAAATCTGTTTCCCTGTTGTCTGTAGCTGCACGGCTGTGACAGCTCTTTCATTCCTCGCCATAATGGTGGAAGGGACTGTCCTATGTGTTTAACTAAACCTAACCTAACCGAGTTTAACTGTACCTAACAATTTAACCAATCCTAACCTAACCTGAAGTCAGAAAAATATATAAAATAAACTGGAGGAATATGAATTAGTAAGGTCTTTCAGATGAAAGTTAAATGTACATTTTGCGCCCATACTTTTGTTCATTTTTGTGTTTATATGTGAGAGAGGGAGAGAGTGTTGATGCAAACAGTAATGTATTCCATTAACCCCTTAATAACCCCTGACATTGAACAACACTTTACAGTACCAGTGTCAGTGAGGTTGAGTTAATGTGAGCTATAAAAATCCGTGAACCATTATGGGAAGGGAACGAAGGTCACTAGTATGTTTACACGACTCTTACGCTATGATCCCAAGCAGTCAGGCGGTCGCTTAGTCTCAGATGTTTTTGCTCATTTGGTAAATGCACCGTAACTTTATGAATTCTTCCATGAATCATAGTGAATCATAACCTAGATTTAGGAAGCTAATAAATGCATAGGTAGGTGCGCCAGACGATTCTCTTTACATATTTTACAAAAATAAATTTATTTCAGGAGAATGGAAGAAACTTACACTACATACTCAAAGGTGGATGAAATTTCTTCCATTTAATGTTCTTAAAGATGTGAAGAGAATTGTCTGGCGCACATAGCAATGTGTATTTTTAGCTTCCTAAACCCATGCTATGATTTGCTATGATTCACGGAAGAATTCATAAAGTTACGATGTATTTACCAAATGGGCAAAAACATATGAGATTAAGCAACCACCTGACTGCTTGGGATCGTAGCGTAGAGTTGTGTAAACATACCAGTGACCTTCATTCCCTTCACGTAATTGTTCACAGTTTTTTATAGCTCACACTAACTCAACCTCATTTACACCGGTACTGTAAAGGGTTGTTCAACGCCGGGGGTTATTAAGGGGTTAACCCTTTAACTGCGGGTGTCATCCCAGAATGACATTGCAAAAACTGGACCAAACCGCGGGTGTCATTCTCGAATGTTTGTGAATATTTTGAATACCCCGCGTTTTTTCCGTGCGCCAATTGTTTCAAGGGAGAGTAGCTATTAAGTTCTTTCACTCCAGCCGACCCCCACCTCCCACCCCCTGGGCCCCCCACCACACCCCTGACCAAAAATGCATCAGTATCTGTCCAGCTGAGTGAGTGACAACGTTGCTGATGTGGCAGTGAAGTGCGGGCAATTACAGTGCCTTTTACCTGCCTCAGTGAACACAGAGTGGGTGTTTATCGTAGGTGCAGTGTTCATATATGTTTATAGTATTATTATCAGAATGAGGTTGGCATTTGGTAATGGTGTGTGAGCGAAAAATAGTGATTACAACACCGCTGATGTGGCAGTGAAGTGCGGGCAATTACAGTGCCTTTTACCTGCCTCAGTGAACACAGAGTGGGTGTTTATCATATGTGCAGCATTCATATATGTTTATAGTATTATTATCGGAATGAGGTTGGCATATGGTAATGGTGTGTGAGCGAAGGTAATGGTGTGTGAGCGAAAAATAGTGATTTTAGATTGCTCACTTCTAATGGCACTGCCCATCCAGTGATAGTCAACGAAATCATGAAACCTACATCAATGCAAAGCCGAAGGTTAGTACTTTCTAATGGTACCTTATTTTTCGCTCTAGATTTATTCTGTGCAGAGTTATAAAGGTTTAAAGTTTGTTTACATTTTGGCTGGAACCCCTGCGGGAGAGGCCAGTCGGGGCAAAACAATGCCCGCGGTTAAAGGATTAATAGAATACATTACTGTTTGCATCAATATTCTCCCTTTCACGAATAAACACAAAAACGAACAATAGAATGAGCGCTAAATGTACGTTTAACTTTTATCCAACATACTCCTCCAGTTTATTATACGTATTTTTCTAACTACTGCAATTTATTTTGTGTTTGGAGAGAGTACTGTACACAGAACTCCAAACACATTTGTAATAATATAAGTAGTGATGACTGTTCACCATACAAATGATCTGGTAGGTAATATTCCATATAATTTCAGCCTTCAGGAAGTGTTATTAGTGACTTTTAGGCCTACTGTGTCATTACACTTGTATATGCTCACTAATTTATATATATTTCAGATTCACGTACAGTACTGTATTTATTACAGTACTGTACAGTATCATACAGTACAGCATACAGTACTCTCCAAACACATTTGTAATACTGTAAGTGGTGGTGATAGTGTTCACCTATACATATAAGGTACTTAGTGGGTAGGTTTTTTTATTATTCGGCAGATCCAATTTCCCGGCATTGGCCCGGTCCCGTAGGTGCCGCATAATGGGACTTTCACTGTAATATGTAGCTGTGTAGGTGGGGGCACTCACCATCCACTCAACTCAATGTAATCCTGCTTTCAGGTGGCTGCCCTTTCCTCTCTTCCTTTCTTCTTTCTTTCCTCTTCCTTCTGTCTATGGGTGACTCTACACTGGGTGACAAGTCAAATGGTAACCAGAGTATGGCACATGGTGGTTTAGTGGGTAATTAAAGTGCTCCAACCAGACTGAGCCAGTGTCGGTTCATATCCAATGGGTGGCTGGAGTTTACTGCTCACGTAAAACCATTCAGGGATGTGTGAGGCTGATCACTCTCATCTTAAATGCCAGGACCAATTTGCCTAGCCCCAGGCTCCTACGCTCCTCATGGGGCAACACACGATTAGATAATGTATGTACAATATGTATGTATGTATGTGACATACAAATGCTGGAAAAGTCAGGCTGGTGTGCATAAGAAACAATAATATCTGCTATTTTTGCCTACTGTGAAGTCTGTTCTGAGATTGTATAGACTAGATGGTAGGTTGTTAAAAGGAGTGAAAAGTCTTTAAGCAAATTGTAGAGCATGTGTACGAGTGGCAAATACTGTGAGTGATTGGTTTCCTGTGTGAGTGGGACTGCAACAGGAACATGTGATGTCACCTTGGTTGTTTAATATTTATATGGATGATATTGAAAGGAAGGTGAATGGAAAAGTGTTAGATGGAAGTTTGAGTCTGGTGAATGCTGATGGCTGAGAGTGAAATCTGAATCAGCTGCTGTTTGCAGATGATATCGCATTGGTGGCTGTTTTACAGGACAGATTGAAACAGTTGGAAGAGGAGTTTGGAAGGGTGTGTGAAAGGAGGAAATTGAGAATCAATGAAAATAAGAGCAAAGTTTTGAAGTGTACAAAGTTGGTGGATGGTAGGAAGATGAATGTAGTTCTGAATGGTGAATTGCTGGTGGAGGTAAAGTGTTTTAAGTATTTAGGGTCACATGTTGCTGTGCATGGAAGAATAGCTGTAGTGGTGAAGTTTAGAATGAATGAAGTAGGAAAGCTGCTGGGAGGAACGAAAAAAGTGTTTAGATGTCATTCACTTAGAACGGATGTAGAGAGAAGGTTGCATAAGGATGTAGTAGTACCGACTGCATTATATGGGGCTGAAACATGGAATATGGGTGTAGCGGATAGGAAGAGTCTGAACGTAATGGAGATGAGGTGTCTTAGGAGTACGCGTGGAGTGACGCGTATGGATCGAGTGAGAAATGATGAAATGTGAAGGAGAACTGGAGTTGTGCAGGAGATGGCTGAACAAGATGAACAGAGAGTGTTGCGATGGTTTGGGCATATGGAGAGAATGGATGAACAGCAACTGGAGTAAAAAAAAAAAAAAAAAAAAAACTGGATCAGATGTGACAGGTGTAAGGCTGAGAGGAAGACCACGAATAGGATGGATGGACAGTGTGAAGTGTGCATTAGATGCGAGAAGGATGTCTGTAGAGCATGGAAGAGTGGCTGCGTGTGATAGGGATGACTGGAGAGAAGTTGGTGATGCGGCCTCGAGGGGATATTCTCCCGCATTTGGTCTGATCAGCTGATCACGTTAGGTGCGGGTAAGGGGATCGGTCACTTATGATGTGGCAGGGAAATCCCAGCTCTGCTGTTGGGCCCTGCTGCACATATCGCTGACTGCACTGTGCAGTTGACCCTCATGCGGTGTGGTGCAGTGAGGATCTGTCCCTTCTCCTGTTGGGGGTAAGTATAAGTAAATGTATGTGTGTGGATGAGTAAATTGGGAGTGCGTTGTCCTGTCTCGGCTACCCCCCTTCTTTGGGGGAAAGCAGCCCGGCTGCCCGGGTACTGTATATAGACAGATAGATGAACGTAATTCAAGGCAATCATGCAACTGGAACTGTCTGTGTACTGGAAGCTTTAGTTACATCTTAACATTCACAGCAGAAAATATGCTGCGACCAAACGATGCACAGAAAACGTGTATATAGTAAGTCAATGTATTGCCATACAGCAGTATCAAATGTTGTATATATTGGAATATGAAGGTCAACACATAAGGCACTGTACTCTGCCATGGTACAGACAGGAATGGCCTCCTAGAATGGACACCCTCTCCTCAACAGTTAATGCCAAGCCATCCACATACACTTTATCATGTATGTCAAATTACGGTGATGAGTAAAAAAATGTTAAAGCACATCATACCTCATTTATATTTAACATGGTACACAATCAACCCCTACAGAGGACCTCAGAAGAAAATTCAAAATTTTTCCAACTGCCCTGGAAGTGATGTCATGGCATTCCAACAGAATCATCAATTCCCCCCCCCCCCCTCGAGCTAGCAGACAACATCCTACCATAAGGCAGCTCTGAGTGTGACTGTGGAAGTCAAGTCAAGCCCACTATGTATGATGTGAGGCAAGTGGAGTAGCCAATTGTAGCGAACCAGGCACGTGACATCAATGCACAGGAACGAACCACGTTACTTTGAGACAAGTCCCGTATTACTCGAGGTTTGTCACAGAGTTGGTGACTGCGTAACTTTAAAACTGTGTTGCTCAAGGTTTGAGTGTACTGTTGAGTACAAATGAGGTGCTTGAGAAAGTTGAGTGGAAAAGGGATGTACAGCAAAACCTCCATATAACGGACTTCAATAGACCGAAATTCGCTTTTATCGGAATCAAGGAGTTACCGGACTAAATGTATATCAGAAAAAGTCCGATAAAGCCAGAAGCAGTCCTGACTGCCTGACCACCTGAGCTATGTTCACCAGAATAAGGTAAATAAAAGACAAATTTATCTGCATACAGTGTGGTATTATTCTATATTTTATACCATTTGATTATTGTAGTGAATGTATAATACAGTACAGTGCTGCAATGGTAATGAAAACAGTTTAAAAACAATTGGTGAGATCTGGACTAACGACTGATACATTGGAAAAAGTCTGGGTTAGGAGGGGGGAAGTCCGGATGTGGCTTCTATCTGAATTTCGCTTTGTCGGAATGGCTTGGGCCCCGATTAGTCCATTACAGTGAGGTTCTACTGTCCTGTATTTTATAATAGGGAAAATAATACTGTTGTTGTTATTGTTGTTTATCAACACCAGTCTGTCTGACTAAGAAGACCCATCAATGGCATGAAAACATCCATTCTTGAAGGGCAACCCATGTATTGAACCAATGTTCCCTTGCCACTGACAGCGATGCATGGGGAACATTGTGGAGGTTTGGTTTTTGGTTGGATATTGAATCTGTCCACCCAGTTACCAGGGGCACCATAGCAAACTCCACATCACTCCATTATCTGGTCACCACCCAGCATTGTAAATGGTTTCCTCAGTTACAAGAAAGCATTAAGAATGTCACTAAGTGTAAAGCCACCCAACGTGGAAAGAAGAAAAATAAAGAGTGACAGGAGGGAAAGGGAGAGGTAGGAAGAGAAGACACAGAGACAGAATGCAAAAGGGTAAGGAAGAAGTAAACAGCACTGGATGATGGTTGCCACCACCTACCACTAGATACTACTGTATAAAGTTCATACGTACCATGGCAAAACAAAACATAAAATGCATGAAAATGTGCTAGATGCATGTTAGATTAACAAAAAAGAACAGGTCATAGTCAAAAGCAGTGAATTAAGTAAATCTGAAAAGTAAAAACAAATGAGGGTGGCAGTTTGCCACAAACGTGTGAGACACAACTCCATTTTGTGCAGTGTTTGTGGTAAGTGCATACGAGATGCAGTGGTATTAGAGGCTGGCCGTGAAATAATGCTGATTTCGTGTGTGTGGTGTGTCAGGGAGAGCATATAGAGGCTGAGATGTGTGATACAACTGAATTTCCTGGTGAGTCTCATGTGTGTGGAGGAGTTTTGATCTGTGACTCAGACATCACCCTGTATACCCCTCTTCTAGTCCTATGCCAAGCGTAGGGCTAGAAGAGAGGTATGCAGGGCGACGTCTGAGTCACAGAGCCTTTTACTTAATAACCTAAATCATGGGGAATGGAAAACTATGATAATTAAGGTGGCAAATCAGATGAAGAGCGATAATCAGGATATTATAGGTGAGCAATGTGTGAAGAATGATGAAGCATGGGTAGTGGAGAAGAGTGGGGATATTAAAAATGCATGGAGAAAGCATTATAGCTGGCTGTTGAATGTGGAGTTTGACTGGGACGGAAGGTTTGGAGCCAGCAGATCCAGTGTTTGGCCATTGGCCTTTCATTGACGGTGCTACTGTGAGGGAGGCAAGAGGCAGGATGCAGGTGGGGAAGGCAGTAGGTGTGTCTGGGTTGACTGCCGAAATGTTGAAGGCCTCAGGAGATATAGGGGTGAGGTTAGTCACTGACCTGATAATTATGATTATATACGAGTGTGTTGTTACAGATGATTGGTTGAAGTGTGTAATTATAAATGTGTACAAAGGGAAGGATGATGCCCTTTAAAGAGGAAATTATTGAGGTATAAAGCTTTTAGATCAGATATTGAAGGTAATGGAGAGAGTTTTAGAAGGTATGATTAGAGAAAGAGTGAATATTGATGAGATGCAGTTTGGGTTTATGCCAGGTAATGGGACCACTGATGCCATATTCATTGTTCGACAGCTTCAGGAAAAATATATTGGTAGGAGAAGGGATCTGTATTTTGTTTTTGTTGATTTGGAAAAGGCCTTTGACAGAGTCCCTAGAGAGGTGGTGAAGTGGGCAATGAGAAAGCTTGGCCTGGAGGAGTGGCTGTTTAGGGTGGTTATGGCCATGTATGTGGGTGCTTGCACCCAGGTAAAAGTGAATGGAGATTTGAATGATGAGTTTTCCATTAATGTTGGTGTGCATCAGGGGTCAGTTTTGAGTTCCATGTTGTTTATCATGGTATTTGAAGCCCTCTCACATGACTTCAGAAACGGACTCCCGTGGGAGATGTTGTATGCTGATGATTTGGCATTGATTGCAGTGAATGAAAGGGAGGCGGAGAAAAGACTTAGGAAGTGGAGAGATGGTATGGGGCACAAGGGCTTAAGGGTAAATGCAGATAAAACAAAAGTGATGATATCTAGGGTTGGTGGTGGTACAGTCAAAGACGAGGGAGAGTGGCCATGTGCAGTTTGCCACAAGGGCATGGGAAGTAAATCCATCTTGTGCAGTGTTTGAAATAAATGAGTGCACAAGAGACGTAGTGGTACCAGAGGTAGACTGCAAGATAATGCTGATTTTATGTGTGCGGTGTGTCGGGGAGTGCAGGTGGAGATTGTCAGGCGGGAAAGAACTGACCTTGTTGGTAAGTCTTTTGAGTGTGTGGAAGAGTTTTGTTATCTGGGAGACATGTTAAGTGCTGGAGGTGGGACTGGAGCTAGCTCTGTGGCTAGGATGAGAAGTGGTTGGAAGAAGTTCAGGGAGCTGTTGCCTCTCTTGACACTGAGAGGACTCTCCCTACGTCCTAAGGGGTCTTTGTATGCAGCATGTGTTAGGAGTGTAATGCTGTATGTTAGTGAGACCTGGGCAGTAAAGGAAGAGGATATTCGCAGGCTCAAACGTATAGAAATGACAATGATTAGGTGGATGTGCAGTGCGTCCGTGCGGGCAAGGCCTGGGGGGCTGGGTTTACGATGGAAGAGTTGAGAGGTAGGATGGGACTGGAGTGTATTGGTATTGTGATGAGGAGAGGTAGACTGAGATGGTTTGGGCATGTGGAGAGGATGGGGGATGATAATTGGGTGAGGAAGGAGAGAAGTGTTAATATTTGGGGTGGGGTTGCGAGGGGCAGACTGAGAAAGACATGGGACGATGTCATTAAGTGTGACCTCAGGGTTAAGGGACTGAACAGGGAGGCTGCCAAGGATCATGCAGCATGGACAGCCACTATTAGATGACCAAGGCCGACGAATGCAAGCATGTTGGAGCCTTCAAAAACGAAATGAAATGATTAAATGTGCTGGAGGTGGGGCAGGAGCTAACTCTGTGGCTCGGGTAAGAGTAGGTGGAGGAAGTTCTGGGTGTAGTTGCCTCTCCTGATACCGAGATGGCTCTCCCTCTGTGCCAAGGGATCTCTATACGCGACATGTGTTTGGAGTGTAATGCTGTATTTTTTTTTTTTTTTTTTTTATGTGTCCGACTCTGGGCATAGGCTTCACAACCCATTCCCAAGGCCCAGAAGTCCTCCTATATTCCATACACCTCCACATGTCACCACTTCGGTGCTAACACCCACTGTCCATATCGAATACATGCTAGGGCTGTCTCATACAGGACTGGTGTACTGGTATTAGCAGAGGTATTTTTATGACATGTCGGCGGGCCTTCTGGCAGATCAGTAAAGGCTGCTTTAATGAAATTCAAATCCTTAAACTGTCCCCTCCCCCAGCCAGGATTCGAACTTGGGTCCATTAGGACTGCAGGCCACCTCTCTACCAGTTCACCCACCACCTCCCCCAAATGGTATGGTAATGAGACCCCGGCAGTAAAGGAAGAAGATATTCACAGGCTAAAATGTACAGAAATGACAATGATTAGATGCATGTGCAATGTGTCCTTGAATGAGAGGCCTGGGGGAGCTAGGTTTAAGATGGAAGAGTTAAGAGGAAGGATGGAACAGGAGTGTACTGCTGTTGTGATGAGGAGAGGTAGAATGAGATGGTCTGGGCATGTGGAGAGGATGGGAGATGACAACTGGGTACAGACAAAGTGAGAAGCAGGAACACTGGGGGTACAGTTGTGAAAGGCAGACCGAAAAAGACCTGGTACATGGTCATAGAATGTGGCCTCAGGGACAAGGGACTAAATAGGGAGGATGCCAAAGATTGGGCAGCATGGAGAGCTTTAGGTGACCAAGGCTGAAACATGCAAGCATGTTGGAGCCTTTATACACAAAATGAAATGAACATGCCCTGCTTGCAGAACCAGTAAAGCCAACATAATATACAAACACACCACCACACAGCACATGCAGACGCAACATAAATGATGTAGGGAACCTATGGAACAAACCCATAGGAGAAGTTGCTTATCTGAGGTCAAGAGTTCTGCTTGGTCAGGCAGACTGGGGAATAACAACAATTAGTGCAGTACTCTCCTAATCTGAATAATAGCATCTGGTAATAACAAGAATAAAGTGACTGGAATCCTTGGACCAATGGGGGTAAACTGTAAACAACAATACACCGACACATTTTAATAGCAGAACACAGAGGAGATATGCAGGCATGTTTTGTAATAAGAAAGAAAAAAAGAAAGGAAGAACCTATGAGGAGTAAAAACAAAGAACATTAAGCTGTATGCACTGTATTTCAAAAGTGAACTTGAATACTCACCTTGAAATTCCATCGAGCACCACATCCACCCTCGGTACCAATGAAGAGCTGTCCCCAGGCTACGTCCAGGCAACGTACCCCCTCACCAACCTCACAACGCTCCTCAACTTCACCACTCTGGGAAGAAACACACATGGTTACTTCTACATACTTCCACTGTTGCCACCATCATATTTTTCAATATTGTTCGTTTTATTGGTTGTTTTACTACTACTGTCACTATCTTAGCCATTATAACCATCACTGCAGCCAGTACCTCACTCAGTACAGTCAGGCCTCACTATATGTTTGTTCGCTATGTGATAGATTGCTATAACGATGAACAGTAAGTCAGACCTAATTTTGCAATAATGATGGCAAAATGATCTAAAAATTCACCTGAAAGATATCTGTGATAGCAACTTACAAGAACCCTGTGCTGTTGTTGTGTTGTGTAATATTTGTCCCACACTTGGTGGGGCACGGGCAAACAAAGAGCCCGTCAGGAAAGTTGCAGATGATAGCTCTCCAGTGAGAGCGTGGCTGGGCTGGCACGAAGGTTGACGAGGAGGTGAACAAGGGCAGGGGAAGGCGCGGTAGTTAGGTGGAAACTGGCACACACGATGATGGCCAAGGAGGGCAGGGCGGGACGGCTGAAGCACGGTGGAATACGTGGCGCCGATGGAGGGGGCGCCGACGAAGTGCTAAGATGGGGAACCACCCCGACACTGCCCTCAACCCCCTTGCCCCTGGTGGAAAGGGCGATGGATGCTCGCCCAGCTCCCCAGCAGCAGCAGGTGGAAGCGAGGCCCAGTCCCGGTCGTCACGAGGGCACAACTCAGGTCCTGGTGGTGGCGGAGGGAGGGTCGTCGGCCGGGTAGTAGAGGGCGGAGGAGCCTCGACCTCCTGGTGGACCGACCAGGGCACTCCCTCAGATGGTAGGACAGGCCCGACGCTCGCCTGGTACGGCTGCTGTGGAGAGCTGGTCCCGCCGGGAACAGTGGTGGAGGTGTTGCCTCGGTGAGAGGTGGGCTGCAAACCCTGTGCTGACGTAATCATGTACGCAAGCCAACAGTCAGATGTTTGACCCATGATGGCCACCTAATATTTACATGTGCAGAACCCCCATCCCAGGCCTCCACGCAGGAAGACTCCTACGTACCACCCCTTTGAAGACCCTGTCTCACTCGTCAACTCGTCAATGTGTCCTGTACCTGTGATCATCTTCCTTGCATTCTCCAAGTCACCTAACCTACTTGCTTGCGTAAGGCCACTAAAACACCATCATTATCACCAACTAACAGACACTGCAAGTACACAACGAATGATGTTGCGTGTGGTATTATATCAAGAGATAACTTTTTGTGTGTGAAATAAATGGAACTCATAAATTGAAAACCACGCTTAATGCCAACCTCAGTGGAAAGCATGGTGCTACTGCCAAGGGCAAGGCTAAAAGGGCAAGTTATGGCCTTTTCCTTGATGTGAAATTGGACATTTTGCCATAAGGAGGGTTAGGGTGTAAGCAAGATCGCTGAGATCCTAAAGCTGCCCAGGTCCACAGTCTCAACAGTAATAAAGATATCAGATGCTCTACTAGTAGCATCACAGAACATGTGGGAAGGCCCAGTCTCGGCCATGGCCTTCCTAAGGGACTCAGGGCTGTTCGGCCAGACCGCCTAGGGAACAACTACTACTACTACTACTACCATGAGGGTATTATGGAGGAGTTCAGTAATGATACAGAGACAATTAGGCAAGCAAGCAGTCAAACAGACCAAAGCAGTGACACTGAAGAGAAGGTAACCCAGGTGAATGAAGTGATGCAAAATTAAAAAGAAATTGTGGAAACTACGTATGCTGAAATGGTGAAAGTAAGGAATGACTTAGAAACAAGAGTCGAAGGAAAAAGTATTAGAAAGGAAATGAAAAAAAATAATCCAGAACACCCCAGAACTGGTCAAAGATTCAGGAAATATTAACAAATCTATATTAATCACTGGTATAGATGATTAACAAATAAAAAACAAAATTTCAAGAGACAAAAAGATGGCAAATATAATGAGCATATTGAAGGAAGTATCCAAAGAAATCTGTAAAGACACAGAGAAACACAAAAGGCTAGGGAAATATGAGAGAAAAGTCAAGGCCACTGAAAGTAACCTTCCAGAGTGTGAAAACTATGGAGGATATACTAAAAAATGCAAAAAAACTCATGGAAAAAGAGGAATTAAATCCATGGATTGCACAATTACCCTGTTTTATCACACCCCACAGTGAGCAAAAAATGATTTTTTTTTTTTTTAGTTTTTATTTATTATAAACTTGAAGATAAACATCCAGGGCATCATCTAGTGAAAAAAAAAAATAATAATAATAATAATCTCTCTCCATCTTTGTGAGGGGCCATGCACAAGTTTACGTAGAAGACTAGTGAAAAAATAAAAAAATGTTTTGTTTATTATAAACTTGAAAATAAACATCCAGGGCATCACCTAGTGAAAAGAAACAAAATCTCTCTCTCTCTCTCTCTGTCTTTGCATAAAGCCATGCGTAAGTTTGCGTAGGGGTTGAGTAGTCAGCAGTGAAGCATGGCCAACACAGCCTGAGCTGTGGCATGCACCGCAACACTACCCAGCATGAGTTGTGGCTCGCAATCCACGGGTTAAAAAAAGTATGGATAAAAAGATGCCTAACTCAAGAGGACTTGGGAATACTAAAAGAGATGGAGGAGGCAAAAACAAAGAACGGGGGAAGAGCAGAGGAAGAGAGGAGTACGTTTTTTACAAAGTAATTGGACCGCAGGTATGAAAGTGGTACATAATCAACATGGAATAAAAAGGAGGAAGGTAGCAGACTCAAGTTATGGCAAGTATGTAAACAAGATGATTAAGTTCATGTACTCAAATGCAAATGGAATGGTGTCTAACATAAGACTATACCTAACTGAAACAAAATTAACCCCAAAGATATCAAATGATACCCTAAACTTAGGGAGAAGAGACATATTTAAGAAATATCTTCTATGGAGAAAGGACAGATATTTAAGAAAAGGAGGAGGAATTATAATCTTAATAAAGAAAAATCTATAAGTCAAAGAAATAAAAACAGATATATCCTCAAAAGTAGAACTGATTGCACTGGAGATTAACACATCTGAAAGGAAAGTAATTGTGGCAAATTTATACATGCCAACCAAAACAAACAGAGGTGAACATGAAGACCTGGCAGCAAGTACAATTCAGGGTTTAAGAACATTACTACATAGAATGGAAGAGAAATCTTAAAGAATTACAATAACTGGAGATATCAATACAAATATAAACTGGAATACTCTGCATGCAAGAAGCCATGAAAGCTGTTGGGATTAAAAGCTCCTGGATCTTATGCAGGAGTTTTTCCTAACAGCATGTAAAGGAAAACATCAGAAAAAGAGGACTTAAAGATCCATCAGTACTAAATCTTATATTTACTTGGCAAGAAAATGATTCTGACAATATACAGATACTGCAAATTGACTTATGACCTCCCCCCACAAGGTATTAAAAAACACAGAAATCATAGTATATCACAATGTTTGCTCACGAAATGCCCCCTGGGGGTAGGGGAGGTTTTCAAGAATACTCCCCCAGTATCCCTGCTTGTCGTAAAGGGCGACTAAAAGGGTTGGCGGAGGGTTAGTGCCCCTCCCCGGAAAACAACTAACTAAAAAGGGAAACAATAAACCTCGGACAACGACAGACCAAACGATGACGACCAAGGACCGGACAAAGGACATGGTTATCGGAACGTGGAATGTAAGGGGAGCGAATGATGAGGTGAAAGAGAGAGATTGTCCAGGTGCTTGAGGGTGCGAAAGTGGATGTATGTGGAATAACTGAAACAAAATGGAGAGGTGAGAGTGTGAGAGAATGGGAGTATGGATGGGGTATATGTGCAGGAGTAGGTGAGAATGAGAGGGCAAAGGAAGGAGTATGTATAGTTGTGAGTAAAAGATGGAAGAAGAGCATAAGACAGTATGGATCAGTTGGGTCAAGGATTGTGTGGGTAAAGTTGAAAGTTGGAATACAAATGTGGGCGATTGTGTGTGCGGATGCGCCAACGCAAGATCGTGCTAGAAGAGTGAGAGAAGAGTTCTGGACAAATGTAGAAGTGTGCATGGAAAAGTTTGGAAGGAATGAGAGAGTGTTTCTGATTGGTGATATGAATGGTAAAGTTGAGAATGTGAAGGTAGATGGAATAGTTGGTGAGTGGGGTGTGCCTGCTGAGATAGATGAGAATGGCAGTGCGTTAGTGGACATTTGTGCTGGGAAGGGGTTGGTGACAGCCAATACCCTCTTCTGGCATAAAATGATCCACAGGTATACATGGCGAGTAACGAGAAGGGTGGGTGGTGAACTGAATGAAAGAAAGGCAATGATTGATTATGTGTGTGTGGATGAAAGGATGCGAAGATGTGTAATGGATGCAAGAGTTTATAGAGGTTGGGGGAGTGGACTTTCTGACCACTACTTGGTGGTGGCCAGAATTAGAATTCAAGTAAGATGGAGGAATAGAAGAAGGGAAAGACGAGAGGAAGGAGTAGTTGCATGAGAAAAAGGCAGAGTATAAGAGTGAAGTGGAGGAACGATTGGGCAAATATGAATTGGAGCAGATGGGAGATGTGGAAGGTGTGTGTAGGATATTTACAGAAGAAATATGTGCAGCATGTGATGTGGTGTGTGGAAGGAAGAGAAGACGGAGGGGGGTGCAAGGAACAGCATGGTGGACTGAAGAGGTGAAACAGGCTGTGGCACAAAAGAAGAAAGCATACAATGAATGGATGAGAAATAGGGGCGTGGAAGAAGTTGAGAGGCGGAAGAGAGAGTTATATGCAGAAAGAAAGAGAGAGGTGAAAAGATTAGTAAGAGTAAGAAGAGAGTGGATGAGGAATTTGGAAGGAATTTGAGTGTAAAGTGGAGGGACTGTAAGAAAATGTTCTGGAAAGAGGTGAAAAGAGTAAGACAGGGTGGAAGTGAAGTTAGCAGGGGAGTGAAAGATAAAAATGGTAGATTACTAGTGGAGAAGGGAGAAAAAGTGAGCAGATGGAGAGAACACTTTAAGGAATTCTTGAACACAGAGGATGGAAGTAATGCGAGTATAAGTGGCTGGGGAATGGCTGGGAGAAGGAGGGAGGTGAGAAGACAGGAAGAAATCAGTAGGATGGAAGTTATGGAAGAAATGAAGAAAGTTAAATCGGGGAAAGCCCCAGGAATTGATGGAGTGTGTGGTGAAATGCTGAAGCATGGGGGAGAGATAGTAGTAGAATGGATGTGGAAGATGTGCAGATTGGCCTGGGAGGAAGGTAGAGTCCCAGAGGATTGGAAGTCAGGTATAATTATTCCCTTGTACAAAGGAAAAGGGGAAAAAGAAGTGTGTGGTAATCATAGGGGCATTTGTCTTCTTAGTATAATAGGAAAAGTGTATGGTAGGATACTTACTGACAGAGTTAGAGAAAGAACAGAGAAATTAGTTGGAGAAGAACAGGGAGGCTTTAGGAAGGGAAGAGGTTATGTAGATCAGATATTCATTCTTAGATCTTTAGTGGAAAAGTTTCTAGAGAGGGGAAAGAAGTTGTATGCAGCTTTCATGGATTTGGAGAAAGCATATGACAGGGTGGATAGACAAAGATTGTGGAAAGTGTGAAGAATATATGGAATAGATGGGAAGTTGTTGAATGCTGTGAAGAGTATGTACGATGGTGCGAAGGCTGCAGAACGTGTGGATGGTGAACTAAGTGAATTTTTCTCTTTGAAAGTTGGGTTGAAACAGGGATGTGTCATGTCTCCATGGTTGTTCAATCTGTACATGGATGGGGTAATAAAGGAGGTACAAGGTATGGTAGTGGATGTTGGAGTGGCCCTGGTGAGAGAGGATAGTGTTTGGAAACTCCCTGTACTGTTGTTTGCAGATGATACTGTGTTGTTGAGTGAAGATGAAGGGGAGCTGCAAGGCTTGGTGGATGAGTTTGGGAGTAAGAAACGGAATCTAAAGGTGAATTTAGGGAAGAGTAAAATGATGGTCTTTGAGAGAGGTGAAGTCAGTGAATGTACAGCGAGGTTGGATGGTGAGGAATTGGAAAATGTGAGTACGTTTAAGTACTTGGGTAGTGTGATGAGTAAGGATGGAGGTTTGGAGGGTGAAGTGCTTGAAAGGGTACAGCAGGGAAGAAAGGTTGCTGGTTCTTTGAAAGCAGTGATAAGAAACAGGGAAGTGAGCATGGAAGTGAAAAAGTTACTACATGACAGTATTGTGATACCAACTCTAACGTATGGAAGTGAAGCTTGGACATTGTTGGATGGACACAAGTCAAGAGTGAGAGCAGTGGAAATGAGTTGTTTAAGAGGAGCCTGTGGAGTCACATGGAGAGACAGGCTGACGAATGAGGATATAAAGGAGCATTGTGGTGTGGATGTGGATGTGATAGGAAGCGTTACGAGGAACACACTGAGGTGGTTTGGCCATGTGGAGATGATGGAGGGTGAAAGACTGACGAAGAGAGTGTATGTGAGTGAGGTGGAGGGGGGAAGAGGGAGGGGGAGGGGGAGGCCGAGGATGAGATGGAGGGATGGGGTGGAGAGGTATATGAGAGAGGGGGGTGTGAGTTGGGAGCAGGGCAGTGAAATGGCGGGGGACAGGGCGACTTGGAGGCGATTTGTTTGTGGCCACCCCAAACGGGATTGAGGCGTTTGGCAATAGATAGATAGATAGATGTTTGCCTTGTTTTTCAGGACCAGTTGGATGCGTTTTGGTATGGAATCATTATTTCTTTGCACCAAACATTTGTCAGTTCAGTCTTGAGGTTGTCCAGATTGCATGTCTTCTCTGCCATGATTTTCTTCATCTTTGCCCAGCAGTTTTCTATCAGATTTGGATCCGGACTGTTGCCATGCCAGTCGAGGACCTCAATCCGATTATTCTGAAGCCACTTTGTCACCTTTCTTGACCTGTGACATGGAGCTGAATCGTGCATGAAAAAGTTGGACCCATGAAGAGCAAAAATGTTTAACAAATGATCTTTCAGAACTTGAATGTACCGGCCACCATTCATCATCAAGTTCTTTGGAAGAAAGTAGAGGCCCCCCCTTTCCATTTCACCTGAGAAACAAACCCATACCATAACTGATAGTGGGTGCTGAACAGTCGGCACCGTGTAAGCAGGGTCATATCGACTACGGGAGGCAGGGCGACGAACCTTGGCAGAAAACGCACCTGGAACACTTGAAATGTGCTCTCATTGGAAAACATAACTTTTCTTCACTCATCCAATGTCCAGTGTGCATACTTCTTGGCAAACTGAATGCGCTGCTTCTTCATGCGGTCAGTGAGAAGCAGCTTCTTGGCTGTGGTGTGGCTTGGCAAACCCAGCTCCTTCTGTATGTGGTGTTGGATAGTTGGAATTGAGAAGTCTTGTAACAGCTGGGGATGCATTCTCTTCAATTCTGCTGCTGTCAGTCGAGGATTCTTGATTACTTCCCTCTTCAGAAGCGTATCTGTACCTCTGGAAGTCGTCCTCTTCTTTCCACCGCCATGCTTGTGATCTGGTACGACATCAGGTGCCAGGTTGTGCGCTGCAGCAAGAATCTTCATGATGGTCAAATTTGCGTGTCCAGTACGTTCACAAATCATGCAAATAGGGACATTATCCTGCCTCCGTGCAATGATATGGACCCTCTCATCCCCTGAGCAGTACTTTCCAGGCATGACAATTCGAGTCTAGGAAAATAACAGGGCAAACAGTAATGCATATGAAAAAAAGAGGGAGGTCCAAGCTCAGAGCGATGGGAACATATAAAGTAATCCCTCCAATATCTGATGTAATAGAGCCAAAGGCATGTCCAGATAGTGATCTTGTCCATATATTGGGCCCCAGCCTCCTGGACTTGTACTTATGGATCCTAACTCAGAAAAACACCTATACAACTCCCTCTGGACATGCATTGCACCTATTTAAGACCCAAATCACACCAATAAGGGACATAAAAGACTGAAATAAATGCAAAAGAACCATAAAATGAGGTTTTAGAGGTGAGTTTATACAATATTAAACATTCTGGGTACTTACAAGTCCCTGGCTCCTGGTCTGGTTTGAACTGCCAGTTTGCAGTCCACAGTTAATCCTCTGCACTCTAAATTCTAATTTCTTAACACTGCACAACACTATAAATTGCCGTGTGTTCTAGCGGCGAGGTATTGCAGTTTATTCACTGTTTATTCACAAAAAACAAGCACCTGTGGCTTGCACTGCTATAAACATCTGCTCTTGATCGGATTTAGGCTGTGACTGTTGATCATGGCGGGGTAACAGAGTTGCCAGATCGCCATGGCCACATTATCAAACTCCTCAATTTTCATTACCATTTTTAATTTTCATCACCAAATTCGTAAAGCTAGCATCTATTCTTCACTAATTATATACACAAGTGGAAATACATGTAATCACTCCTCTTATAATTAACAGCATTTTGATTATTATATAGGCTACCAAATTAATGAGAGAGAGCAAACAATCCACCATCTCCATCCTGTGTATCCTCATACATGTGAAAAATCCATTTGGTAATGCATTATTCTGATTCATTACCAAACGAATTTTTCATTACCAAATTGGCCCACACTTGGTAATGAAATATACCAAATGGCAACCCTGACAGGGGAGGGGGGAGGGGGGAGGAAGGAAGGGGTGAAGGGACCATGGTGTAACAACTGTCTGGCGTCATGCAGCAATTTCAAATTATAGGTGCGAAAAAAGTTAGATTTTTTTTTAATTTTTTGCGGTTTTTGGCCCATTTTGGGAATATTGGATGCCAGGACAATTATGTCCAGTTAGTGGGGATGTTCGGGTATTGGGCGTTCGGATATTAGAGGGATTACTTCTCACTCTCGCTTCTGGGCAAACACTGATGTACTGAGTGTTTCACCACCTCTGCCAACACCAGAGGAGTTGCCAGTTACTTCTTGCCCCCCAAATTCATTTGGTATAGGTGGAAACACAAAGCAAAGACAGACAACTCTCCCATAGCAATTCTGTGTGTAGGTCCTAAGTCAATTTGTGGTGGGTGTCTTGTATCACCCTCCACTCGGCAAAAGCAACCAGGATTAACTTCAGGATTGCATATGACATAGTTACCAGTAATGAGAGTTACAATAAGACTCTAAACTACAAAAAAGGCAACTATCATGACCTGAAGAAATACTTCTTAGAAACAGACTGAGAAAAGGAGCTTAGAGGACAAGATTTAAATGGTATATATAGAAAATTCTGCAATTTCTATGAAATAGGAGTCCAAAATTACATCCCTCGGCACAAAGAAGCTGAAATGAAAATAAAGAAATGGTTTAATACAGAATGTAAAAAAAATGAAAAGAAAAAGGAGACTTGCTGTGGAATAGATGCTGAAGACACAATAGTGAGAGGGCATATAACAACTATAAACAGGCAAGAAATGATTATACAAAGATAAGAAGGGCACCTCAGAGACAGTTTGAGGAAGATATTATAAGTAAAAGTAGTGATCAATCTAAGCTATTTTACATCTACATTTGAAGCAAACCAAAGTAATAGATAAAATACCAGAGTTGGAAAAAATCACCATTTTTTTTTTATAAATCAAAAAAATCAATTTTTCTTATTTATATAGTTTTTTTTTTTTTTTAATCAGATTTTTTTTTAAATCCGTGATTTTTTTCCCCAACCTTGTTTGTGTCTTTGGGAATTCTGTCAGAAGAGTACCATTCTGGGTCTTTTTTCCCTCCCACTTGCTGCAATGCATCCATTAGGCATGATTACATATCACTGTTCAAATAAACAGACTTACAAAATTGAAAATAATAAATGTGAATGGGAAGTGGGAGTAAGGCAGTGCACCACAGGCTAGCACTTCTTGGTATGGGGAAGGTTACTCATACTCAGGGTTGGAAAAAATGGCATATATATACATATATATATATATATATATATATACTGTATGTATATTTCAATCCGTAATATTCTATTTAAATCAGGTTTTTAAATTCAAATTGATTGTTTACTTCACTGGATTTTTTTTTTTCTTTTCACTTTTATGGAGCCTTTTTTATTTTTTGTACTAAGCCTTTATCAATGTTCAATGAAATCATATTTTGGTATCATACATTTATTACCCAAAAGTTGCTATGCAACTTGAAAAGACATGATGCATTAAGGGCTTTCCTAACCGAAGCACTTATTATTATCAAAGCACCTTCTTTCCTCTGTTTTTTAATATCTGCCTTGTAACAAAAGGCAATCACCTGTGCCTGACTTGATCAAGATCAGTACAGGAGGAGTATAGGCCAAGCAGACTTGATGCATCTGTACAATACACATCCATCACAGTCTGTCTTTTTCATTTTTACTGTGTTTATATTTAAAAAATCAATTCTGATTTAAATCATGATTTTTTTTCACTTTGATTTAAATCGATTTAAATAATATGGTTTAAATAATTTGATTTAAATCATAACAACCCTGTAAAATACACTCCATTATGGATGAGGGGATCATCTATACACATGAAAAAGATATTTGTGAAAAACTTCCAATCAGTTTTTACAAAAGAAAATAACTTTGAAAGAGATATCAAACATGCATGCCCACATGTATTACCAGATATACAAATAGCAGAAAAAGAAGTACAGTAAGAGTTAAGAAAAATTAGACAAAGGAAAAGCACATGGTCATGATGAAATTTCAGGTTGGGTGCTACATGAATGTGCAGAAGAGTTAAGCAGACTACTGTATTTAATATTCATGGAATCCTTAGGTCAAGGTAAATTAACTGATATTTGGAAAAAGGCAAACACTGTTCCCCTATTCAAGAAAGGGAATAGAAAGAATCCATTCAACTACCGACCAGTATCACTGACCAGTGTTGTAAATAAGATGCTAGAAGAGCTGATAAGAAAAATTTGGGTAAACCATCTAGAAGAACATAGTATGATAACAGAAAGGTAGTTCAGATCTAGAAAGGGAAAATCATGTGTTACTAATCTATGAACCCTTTCACACACAGTAAGTTTTGGTAAGTTTTCTGGCTCACAATTTTATTCCACCCCCACCCTCTCCACCAGACCCCACGCACGCCTGTGAAAACATGTATTTTCACCTTTTTTTCACCACCCAAACATATATGTATATATGCAATATATATATATATATATATACATGGAGGTGTTGGTGTGATGGTTGCGGAGAAATGGGTGGAATATGTTATGAATGTTTTGAGAGTAAGCGATAGGATATTGGTAGTGAAAATTCTGTTGGGAAGAAAGATAGCTGTGATTACATCGGCATATGCTCCACAGGCAGGATTGGATGAATCAGAGAAAGATAGATTTTGGGATGATTTAATACGTGTAGTGGGTGGTATGCGGGATGATGAGATAGTGATTTTGGGAGGGGACTTAAATGGTCATGTAGGTGAAGCAGCACAAGGTTATGAAGGAGTGCATGGGGGATGTGTGTATGGTCTAAGGAATGCAGAAGGGGAAAGGATACTCGAGTTTGGGGAGGCGACGGACGTGATTGTGTGCAACACATATTTTAGGAAAAGAGACAGTAGGTTAACCCCTACACCACGGGCTTGTTTACCAATAACTTGCGTGTGCCGCGGGGTTATTTGGGCTCCGACAGACTCTCAAAAAATATTTGCCAAAAATCAGTTATTAGTCCTAGAATAATAAAATTATATATGCTTATGGCACATACCTTCAGCTTTCTCCTGGAATGATTGTTGAGCCTTTGTCGGTTACCGTAGGACTTGTGGAGACCTCTGAAGTAGGGTAACGAAGTCTCCACTTTACACTTCCCGACAACCCGTAATATGATTACCACAGCCAGATACAAACACTATAAACACCATTCTACAATTTTCAAGTAGTTTGGGATCCATACTAAAAAAAAAAAACACTGTGAAAGCAATGGAAATTACGAGCGCGTCTGATCGTCGCACTGGCACTAGTTCGCTCATGGTAGTCTGTCATTTATTATTCATAAAACCCCTCACACTTTATATTTCTATTACTATATAACACTTACATATATCTATAGTCTTTATCCATAATTTTCCTTCAGTAGTATTAGTTTATTGTCACTGTAGGGATTCAATTTCTTTCAGTAAAATACGTAGCATTCACTTTCTCGTCCTGTATACTGGCATTGAGAGTGAATGTCACTTTCATCTTCACTCTCATAACTCATAGCATTCAGACATGCTAGAGTGAAACTTTCACTTTCATTACTCCTAGGGTATATACTCGTATTCTTATAATACTACTCATTTACATTTCTATTTACGTTCTCTATTTTATTTACGTTCTTTACATTTCTATTTTATTTACACTGTGTTGTGCACTGTCACTTGAAATAACTTATAAAACTATTTTCCATTGTTCACGTATATTTACATTCATTACTTTCACTTGCTGTTTACACATTATTTACACATTATTTACAATTCCACTTGCACTGTTTTACTCAATAGAAAGATCGTAGTCACTCTTTTATCAATTGTCAGCCCTTTACCTCTTTCCACACGAGGTTTAGTAGGGGGTAAAGGTCACAGGGCCATTTGCATGGGGGTGAAAAAAGGCCTTGAAGTCAGCAAGAAGAAACATACGTACTCTCGCTTCGGAAGTTGAGAGAGAACTGAGTGATAACGGAGGACCACCAGCGTAGAGGCCTGCTAGGGGTTATTCAGAGTTACCAATATTACTTCTTGAAACAGCTAAGTCTAGCACTGATATGATTGGCAGGAAATCTAGACAATACTTTATAAATTTGGTAGTTCCAGGTGAATGTAAATATCACTTAGGTTGCTCCCTTCCCTCCTTACATGTATATTTATTACGAAAATAGATTAGAGGCCTACTTAGGAGATATATATATTCAGAGCTACCAATGTTATATCTTGAAACAGCTTTGTCTAGCACTGATATGATTGGCAGGAAATCTAGACAATACATTATAAATTAGGTAGTTCCAGGTGAATGTAAATATCACTTAGGGTTCTCCCTTCCCTCCTTACATGTATATTTATTACGAAAATAGATTATAGGGCATATTTCAAGAGGAAAAAAACAGCGAAAATTAGCGAACGAGTGCACGTAAGGTGTTGTCATGTGATAATTAGCCAATTCCAGGTGTATGGCACTCTCACTTACCTTATTTCTTTCTTGTATATATTATTTGGTATAAGAATAGGACATAGGGTTTATTTCAATGGATGAAATCAGTGAAAAATTCCAGGGAAGATTTACTTAGCGTAGCACGGCCGGGCAGGCGAGAGGATAGGGTAATGGAGGGGGGGTAGGGAGGGGAGTCAAGAACGGGGAGAAATGGCTAAATTGTCAACAATGGATGGGAGTACAGATGAGATTAGGAGTGCTGACTAGTGTTGGACATTGGCAGTACCGATAGATGATACAAGCCCCCACTTGGAAGCCCGGGTGAATTCAAAATTACACAGAATCACAAAAGCGACGCCCCGAGGTATGATCCCTTGCTCCCAAGCGTCACGAAAGTGACGCCCCGCGGTTAAGGGGTTAATTACGTATGAGTCTGGGGGAAATAGCAGTCGGATAGATTATTTTCTGGTTAGGAGGGCTGATAGGAGGTTAGTGTGGGATGTTAAAGTTATAGGAAGTGAGGAGTGTGTGAAGCAGCACAAACTATTGATTTGTGAAATGGTGCTTAAAGAACAAGTGATGAAAAAGAGGACTTATGTACCTAGGAGGAAAATATGGAAGCTGAAGGACCAAGTAGCAAGGGATGCCTTCTATAGCGAGTTGAGGAGAGTGGTGGCTGAACAGGGAGCTGTAGACAGAGGCGTTAATGAACAGTACAGAGCCCTCAAGAACAATTTCTTGAGAGTTACTGATGTAACATGCGGCTGGACAAGAGGACCACCAAGACATAAAGTAACTTGGTGGTGGGATGAGGGTGTAGAAGCTGCAATTAACCCCTTAAACGCGGCTGTGTACAATCGATCCCCCCCGAGTGGCGGGGTTGTATCGCGGTCTGAGTACCTGTAGGAAAATATTCGCCAAAAATCAGAGATTAACCCTAGAACATTATACTTGGTATGGCAGATAGTAATTACATTCAGCTTTCTCCAGAGACAGGTGTTGAGCCTTCGTGGACTACCCAAGGGCTTGTGGAGACTTGCAAAGTTGGGTACCCAAATCTTCACTTTCACACCTCCAGCAACCCGGTTTCCCCTCTACCACAGCCTCATTCTGTCACAGTAAACTTTATACTACAACATAAAGGTAGTTAGGAATCCGTATTTGTACAATAAGCACTGAAAATAAGGCTAAAATCAACGAAGCGCACAGCCGACATGCACTGTGGCGGCGGTCTTCGCGTCACTCAACAAACATTTCCATTTTCACAGCTAAAAACATGTATACTACATTATTTTCAATCATATTACTTCCCAAAAGATCACCACGGCGCGCTTTTTATTCTGCCTTACATTCGCCACTTTATTCTCGTTCCTGTCGGCCGCTTGCACTGACTGGGAAGAGCTAGAACTCGCCATAATCTCACTTTGAAAGCCTGCAGTAAACTGACGCTAAACAGGGGCAAACCGTGAGAAAAAAAGCTAGTGTTACAACTGGGGAAACAAGCGTTTCCTAGTAGCATAAACTGCTTGTGAGAGGAGATCACAGATTTACAGTTCTGAGCACTCAGAGCGTTGCCATGTATCACAGCCAGGCTGGCCGGGCCGTGGGGGGGGGGGACAGGGGGAAAACGCGATATTTGGCAACAACTGAGGTCAGTAGTACAAAGGTAAAGTATGCTAGTTGTAGCTAGAGGGTGGTGGTACTGATAGACAATACCAGCTGGAGCCTGCTTGCCCGCGGTTATTCAAAATTTACTCAAATCGCAAACGCGACGATCCGCCGTTTTGTCCTTTGGGCCGACCGTCGCAAATGTGACGATCCGCGTTTAAGGGGTTAAGGAGAAAAGAAGGCTTTTCCGGGAATGGAAGAAGGTTGGTAGCAAAGAGGAATATTTGGCTGCCAAGCGTAGGGCTAGGAGAGAGGTATACAGGGCAAAGTCTGAGTCACAGAGACAATTACTTGATAACCTAAATCATGAGGAAAGGAAAAATATATTTAGGGTGGCAGGTCGGGTGAAGGGGGATAATCGGGATGTCATGGGTGAGCAGTGTGTGAAGAATGATGAAGGAAGGGTAGTGGTGAACAGTGAGGATATTAAAGATGCATGGAGAGAGCATTATAACCGGTTGTTGAATGAGGAGTTTGACTGGGACAGGGAAGGTTTGGAGCCAGGAGATCCAGTGTCTGGCCCTTGGCCTTTGATTGATGCTGCTACTGTGAGTGAGGCAATAGGCAGGATGAGGGTGGGGAAGGCAGCAGGTGTGTCTGGGTTGACTGCCGAAATGTTGAAGGCCTCAGGTGATATAGGGGTGAGTTTAGTCACTGACCTGATAAATAGGATTATTTATGAGTGTGTTGTCCCAGATGATTGGCTGAAGAGTGTAATTGTGGGTGTGTATGGGGGGAGGGGTGGTGCCCTGGAGGGAGGAAATTATAGAGGTATGGAGCTTTTGGATCAGATAATGAGGGTAATGGAGAGAGTTTTGGGGGGTGTGATTGGAGAAAGAGTGAATATTGATGAGATGCAGTTTGGGTTTGTGCCAGGTGGGGGGACCGCTGATGCCATATTCATTGTTCGACAGCTTCAGGAAAAATATATTGGTAGGAGAAGGGATCTTTATTTTGTTTTTGTTGATTTGGAAAGGGCCTTGGACGGAGTCCCTAGAGAGGTGGTGAAGTGGGCAATGAGAAAGCTTGGCTTGGAGGAGTGGCTGGTTAGGGTGGTTATGGCCATGTATGTGAGTGCTCACACCCAGGTGAGAGTGAATGAAGATTTGAGTGATGAGTTTTCCGTGAATGTTGGTGTGCATCAGGGGTCAGTCTTGAGTCCCATGTTGTTTATCATGGTACATGTACTTGAAGCCCTTTCACGTGACTTTAGAAACGGACTCCCGTGGGAGTTGTTGTATGCTGATGATTTGGTGTTGATTGCAGAGAATGAAAGGGAGGCGGAGGAAAGGTTTAGGAAGTGGAGAGATGGTAGGGGCAAAAGGGTTTAAGGGTAAATGCAGATAAAACAAAAGTGATGATATCTAGGGTTGGTGGCGGTACTGTCAAAGACGAGGGAGAGTGGCCATGTGTAGTTTGCCACAAAGGCGTGGGAAGTAATTCCATCTTGTGCGGTGTGTGTAATAAATGGGTGCATAAGAGATGTAGTGGTATCAGAGGTAGACTGCGAGATAATGCTGATTTTATGTGTACGGCGTGCTGGGGTGAGCAGGTGGAGATCGTCAGACGTGAAAGGATTGAACTTGCTGGTGAATCTCTTGAGTGTGTGGAAGAGTTTTGTTATTTGGGAGACATGTTGTGTGCTGGAGGTGGGGCTGGAGCTAGCTCTGTGGCTAGGGTGAGAAGTGGTTGGAAGAAGTTCAGGGAGCTCTTGCCTCTCCTGACATTGAGAGGGCTCTCCCTACGTGCTAAGGGGTCTTTGTATGCAGCATGTGTTAGGAGCGTAATGCTGTATGGCAGTGAGACCTGGGCAGTGAAGGAGGAAGACATTCGCCGGCTCAGACGTACAGAAATGACAATGATTAGGTGGATGTGCAGTGCGTCCCTGCGTCCAAGGCCTGGAGGGGCTGGGTTTACAATGGAAGAGTTGAGAGGTAGGATGGGACTGGAGTGTATTGGTGTTGTGATGAGGAGAGGTAGATTGAGGTGGTTTGGACATGTGGAGAGGATGGGGGATGATAATTGGGTGAGGAAGGTGAGAAGTGTTAATATTGGGGGTGGGGTTATGAGTGGTAGACCGAGAAAGACATGGGACGAGGTCATTAAGTGTGACCTTAGGGTTAAGGGACTGAACAGGGAGGCTGCAATGGATCGTGCAGCGTGGAGAGCCGCCATTATGTGACCAAGGCCGACACATGCAAGCATGTTGGAGCCTTAAAAAACGAAACGAAACGACACGACATATACATATATAAGTAATCCCTCTAATATCCGAACGCCCAATATCCGAACATCCCCACTAACCGGACATAATCGTCCTGGGATCCAACATTCCCAAAATGGGCCAAAAACTGCAAAAAATTCGAAAAAAATCTGACTTTTTTCCCTCCAGTAATTTGAAATTCCCGCCTGGCGCCAAACAGCTGTTACACCATGGTCCCTTCACCCCTTCCTTCCTCCCCCTCCCCCCTCCCCTGTCAGGGTTGCCATTTGGTATAGTTCATTACCAAGTGTGGGCCAATTTGGTAATGAAAAATTCGTTTGGTAATGAATCAGAATAATGCATTACCAAATGGATTTTTCACATGTATGAGGATACACAGGATGGAGATGGTGGATTGTTTGCTCTCTCTGATTAATCTGCTACCCTACATAGCATGAAAATAATCAACATGCTGTTAATTATTAGAGGAGTGATTACATGTATTTCCACTTGTGTATATAATTAGTGAAGAATAAATGCTAGCTTTACGAATTTGGTAATGAAAAGTTAAATTTGGTAATGAAAGTTGAGGAGACTGGTAATGTGGCCATTGCGATCTGGCAACTCTGTTAACCCGCCATCATCAACAGTCACAGCCAAACTCCGATCGAGAGCAGATGCTCACAGCAGTGCAAGCCACAGGTGCTTGTTTTTTGTGAATAAACAGTAAATAAACTGCAATACCTCGCCACTAGAACACACGGGAATTTACAGTGTTAAGAAATTAGAATTTAGAGTGCAGAGGATTAACTGTGGACTGCAAACTGGCAGTTCAAACCAGTCCAGGAGCCAGGGACTTGTAAGTACCCAGAATGTTTAATACTGTATAAACTCACCTCTAAAACCTCATTTTGTTTTTTTTGCATTTATTTCAGTCTTTTATGTCCCTTATTGGTGTGATTTGGGTCTTAAATAGGTGCAATGCATGTCCAGAGGGAGTTGTATAGGTGTTTTTCTGAGTTAGGGTCCATAAGTCCAGGAGGCTGGGGCCCAATATCCAGACAGGATCACTATCCAGACATGCCTTTGGCTATATTACGTCGGATATTGGAGGGATTACTGTATATATGTACTGTATATGTATATATATATATACACAGTAGGCTCGCCCAGTGCGCGTCATCACAGTGCGCGGATCGCATTGTGTGCGAGTGACCAAAAATCATAACGAAAAACCTTGAATGTGCGAGTTTACCCCACAAAACATGAGGTAGAGGCAAGAAGTGGCTTAGAAACGCCATTTTCCATCAGTACGCGACCCCCCCCCCCACACAACGTGCCAATAGTGACCTAGAAGCTCATGGGGAAGGTGCTCAAGAGGAGTCTACAATAAGATATTGCCAATAACAGCTTCAATAATAACGTTTTTGGCAATAACAGTAAGTTAGAATAGATACCAAGTTTCTATAATAATGATGTTTATTTCGTGAATACCAAGTTGTTATACTGCCAATACATCCATAACAAGATAAGGAATGAAACAAACAAGCAAGAAGAGATGAAGGAAATTGCCGAAAATGTGAGCAGTAGCGAGGAGGAGAGGGAGGATCCTCCTCTCACCACCTCCCCTGACTCGACCCACTACCGTCCTCCACTGCCCCACCTGACTCACCAGCCACCTCCCTCTCCACCTTCACAGCCCCACCTGACTCACCTGCTTCACCTGGCATACCTGCAACCCCCACCATAATGATTATTGCTGCATTCTGGAAGAAATGTATCGTTCAACAGGTTGTAAATTTCTTCGTCAAAGCCTGGAATAATACAACACTGGCAACCGTTAAACAAGCGTGGTGCGGCTGGGGTGGTGGCGGGGGCACTGTAAGTGCGTTGCCGCTCCTCAGAACCCCTGTTGTTTAAGTCCATCAGGCCTGTTGTCTACTCTTGTTAAGGTGACTGCCCATATTTTTGTTATTGCAGCTATATCTGTAGTACAATGTCTGAAAAATATGACCTTTTTTATGTCTCTAAGGGCCAAAAAATGTCCAGGTATTAGGGGGTACCACCCATATGTAATTTTTCCCATAAGATTATGTATTCCCAGTACGCGAATTCCCAGTGCGTGAGGTCGTGGACCGCCCAATCTCTCAGTGCGCGAGAGATTGGGCGGTCCACGACCTCGCGCACTGGGAATTATATATATACAGTATATATAAATATACAGTAGGCTCGCACAGTGCGCGAGAGATTGGGGGGTCCATGACCTCGCGCACTGGGAATTCGCG
Source organism: Coenobita brevimanus (assembly GCF_032717465.1). NCBI lineage: Eukaryota > Metazoa > Arthropoda > Malacostraca > Decapoda > Coenobitidae > Coenobita > Coenobita brevimanus. Next base: position 18,142,696 of record NC_137025.1, read on the forward strand.
TACTGGGAATACATAATCTTATGGGAAAAATTTATATATACTGTATATATATCCATCCATCCATCCATCATCCAATTCTACATTGCCCCACGAGGAGCCTAGAAGCCTGGGGCTAGGCAATTCGGTCCTGACAATTAAAATGTGAGTGACGAGCTTCACTTATTCCTGAGTGGCATTACATGAGCAATAACCCATATATATATATATATATATATATATATATATATATATATATATATATATATATATATATACAGTAAAAGTCCTATTATTCAGCAGCTGATTATTCGGCAGATCTGACATTTCGGCAGTTTTGAGAAATAGTCCCATTTATGAAAATCATTGATTGTTCGGCAGATGTCCGGAATCATCTCGGCAGTCCAAGAAGTGTTATCTGTGACTTGTATCCCTAATCTTTCATTACACTTTTGTATGTTCACTAATTTCTATATTTTTTTCAGATTCAGGTATAGTACTGTACTGATTACAATATCGCACAGTATCATACAGTACAGTAACTACCCCCACCAAAAGAGCGAGGGTTACGTTCCAAGCCCCCTCGCTAATTTTTGAAATTCGTTCATTCTTGATGCCTTCCTGAAAATGACATTTACCAGTAATTGCGTAGGCCATGAACCACTGATACTGTAATGCATTACCCATAAATGTTGCTTGTTAAATCAGTTTCCCCGTTGTTTTTAGCGTACGGCTGTGACAGCTCTAGTATTTTTATTCCTCAGCATAATGGTGGAAGGGACTGTCCTGTTTAACTAAACCTAACCTAACCGAGTTTTACCTAATAATTTAACCAAACCTAACCTAATCTAAAGTCAGAAAAATACTTAAAAATAAACTGGAGGAATATAAATTGCTAAGGCTTTTCCGATGAAAGTTAAAAGTACATTTAGTGCTTATTCTTTTGTTCGTTTTTGTGTTTAATGTGAGAGTATTGATGCAAACAGTAATATATCCCATTAACCCCTTAATAACCTCCGGCACTGAACAACCCTTTACAGTACCAATGTCAGTGATGTCAAGATAGTGTGAGCTATAAAGAAAACTGAACAATTATGGGGAGGGAACGAAGGTTACTGGTATGTTTACACGACTCTACGCACGATTCCAAGCAGTCAGGCGGTCGGTTAATCTCAGATGTTTTCGTCCATTTGGTAACTACATTGTAACTTTATCAATTTTTCCGTGACTCATAACGATATCATAGTATGGGTTTAGGAAGCTAAATAACACATTGCTAGGTGAGGCAGACGTTTATCTTCACATCTTTAAGAAAAATAAATTGATTTCAGATGAATGGAAGAAACTTACTCTTCGTAGTCAGAGGGATTAAAGTTCTTCCATTTTCTTAAAAATGTGAAGATAATCATCTGGCACACCTAGCAATGTGTTATTTAGCTTCCTAAACCCATGCTATGATTCACTATGATTCACGGGAGAAATTACAAAGTTGCAGTGCATTTACCAAATGAGTGAAAACATCTGAGATTAACTGACCCCCTGACTGCTTGGAATTGTAGCGTAGAGTCGTGTAAACATACCAGTGACTTTCACTCCCTTCCCATAATTGTTCACAGTTTTTTCATAGCTCACTAACTCGATGTCACTGACATCGGTACTGTAAAGGGTTGTTCAATGCCGGAGGTTATTAAGGGGTTAATGGAATACATTACTGTTTGCATCAATACTCTCCCTTTCACATGTAAACAAAAAAACAAACAAAAGAACGAGTGCTAAATGTACGTTGTAACTTTCATCAGAAAGACCTTACCAATTCATATTCCTTCACTTTATGTAATTTTCCGACTATATTATTTTGTGTCAGGAAGAAGTACTGTATACAGTACTCACTCCAAACATATTTGTAATAATATAAGAAGTGATGAGTTCACCAATACAAGTGATGTACTGAGCTGGTAGGTAATATTCCATATCATTTCGGCCATCCAGGAAGTGTTATCTGACTTGTAGGCCTACTGTGTAATTACACTTGTATATGTTCACTAATTTAACTACATATTTGAGATTCAGGTATAGCACTGTATTGATTGCAGTATTGTATAGTATACAGTACTCTCTCCAAATACAGTTGTAATACCATAAGTGGTGATGACGGTGTTCACCAATATATTTAAGGTACTGAGTGGGTAGTTTTTGTTATTATTCAGCAAATCCAATTTCTCGGCATCATCCCAGTCCCATAGATGCCGAATAATAGGACTTTTACTGTACAGTATATATACATATTGCCATAAAAACTACATAATCTAATTCGCCAATATTGGTTTTAGCCAATAAGCAAAAACAAGAATACAGAAAGGTATGAATAGAAGTACAGTAACCCCTCCAATATCCGGATCAATAGAGCCATCGGTAGGTTCGGATATTGGTTTCGTCCGGATATTGGGCCCCAGCTTATGGACTTGTACTTACGGACCCTAACACAGAGAAACACCTATACAACTTCCTCCGGACATGCATAGCACCTATTTAACACCCAAATCACACCAATAAGGCACATAAATGACTGAAATAAATGCAATAGAAACATAAAATGTGGGTTTAGAAGTATGTTCATACATTAATAAACATTCTGGTACTTATGGACTCTAACCGAACCTAACCTAACCGAACCTAACCGAACTCTGAAAAACATTCCTACTGCACATGCATGAGGTAAGTTTAGTATGGAAAGAAGTACAGTATGACACTTTCTGGTAAGTATAGTATGGGAAAAAATACAAACATTCTGGTAAATATAGTATGGAAAATAGTACAACATGAAACATTCTGGCTACTTACAGCAAGTCCCTGGCCACCTCGATGAATAACCGCCTCCTCTCGGACTCTGACAGTAAGAACGATTTCCTGAAGCACTTGCACTACACTCTTCCTGAAGTCTTGCACTGAACTTAGTCACTAACACACAGAAGTCATGGCGAACAGAGCAGGTCTTGTCGCGGTGAGAGACAGGCGGGAAGTGGGGAGGATGCAGTGGCGCTCTATCGGACGTCGGAGGAATGACGAACCAAAACAATGCTCTCACGTGGCGCGCGCGGCAAGTTCAAATTACGGACGGCAAAAAATCGATTTTTTTTCCAATTTTTTTGGATTTTCGGACCATTTTGGGAATGTTTGATCCCAGGACGATAAGGTTCGGTTAGTGGGGATGTTCGGTTATTGGGCGTCCGGATATTAGAGTGATTACTGTACATCAGGCCAGTGTGAATAAAGATTCTGGCACATCAATCTCACTTCCCAGAATCATGGCTCGAATCAAGGCCTAAAGAAGTAGAAGGTCTAACCACACTTGACCGGAAACAGAGTACAGTATATTTCTGATGTGTGTAGTCACGCGCCCCTCAGACTGCCATGACCCGACCCCATACATACAGACTACAGTTCACTGCCCTCCTCCACAGTTCACGCACAAGGACAAAATGAAATGAACTATAATGCCTACTTATTGTGCAGTGTATGGGAGCTTTTCAAATTACAGAAACAAAGATGGAATTACTTTTCACAGACTGCCAAAGAATGAAGAGGTGAAGAAGAAATGGAAGAGTCTGTGTAAAAGACAAGACCCAATTAATGCAAACAGGGCAGTGATATGTAGCTTACATTTCAATGCAAGTGCATATGAACGAAATCTCAAATATGAGCTCCTTGACCAGCCTGTGCCCAAACACCTTGTGTGGATAAAGGAAGGTGCAATTCCAACACAACAGTTCCCAACAACTCAAGGTGAGAAAAGAAAAGGGTAGTATCATACTGTACAAATAAAGAAATTATCTAAAGCTTTTTTTCTGCATGCTGCAGAAAATAAATAATATCAGTCAGGAAAGGGTTAATCAAAGTGAATGGCACATCCTGATATGAGTATGTGAGAAAAATCTCCTGATGCATGATTTAATTATCTCAGACATGCAATATACTCCCACAGTTACTGATGTGTGCACCAAAAGAGAGGCAAGAGCTGTACGAATGGGACAGAAACGAATTGTGCAAGATACTTTAGAAACAGAAGTTCAGATACCATGGGGAGAATCAATAGATGAAGAGGGACGACAACTTCCATCTCTTGAGGATTTGCAACACCAAGTAAATGATTTGAAAGGGGAGAGAGGACTGTTGCTGCACCAGCTGGATGATATGAGGAAAGAATGGGAGACTAAATGTGTTAAGTGGGAGGAGAAAAATGCACTACTTGACCAGCTCCACACAGCCCTTGCGAGTACAACAGATAATGTGAGGCTTACTTTGTCTCAGTATTTTTCTTCATCTCAGGTAGAGTTTCTTTTAACTGGAAAGCCAATAAATCACTGGGATGAAGAAGATATTGGCAAGGCAAATACTCTGTGTAGTTTAAGCCCAAAATGTTACAAATATTTAAGAGAAAAGTGGACACTTCCATTCCCTTTGGTCACCACTTTAAATAGATGGGCTGCAAAATTTCAAGTAGAACCAGGTGTTTTGCATCCAGTAATGAAATTGCTACAGCACAGAGTCAATGAGTGAAAAGAGATCGCATTTGTGTCATGTCATTTGATGAGTGTAGCACAGCAAAGGAATGGTCTTATGATAAAGCAGCAGACACTCTCTATGACCCTAAGAACAAACTGCAGTGTGTAATGGTTAGAGGCCTTACATGTTCATGGAAACAGCTCCTCTACTACGATTTTGACTGTAACTTGACGAAAGGCATTTTGTTTGAGTTAATCACTGTGGTAGAAGCATCTGGTTTTCCTGTGTTAACAATAATGAATGACCTTTCTCCAACAAATATGAGGCTGTGGAAAATGCTAGTGATCAGCGTAGAAAAAACATCATTCACAAGTCCAGCAGCTTGTGAGAGACAGGTCTGTTTTTGCCGATGCTCCCCATCTTATAAAACTTATCAGGAATACTTTCCTGGATTCAGTATTTGTTCCATCTGAAGACAGATACATTCATAGTGGACCTATATGAGAATTCATACAAAAAAACAAGAGTGATCTGACAACTGCACATAAGTTATCTGAGAAACATATCAATGTTTGTGGTGTAGAGAATATGAACATTGAGTTAGCAGTGCAACTTTTATCAGAAACCACATCAAAGTCCCTAGAGTACTTTGGAGGGAAGGGGTTGCTGCAGGAAAAACACTGGGAAAACACTAGCCAATTTAATGCTATAGTTGATAGATGGTTTGATTTATTTAATTCGAGAGTGCCATATGACGTAAAGCCTTCCAGGAATGCCTATGGATTATCTCTGCATAACCAAAGTAAAGTACTGGAGGACATGATCTGCACAGCAAAAACAATGAGAGCTTGTGGCACTAAAGGTCTTTCTCCATTTCAAAAAGGATTGTTAATTTCATCTGTTTCTCTGCCCAGGTTGATGGAAATGGTACAGAACAAGTATAGTATATCATACATACTAACATATAGGTTAAACCAAGATGGTCTGGAACATTGTTTTGCATGTCTATGGCAAATGGGGGGGTGTCACAACCATTCGTCACCAGTCGCAGCGAAACACAGAATAAGATCTCATCTTTTGGGAAAAAACATGGCCGTCATGGGAACTAAGTACAGTACAACTATGAAGGAACATGAAGTGAAGATAACATGACAGCAGGCTCAGTATCTCACTATCAAGGTTGACCTCCAACAGTGCCTGAAAATCTTGAAGAGTCTCTACAACATGAACTAAGTTAGTCCACAATGTTGTTCTCTTCTTTGCCCATAGAGGATTCATCACCTGAGAATAATGAGAGTGATATCTTCGACAGCCTAGATGAAGAGGTTAATGACTTTGAGAATGTAGAGGAAGAGGAGGGTTTAAGGTATTTAGGTGGATTCACTGTCCCAAAATTCCCACAACATGAATGTCTTGGATCAAAGGTAACAAAGGAAGATATCTCATGGATTGGTGCAGTGAGTAGATGGGAGGGGAAGTTATTCACACCTAGTTGTGAGTTCTTTGAAAAGCTACAGGTAATGGAAAAAAAATCTTCATTTCTTATCATGAAGAAAAGGATTTTAAACCTGGTAAGGGAGTGATAAAGAGGCTTGCTTCAGATATTTCCAAGACTGTGTCATTACCTAATGAGGTAGAACATTTTTCAAAAGTTGTATTATGAATAGGAATTTAACTTCATCAAGAACGGTAATGAACAAAATGACAAAACTGACAAAGTATGTGTGTCTAAGATTGATGTGTAAATAAAACATAATTTATGGTTCTTAACCAGCTGTCACCATTATGTAATTATACTTAATTAAATGTGCAACTGAGCATAAATTTCTTCATATTGTCCTTCATTATCTTTGCATGTAATGATTACTTTCACACAAATCATTTATAGAAGAGCTGGAAGTACTGGTAACATCAAAATGTACGGATGGAAAAATCTGGTAGTCTACAGGAGTAGAGAGCAGGGCTGAGTGAGAGGCGTGTGACGTCAGGAGTATGCAGGGTGAGAGAGAGTGGTTTGACTTTGTACTTCTCTAGGTCTTGGCTCGAATGTGTTCCCTCATACCTCTAATTGTTATTAAATGTTTAGAAAGAGAATTTTGTCAGCTTTCTAATACTTTTAGCGGCTTTTTGATACGATTCTCAGTTTTTGAGAAAATAGCCCAAAACTAAAAGTACTTACCTCCAGGGAAGTTATTTTTTTGTTCTCAGTGCTCTGGCAAAGAAGTTTTCTCGCAGATGTTATGTTTTTATTTCATCAGCTTACGTAGAATTTCAAGAGCTTTCTCATGGCATTTTCAGATTTTTCAAGTGCCTCATAGTTCCTGAGTAAATTGCATAAAACTACATTTCATTCATTGTCAATCAACACCTTTTAGCAAGACCAGCACTAAGCAAATGATTCAACATATTTCTCTACGAACACTCACTGCACTATCTACGTACATTATATTTCACACAAAACCATACATAATCTATCACTGTCTGAGAACAGTGCAATACATTTCATTCAATTATGTGGCTGTGTTGCGTATTTGAAGTCTCTCATTCTTCCGCTGTTTGCGATAATTCAGGAATTGCACACAATATATTTCTATATGCCACGTTGAGTACAACGCTTCCCGTCTGATCAGCAAAGTTAAGCAACGTTGGGTCTGGTTAGTACTTGGATGGGTGACCGCCTGGGAACACCAGATGCTGTTGGCATAACGTTCTCCCTACGTGTCAAGTGGGGTTGGTGGAGGATTAGTGCCCCTCCCTGTAAAACAATTAACTCTAAGCCCTCGGCCACCCCGTTTGGGATACATGGCGTCTGGCAATGAATGAAAAAAAAAGTATATTTCACACTAACCATATGCTATATATCACTATCACAATGATTCCAGGCACTATATCTATCACACAATATAAACACTTGCTTCACTATATAGGTAAAATACTCTCATCATATGGGGCTGGGTGATGCAAAGTAGCAAACCCCTCTATAGCAAACACGACTCCTGCCAAGGCCTAATGACTGATAATGGGCCCAATGCTTTACAAACACGGTATGTATGTTGCATTGACACAATCACTTCACAATATATTCACAAACACTATACAACAACGATATTTCAATCGTGGCTTCTGCCTCGGGCAGGATGGGGAAAATGGAGGAGGTTTAATGGGACGAGGGATGGAGCGCTTCCCTTCCCCATAGCTGGTGCTGAAAGACTGTGCAATACCAACTCATTCTGCCACATGCCAGGACCACCGGTGATCCTAAGTGCTTACTTTGGATGCTAGATTGGCCTGCTAGGACACACTAAAAAATTTGATGGAAATTGGCCAGATACTTATTATTTGAAGAATATTTTTCTGCTTTAAAGGGCCATTCACATCTTCGCATTTTGACCAGGACAAATCCAAAGAAAGTGAATTGCATCTTCATGTGCTGACAGGTTAAGCTACTATGATTGAGTTACAGAAACATTACAGAAAAGAAAAGAATGGGTGGACAGTATCTATTTAGATTTCAAGAAAGCATTTGACAAAGTACCGCACCAAAGACTTCTATGGAAACTGTACCATCAAGGAGGTATCCAAGGCAATCTGTACTGTTGGATGCAGGATTTTTTCAGAAAATTGGAAATGAGATTAGTATTAAGGGAAAATTACTCATCACTGAGGGAAGTGATCAGCAGAGTTCCACAGGGCTCAGTGCTAGCACCAATTATGTTTTTAGTGTATAAAAATGGCACAGACAGTAACACTGCAAATGGAAGCTATCTAAATATGTTTGTGGATGATGCAAAAATACAAAGGAAAATTACTAACACTGATTCTTGCAAAGAGCTACTAGAAGAATTAAATAAGCTTCATGTATGGAGCAATATATGGCAAATGGAATTTAATGTGGACAAGGAAAAGTGAGAAAAGACCAGACTGGGACTGTAAGTTGGGAAGATCAGCCCTACACATATCAGAACGGGAGAAGGACTTAGGAGTGAATATCAATAACAGACTATTTCCAGATGACCACATCAGTGAGAAAGTACATAACATGTATACACTGCTTGCTAATATAAGAATAGCATTCACACATTGAGGTGGTTTGGCCATGTGCACAGGATGGTGAGTGAGAAACTGACCAAGAGAGTGTATATGAGTGAGGTGGAGGGGAGGGAGGCCAAGGATGAGATGGAAGGAGGGAGTGGAGAGGTATATGAGAGAGAGGGGTGTGAACTGGGAGCAGGGCAATGAAATGGCAGGGGACAGAGCGATATGGAGGCGATTTGTCTGTGGCCACCCCTTACGGGATTAAGGTGTCTGGCAATAGACAGATAGATAGATATATAAATGAAGACAAGCTGAGAAAGATAATAACATCATTCATCAGACCAACCCTGTAGTATACATCAGTAGTCTGGAACCCTCATCTCAAAAAACATATAGATATGGCTGAAAAAGTACAAAGGGCAGCTACAAGATGGGTACCAAGCTTAAGGGATCTAAGCTATAGAGAAAGACTAGAAAAACTGAAGCTACCAACACCACAGGAGGGAAGGAAAAGAGGAGACAAAATTATGCTATTTAAATGCATCTCAGGGAAAGTAAAAATAGACACGTATTTCCCGGCGTATACTGCGTATTATTTTAACTAAAAAAATGCTCTCAAAGTATGTCCTGTGTGTTATACAACGAAGCCACCTATTTTAATAGGGAAGGAATGGGCCACAGTCCAACCCAGAAGTGGCTATGTCTTCCTGAAACTGATGAAGACTTACCTCTGTATTATTTTTTATCCTTCATAGTCTCATGACTGTTTACACTAGGCCTGTACTACTATGTTATCATACAGTGAAAAATTCTTCAATCTTTATCAAAGTACTGTAAGGGTACCAATACTTTTGCTTTTCACATGACCAACGACAGTCTGAATGTGTAGTTTACTGCCAATGCTATGGACAGTGTTGCCAGACAGTAAACTTCAAAAGCGCTATGCTCAACTTTAAAGCTCGCTAAACAATTGTGCTACATCGCTACACCCATCTCAGTTAGGAAATTCGTCTCCTAAACTGATTTGTCTGCTAAACTTAATATCATAAATAATGAAGTTATATGAGTATCTGTAAAGAAGTAGTAATTTCCCTTGCTTTTAACCCCTAAGGTCCTAAACGGCCCTGTGGGGGTTTGCGTTACTTTGACACCCTGGCCTAAAATGCCCAGTAGAGAAATTGCAATAAAAAACTGCATTCAAATTCTCCCGCTTCTTACTTGATGTGATCTACTCCAAGATCATCCCAGCTATGAGTTAAGAGGGAGGGAGGAGGGCTCCAGCCCACCAACAGAGTGGGGGATGAGCCATCCCTGCCCTGTCTCTCCCTCTGCCTACCCCTTCAGTCGATGCCTTATGTGATGTATCCCACTCTTTCTACCCTTCCTACTGCCACTACAGTATAGAGGTGAGGTTTGGCTGTAGCAGTGATTCCCCTCCTCCCCCCCCTCCACTCACTTTACCCCCCTGGCTTGGCTGCGGTGAGTCGTATCCTTCACCACTTCTCCTTCCTTCTCGAATGTGCAGATAAAGGTGATATTTCCACACTCTACACTTCCTCCCTCTGGAGATTCCCCACCTTCCCTCCACCTTTCTCCTTTCCTGCTCCGTGTTACTCCCCTACACTCTTGCATGATGCATCAAATGAGGATTCATTTCCCGACTTTATTGCACTTTAAAAACCTAAAATAAGACTTTGCTTTTATTGTAGCAATACCTAATGTATGTATAGTAATATGCGTGAATGTTATTAGCCCAATGTAATGTATATTACTGGAAATTTACTATGCATTACCGTATTTTTCTGTGGGTTAAGTCTCTATGTCACTGCTTTTTACACCTTTAGCATTGTAATTATTTGTTTTCCTATGGTAAGTGAAACATTTTTACACATATAAAGCTGTGTTATACCTTTATGTTACAGATATATCATGATATTGTATTATCAGGTTTGTAGTACTGAGTTCATTGATGAATGTATCATTTCTATTTTTTGCATGAAAACTTCTTTTTCCAGGAATGTTTTTTTCAGCATATATTATTTTATTCAGGTTTAGTTAGGCAATGTGAGTTTTGACAGGTGAGTCGCCGTAATGAGGCCATTTTCTGCGATGTACCGCCTCTCACCAGGCTAAGAAAGTAACTATTATTTTCTATGCCGTGCTGCTGTGTGAGAACTACCTGTACTCAGTCAATCTGGACGAGACTTAGATCTTTGGGTGTGTAAATTCTTGCTCTTGAAATATATGTCATAAATTTTGACATTTACAATACTTGAAAAAACACCCTTTTTTTGCGGCTCAGGGGGTGGGTGGGTTGGACAAATTGCAGACTTTAGGGGTTAAGGAAAGAGAACGGCGGAATATGACGTCAGAGTTACAACGGAATTTTCGCCAGCCTTGGTAAGCAGTTTGGTAGCTGGTGTGTCAGGCCAAAATGAATGCCATATGGCGGTTGTTTTGAGTGGTTCAACAATTTCTCCTTGGAATTTCAGATTCTCCAAAGATATAGCATGAAATGATATAGGTACCAGTACATCTTAGTGCTATTGTCTGTAAAGAAATAATCTTGTTAACAGCAGCACAGCAAGTATCCCAAGAAACGTCATTGTACATGGACGTCCTGCAACCTCATGTTCTTGTTAGGCTAGGCCTAGACCTTGACGTTTTCCAAATTTTCTCTTGAAAACTAGCATGCATGTTATGGGCCAGTACGCGGTATAAACCGGGAAATACAGAACATGAATAAATAACCTACGGGGAAGCATCAGCAAGAGGATACTGCAAAAAACTACAGTCAAGTTACCTAAGGCACGACTATTTGGTTCTGGACCAAGCTCGTGCCATACAAATAACTAAACCTATGGGAAAAATGGAATTTGGTTCTGGACGTTCACCCAAAGCAATCAGTCAATGAATGTATTACATGTAACAATAGGCACAAAAAACAGAAGGGTGATCAGCCTTGTGTCTACTTGGGCAATACCATGCACTGGAGATCAAGCAAAAAAAAAAAAGCTCGGCCAAGTAGACAAAGATCAGGTGACCGACCAAAACATTAAAGATGGCGGAGGCTGCCTGGTCAAGCAATGACTGAAGAAGTTTATTTGATAAAGTTTGTATGCTCATGTGTCAACAAAACTCACATTTAACACATTAATAATCATTCTCATATACGTGATGATGATGGGAGGCATTATACTTCACCTTAGCTTAGAGATAGGCACGTTGTCACTAACCCGTTCATAGTGGTTTTACAAACAAACCTATAAACTAGTCACAATAACCAGAGAATATTCAATGTTTCATTACTTAACACAATGAATTTGGTGAAGTTTAACCTCCTCATAAGAGAGAAAAAAGTCCACAGTTGGAGCACTTGTAGTATGGAGCTGAAGTGGTCGCCATTTTCTTTGTTTAGAAACACGGGAGTGTGCCGCCAGGGAAATTTGCCAGAGCATTTCAAACCTTGCCGTACCCACGCCATAGGTAGTTTATGCGCGTGGTTCGTTTTGGGGGGGTCTGGAACCTTGCCGTGTCATAGAAAACATTGCCAGAGAAGCCCGCACCATGGCCAACTTGACTGCACATAAAAAGAGAGGCGATAAAGACGTAAGGAAATTCAGTTTCCCAAATAGGGCAACTGACCAGTGGAATGCACTATGGTACCAAATGAAATACTATGTGCCAAAACTATTCATAAATATAAGGACATGGATGATAAAAATGGTTTAATACAGGGGAGAGTACGAGCTTGACCCATTCCTGTCAAGATAAAATTAGGTAAGAACAATTAGGTAAGAACTATCATTAACAGTGTAAGAAACCTATAGGATGATCCCAGATGGGTAGCTGCTCACCTATGGTTGGTGGGTCTGCATGGCGAGGTGGACTGGTGTTAAGCAGCAACAACACCATTCTCTCACTTCATACAATATATGGTATCACTTTTTACCTTCACTCTTCAATTTTTTGCAAATATTCTTAGGCACTCTATGAAAGTATGGACCCTAATACATTTACACCTTACTGTAGTTTGAGTAAATAACACAATAAAATTCCTACACTACATTTCATCATCATCACAACCTATGCTGAAATGGGAACAAGAGATCTAAAACACAGGTATTTCACCTCTGTAGTGTGTAGTGTCTTAATGTTTCTGAAGTGTCAAGACACAAAACACAAGCAAGGTGATGTAAACACAAACAACCCCCTCGACTCTCAACAATGTTACCCTCCTTAACAGTATGCTGTACAGCCATCAATCCCAAAACTAACCTGAGCATTGAAGACACAGACAGACTTGTCAGCAGAACCAGTGATAACCTTGAAGCTGGGGGCTGGCTCTGGAGTGTGATCTGAGCAAACTAGGGCCCCAACACAGGTGACAGCATCATTGTGGCCAGTGTATGTTGCCACAACCTGGCCCGATGCCAGGTGATAGCACCGTGCTGTCCCATCACTACATGCTGTCATCAGGAACCCTCGCACCACCTGACATCAAGATATAAAGTCAACTTTGATATCACAAGAAGAAAACAAAACTAATAATTACACACAGCATGAATCAAAAGGTTAAAGCATGTCTCTTCAAACCTGATAAAGATCCTTAATTACAAGGTTAGAGCACGTCTCTTCAAACCTGATAAAGATCCTTAACTCTTTTCCATTCAGCTAATAGCCAAAAGTAGTCAGACTGGAAAGCTGATTTCACTAATAATTAGGGAGACTCAATGCTATCTCATAATTTGGATCCATCAAATTTCATTTAACCATGATCTAGTTTTCAAGTTGTGGCAGTGTCCCATTTTTATATGATGAAAATAAACTGACTCTAGAGAAATGGTCGTCATACTATTTTGCAAGTCATCCCGTCTTCTGGCTATTCCATTATTTAAATGACTGACAAAACCCAACTTGAGTGAAATAAATGAGTTCAGTAAACTCCCGATCATCCGCCATAATAGAGCCAAAGGCCTGCCGGATACTGTCAAAATGCCAGTTTATGCAAAAGTCCCCCCTAGGGGCCCCTAACCTCCCAACCCTGTAACACTTATCCACTGTCTAACCCCTACAAAACACTTTAAAATGTCAAAAGACAGCTAACAGACGTTTCTAATAATAAAATACTGTTATGTAAAGAACATTAATTATAACCCCATTCTTTTTGTGTATTTCTTTCAATATTTTCTTTTTTTGTGATTATTGCAACAGCTGTCTCATGCCAAATAATACTGTACTTTTAGCTACAAGAACGGGTCCTTCATGCCAGATAATGTCAGATTTTATGCTTAATGTTGGATACCATTTTAACTAAGCCACTGGCTATGCCAGATAATGTCATATGGTATGCCTGATAATGCGGTGCCGGATAATTGGGAGTTTACTGTCGAGTTTACTGTATTAGCGAATATGGTTATCTACAGGTAAATAGGTTAAACTATAGCACAGAATGAGTTCTAACCTTCATGTCTAGCACGGCACAGGGGTGAGGGGGAGGATCTATAAATGCCGCTTCCTCCTCTTCTCCTTCCTCCTCCTCCTCTTCTTCCTCTTCCTGTTTCATCTCCACTTCTTGCTCCTCTTGCTTCTCTTTCTTCGGCTTCTCTCCATCCTCCTGATCCTTATCTGCCAAACTTTCCAAACGATCAGACTGCATGCTTTCCTCACCTCTCTCTGTTTCTCTTGCTTCTTCACTCTCCAAACCCTTTTTTTTCTTTCTCTTGTTGGCCCTCTGCTTCCTGAACTTCCTCTTGCCCTTTCTCTTCTTGTCATCGGCATCATCCTGTTCTTCCCCAGGCTGATCTGCTCTCCTGGTGGTCTTGGCAGGGGCTGGCAAGGATGAGGCAGGGGCTGTTGGGGGGGTTGCACTCCTAACAGCTTGACGTGTTCGTCGGGGTGGCCCTCTTGATCTCAGACTATAACAGTGCTCACTGGACGGACTCCTTCCCTTGGAACCCTCCTGCCCCCCTACCCATGAGGAGGCTGAAGAGGAAGATGCAGAAGATGATAAAGAAGACACGGAGGTAGTGTAGGCCTTTCTAGAGGAGCTTCTTGACTCTTTCTCCAGATCTGAGGGTGAGACAGTGGTAGGGGTGGGGTCCGTTGCACCAGCCTCAGTGGTCTCACGGTCACATGGTGCTCCACACCAGGCTTCATTACCTTTGCCCTCTGCCTCATCTTCACCACAGGCTAGATCAGGTTCCTGTAAGTGACCTGACTGGTGTATGTGGGGAGGAGGAATGGGTGTACTGTGATGGGGGGAAGGATGGGGTACCACAACTGCCTGGATGGTTCCAGGACTAGATGCACATGGCTGTGAGCACTGAAGATTTTGGCCAGACTCCCCAGGTTGGCAAGATGAGCCGTCCTGGGTAGAATGCGTGGTCAGAGAATCTCTAGCCAAGTCCAAGCCACCCAACACTAGTGAGGACACTGGTTCCTGGCCACACTCCATTTCCAGGGATGCTGATTCACCCTCTTGGCCCGGGCATGGTTCATCAGAACTGTGCTCCTCACGACCAAGGTCTGGGTGGTCCGGGCGGGAAGAATCCACCACGGCCTCTCCTACATCAGGTGCCATTCTAAGTCGGAGAGAAGCAGGGTGGGTCTGGGGGTTCTCTCTCTCTCCGAGTGTTTCACTCTCTGTATCCCCTTCAGCTGAACTGGAGAGGGAGCTCATTCTTGTGCGACCACCAGCTTTCTGACCATCCTGGTATGCAGGCCTAGCTTCAGAAGTGCCTTCTGGGCTACCTTCACCTGCACCACTATCGTTCTCAGTGTCAGAATCAGAGTTGTCAGATGATCGGCTTGGTGAAAGGTTAGGGTGTGGTGGAGGGTGGCCATAATCAGTGTCAGTGTTTGGTGGAGTAGGACGGGGACAGGTGGATGTACACCGCTGTCGCCTGACAGTTTGACCCTCAGTACTAGAATCAGTAGAGGAGGCATGTGAGAGGCTGAGGCAACGTGGCCGTCCTGTCTTCTCCTGTGAGGATGATACAACAGATGTATCAGTGGTTGACTGTACACACCCAGCCTCTTGCCATGCCCCCAATCCATCTCCCGATCCATCACCGGCCTCCCTTCCCTGTGAAGAGTCGTGTGGGTGTGGCCGGGGATCGGGATGGTGCAGCAGCTGCTGGAGTTTGGCGGCTCGCAACTGATGGAGGCGAGCAAGATCATCAGCCACGCGAGTCTTCTCTCGGAGCAGACGATTAAGCTCACGGTGGAGGCGGTCGGCATGGCGTAACAGTTCTGCCTCCTGTTCTCCCAGTACCACCAACTGCTGTACAGCCACACCAGCCTCGCCACTCAACTCAACTTCACGCACAGAAGCAGAGATGGATGCCAACTGCCCCAAGTGATTTCTGGGTCGGCCTGACCGATGCCACCACCACCCCTTGCCCCGTCCCTTGCCCCGCTGCTGGGGTTCCTGGGGCAGGTCGTGGGTGCTGGTGGACTGGTCAGTTCGAGTGGTGGCCAGAGGAGTCACACTGCGGGCCAGGCTCAGGTTGGGCACATACTGCCGACGACTGTTGTGTCCTGGGTCCTGAGGTATTATTCGTGGTGGTGGTTCTGTCTGCACACCCACACTGGCCCGTCCTTCGCCAATTAGAACTGGAGGAGCCTGGGCTGGAGGAAGAGGGAGGCCTGGGCGTGGGGAGACAGGTGGGGGGAAGTGTGGAGTTCTGATCTGAGAGGCAGAGGGTGAAGGTGGCTCCATCTTGTAGAGGTGATGGGCAGGAGTAGGCCGGCGGTCAGGTGGCTGGGGTGTGGGAGGAGCACGATGTGAAGGCGGCCTCATCTCGGCACTGTGGCCACTGCTACGCTCGCACTCATTCCTCATACAGCAACACATGAATTGAACAGGCGTGTGTCGCTCTACCTTGATCCGTGGGCTAAACTGAGGGGGTGGTGGTGGTGGTGGGCGGGGTGGGTCGGGAAAGTCGTTGTCTGGAGAGAATATGAGAGGGCGGGGCTGGGGTGGAGGGTGAAGGCCTGGGGCAGGGGTATGGAGAGGCAGGGCATCAGGTGGGGCAGGGTTCTTGGGGCGCTCTTCAGATGATGGCCTCTTGACATGCTCGTACTTCAGGTATGACTCTGTGGACAAAAGATGATTGTATATATTTTATGATACATGTACACTCACCTTAATGAACGATTGATATATGCACACTCGCTTCAACAGACTGACCAGTACTGTACAGGCACACTCACCTCAACATACTGAGTGATGTATGAGGTCTGTCCAGAAAGTATCCAACCTTAGGATAAAAAAAATAAGTAGTTATCCTGTTGAGCTAGGACACTAATCCCCCTCAAAGTAGGCTCCTTCTGACTTGACACATGTAGCCCAGCATTCTTTGCACTGCCTGAAACATTACCAAACATCAGTTCTCGGTATCTCCGGCAGGTGCTTCGTATTTGTCATGATCTCTTTTCTCGTCTCAAATCGGGAACCCTTCAGTAGAGTTTCGAGCTTGGGGAATAACCAAAAGCCACACAGAGCCATGTCTGGTGAGTAGGGAGCCTGCTGGACCTGTGGGATGCCGTGCTTGGCCTAAAATTCATGAATAGGTCGTAAGAATGGGCAAGGGTGTTGTCTTTGTACAGATTCCAACTTGCCTCTTTACAAAGGTCTGGTTTCTTCTGCTGAACTGCATCATGAAGATGATGGATAATACCGAGGTAGCAATGTCTGTTGACAGTCTGACCTGGTATGTATTCGTGATGCACAACACCATGGTAATCGAAAAAAATTGTCAACATATGACTGCACTTCACCGTGCTGCAGATCTGTCGTGCATTTTTGGCTGAGATGGCCATGCATACTTCCACAGGGACAAATGTGCATTGGTTTCAGGGTCGTACCCATACACCCAAGTCTCACATCGTGCTAACAGTCTTCAGAAAGTCTGGACTGCAATTTGCACACTCCAATGTCATAAACAATGTTGATCTGAGAGATAATGAAAAATGTGATGAAGCACCTGCAGGAGATACTGTAAACCGACTCTGGAAAATGTTTCAGGCAGAAGAAAGAACACTGGGCTATGTGTGTCAAGTCAGAAGGGGCCTACTTTGAGCAGGAGTGTCCTAGCTCAACTGTTTAGCTATTTATTTTTTTCAGAGCCTACAGTCAGATTCTGTCTGGACAGACCTCTTCTGTACATACACTTCAACACCCTGACTGATTTATGCACACTCACTTCAACATTATACATGATATATGTACACTCTTGTGCTGGAAATCAGTAAGCAGATGCTGATTAATATCAGTATCAAAATTGGCGCGGTAAAATTTGCTGGGTATCATATCGGAACTGCCTATTCTTCTACGGCTTATGAAGAGCTGGGCACCCAGTCCTCAAAGAGGATCAACAGTCCCAGTCCCTGCCCCTGAATCAAAATGGACTGACAGTCTCAGTCCTGGTCATATCTAAAGAATGGACCTTGGACTGACTCGGTTCTCGGTCCCTTTATATACATTCGACCCTTGATGTGGCGGACCCGTATTTCCCAGATTTTGGAATTCCTGGACACAGGCTGAGGCTGGACAATATGATCAAATGCCAGACAAATGCCCATACAAGTCCGGGATTCTCACAAAAGTCCGGCCGTTATTCTTTCATATAAAACTATAAACAGTGTGCTGCACAACACACTATAATTTTAACAAGGTTTTGACTTGATAAAGGCCATTTGTAACACACACAAGAAGATATTTTCAAACATGAAATGCATCTTGGCCACCAACCTGCTTCACCCCACCAGTTCCTAACTCGTGGCAATATCCCATTTGCCACTTACCTTACTTGAATGCCACTATAAATAGTTTACTGCATAACAGTAAAATTTCAGGAAGGCTCGACACAATAAAATTCATATGTAATAAATAAAAATATTTTCTTATGGACAAAGTAATGAGATCCATTCCTACTCAGCTCACCCGACTAGATGCGACTAAATACCGAATTGGCACTTTGACTGGAAAATATTTTATTTCTTTTCGGCACAGTGGCTCATACGCACCTAATTATCTGAAATCCAATTAAAAAAAATTGTACTTGATGACTTAATTAAAAAATTAGGTTTCAGAGCTAAAGTGCGCCAGTGTTAGCAGATATTTCCCCTTCAGATTGTCAGCATGCCTTGACAGACTTCTATTTTGCATAAATATTTATTCTGAGTACAAAAAAATGTATCTGCATTGTAAATCAATATTTATACAAAAGTCTGTCAAGGCTAGTTGTTAAGCTAGAGGCAAAACAATTCTATCTATCTATCTATCTATCTATTGCCTGATGCCATAATCCCGTAAGGGGTGGCCATTTGAATCTGAGCTATTTGTTTTACAGGGAGGGGCACTAACCCTCCACCAACCCACTTGTTGACACGTAGGGAGCACGTATGGTTTGGTTATATGGTTACCACCAAGTGTTGTAAATGGTTTCTTGACTTACAAGAAACCATTTGGCTTGTCACTCAACGTAAAGCCACCTGTAAAGGAAAGAAAAGCAATAAGAAGTGACAGGAAAGATGGAAGAAATAGGAAGAGAGGTGGGCAGGCACAGAAAAAGAATGATAAAGGCTAAGGAAGAAGTAGGCAGCACTACATCAAGTGAGTGGATGATGGTCGCCACCACCTACCACTAAAAAAAAAAAAAAAAAAAAAAAAAAAAAAAATTGCTGAATCCTGATTTTCTATTAATAATTAAATTAAGCACAAACTTTTGACTGAATTTCAAATAACTGGGTGTGCAAACCTATATGGTGATAAAGATTAAAATAATTTCCAATTAAAACTGCCAATTCTGTCCAAGATCGAGATCACATTCGATGATTGTTTGTCTCTCGATCAGCTGATTAGTGGTTGGCCAATGTTAGCAAATATTTCCCCTTCAGATCATCAGGACGCCTTGACAGACTTCTATTTTGCATAAACATTTACTATGAGTAAAAAAAAAAATGTACCTGCATTGTAGATCGATATTTATTACAAAACAAAAGTCTGTCAAGGCAAATTGTTAATCTACAGGCAAAACACTTATGCTAACTTTAAGAAATTTTCACTCTGAATCCTGATTTTCTATTAATAATTAAATTAAGCACAAATTTTTGACTGAATTTCAAATAATTAGGTGTGCAAACCTATATGGTGATAAAGATTATAATATTTTCCAATTAAAATTGCCAATTCGGTCCAAGATTGCGTGTTTGTATCTCGGTAAGCTAATTAGTGGTTGGCTGACCTTGTGGTGTTTCCTTGTTCATTTTCCTCTTTTTCCTTAGCTTTCTGATCTTCTTCCATCACACCCTCCACATTCTCGTCAAAAACTATCTAAACACCCATTCTTAGGGTTGTGGTTAGCAAAATACAGCTATTGTGTCAGTTATTATTATTGTTATTGTGTCAGTGTTATTATCTTATGTACTGTGTATGTTAGTTATGTCAGTACAAGTAGCCTACATTCCAGAATGCTCTAGAATATTGGAATAATTGCCGGACAATATTGGGAAATTCGAACAAAGTATGGTAACAGTCCGGGGAATGGTATGTGCGGCCGGACTTTTGCGATTCCCGGACTCGTCTCCCCCCCTTTTAGTCCGGCAAATCGAGGGTTGAGTTTCGTTTCGTTTCGTTTTTTAAGGCTCCAACATGCTTGCATGTGTCGGCCTTGGTCACCTAATGGCGGCTCTCCATGCTGCACGATCCATTGCAGCCTCCCTGTTCAGTCCCTTAACCCTAAGGTCACACTTAATGACCTCGTCCCATGTCTTTCTCGGTCTACCCCTCATAACCCCACCCCCAATATTAACACTTCTCACCTTCCTCACCCAATTATCATCCCCCATCCTCTCCACATGTCCAAACCATCTCAATCTACCTCTCCTCATCACAACACCAATACACTCCAGTCCCATCCTACCTCTCAACTCTTCCATTGTAAACCCAGCCCCTCCAGGCCTTGGACGCAGGGACGCACTGCACATCCACCTAATCATTGTCATTTCTGTACGTCTGAGCCAGCGAATGTCTTCCTCCTTCACTGCCCAGGCCTCACTGCCATACAGCATTACACTCCTAACACATGCTGCATACAAAGACCCCTTAGCACGTAGGGAGAGCCCTCTCAATGTCAGGAAAGGCAAGAGCTCCCTGAACTTCTTCCAACCATTTCTCACCCTAGCCACAGAGCTAGCTCCAGCCCCACCTCCAGCACACAACATGTCTCCCAAATAACAAAACTCTTCCACACACTCAAGAGATTCACCAGCAAGTTCAATCCTTTCACGTCTGACGAACTCCACCTGCTCACCCCGGCACGCCGTACACATAAAATCAGCATTATCTCGCAGTCTACCTCTGATACCACTACATCTCTTATGCACCCATTTATCACACACTCCGCACAAGATGGAATTACTTCCCACGCCCTTGTGGCAAACTGCACATGGCCACTCTCCCTCATCTTTGACAGTACCGCCACCAACCCTAGATATCATCACTTTTGTTTTATCTGCATTTACCCTTAAACCCTTTTGCCCCATACCATCTCTCCACTTCCTAAACCCTTCCTCCACCTCCCTTTCATTCTCTGCAATCAACACCAAATCATCAGCATACAACAACTCCCACGGGAGTCCGTTTCTAAAGTCACGTGAAAGGGCTTCAAGTACCATGATAAACAACATGGGACTCAAGACTGACCCCTGATGCACACCAACATTCACGGAAAACTCATCACTCAAATCTTCATTCACTCTCACCAGGGTGTGAGCACCCACATACATGGCCATAACCACCCTAACCAGCCACTCCTCCAAGCCAAGCTTTCTCATTGCCCACTTCACCATCTCTCTAGGGACTCTGTCAAAGGCCTTTTCCAAATCAACAAAAACAAAATAAAGATCCCTTCTCCTACCAATATATTTTTCCTGAAGCTGTCGAACAATGAATATGGCATCAGTGGTCCCCCTACCTGGCATAAACCCAAACTGCATCTCATCAATATTCACTCTTTCTCAATCATACCTTCTAAAACTCTCTCCATTACCTTCATTATGTGATCTAAAAGCTTTATACCTCCATAATTTCCTCTTTCCAGGGCATCACCCTTCCCTTTATACACATTTACAATTACACTCTTCAGCCAATCATCTGGGACAACACACTCATAAATAATCCTATTTATCAGGTCAGTGACTAAACTCACCCCTATATCGCCTGAGGCCTTCAACATTTCGGCAGTCAACCCAGACACACCTGCTGCCTTCCCCACCCTCATCCTGCCTATTGCCTCACTCACAGTAGCAGTATCAATCAAAGGCCAAGGGCCAGACACTGGATCTGCTGGCTCCAAACCTTCCCTGTCCCAGTCAAACTCCTCATTCAACAACCGGTTATAATGCTCTCTCCATGCATCTTTAATATCCTCACTGTTCACCACTACCCTTCCTTCATCATTCTTCACACACTGCTCACCTATGATATCCTGATTATCCCTCTTCACCTGAACTGCCACCATAAATATATTTTTCCTTTCCCCATGATTTAGGTTATCAAGTAATTGTCTCTGTGACTCAGACTTTGCCCTGTATACCTCTCTCCTAGCCCTATGCTTGGCAGCCAAATATTCCTCTTTGCTACCACCCTTCTTCCATTCCCGGAAAAGCCTTCTTTTCTCCTTAATTGCAGCTTCTACACCCTCATCCCACCACCAAGTTACTTTATGTCTTGGTGGTCCTCTTGTCCAGCCGCATGTTACATCAGTAACTCTCAAGAAATTGTTCTTGAGGGCTCTGTACTGTTCATTAATGCCTCTGTCTACAGCCCCCTGTTCAGCCACCACTCTCCTCAACACGCTATAGAAGGCATCCCTTACTACTTGGTTTTTCAGCTTCCATATTTTCCTCCTAGGTACATAAGTCCTCTTTTTCATCACTTGTTCTTTAAGCACCATATCACAAATCAATATTTTGTGCTGCTGCACACACTCCTCACTTCCTATAACTTTAACATCCCTCACTATCCTCCTATCGGCCCTCCTAACCAGAAAATAATCTATCTGACTACTATTTCCCCCAGACTCATACTTTTCCTAAAATATGTGTTGCACACAATCATGTCCGTTGCCTCCCCAAACTCGAGTATCCTTTCCCCTTCTGCATTCCTTAGACCATATGCACATCCCCCATGCACTCCTTCATAACCTTGTGCTGCTTCACCTACATGACCATTAAGTCCCCTCCCAAAATCACCATCTCATCATCCCGCATACCACCCACTACACGTATTAAATCATCCCAAAATCTATCTTTCTCTGATTCATCCAATCCTGCCTGTGGAGCATATGTCGAGTAGCGAAAATTTTGATTAAAATGAAAATGAATGACACCAGAAATAACATGCTTCATTTATCGATGATACGGTAAAGATATTTAATTATTACTGTATTTCCTGCCATATAATGTGCACAGGCACATAGTACACACCCATGACTTAGGAATGGATATTTAGGAAAAAAAAAATCTATTCAATGTATTTTACTAATTATTCATATTCAACATTCACTAGTACATTGTGATGGAAATAATTTTGCTGGAGCTCTCGTTTCACCAGCCCTCAGGACTTGATCCTGACCATCTCCCTTTGCTAACCATTTTCAGTGCTTTCATTTACACAGATAGCAGGCCAGCATACTCTCTTAATACCTCTCCCTTCAACTGTCTACACCACACTACATGCACATAAGATATCAAACCTTCTATTCCCAGTTTCTTTAGCAATGGCCGCTGCAATATTACTTTCTACCAAGGTGGTACCTCAGGGTAGGGTTGGCAAAACAGGGTCCTCCCGGTTGCCATCCAGCGACCGTGCCGGCTGCGACTAGTGCAATTTTCGGTCATGCTTGTCAGCGGAGATGTGAATGTGTTGCCTTACTCTTCACCAAGAGTTAGTACCAATTTAAATTCAGTTCATTTTTTCCTACAGTCCACATCCCCTCTGGTCCTATTCCTCACAGAACCACAAATCTCACCCTCGACTGAAATATCCCCATTTTGTTTTCCTGGTTACCATCTCTTCACAAACTTTCGTAACAAGGACGGTACCTGTTGTTACATCAAATCTCAATATGCAGCTGACACCATTTTAAATTTCACTTCATCCAGTTTTGATTACTCACTGTATAAACTGTCAAAATATTACCAAATATAGCTGTGTAGTCTATCCCTCCCCCAGTGCTTCTTTGGAACCCAGAGTATTTGATTCCACATCCACACAGCTGAGTAACCTTAACCTTGCCCTTAGGACTGAAATTACCATTCTGGATGATTTTAACATACATAATGTTGAATGGTTATTGCATTCTGCCAGGACTGACGATGCTGGTCTAGAGTGCGAGCTGTTTGCAGAATCGTTTAACCCGCCCTGTCCCGGAGACGTGAATTCACATCCTCACATGATGTGCACTCATATCCCGGAGACGTAAATTAACGCGGCAACATTGCAAGGTCCCTAATTTGCACAATTTTCAATTTTCGCGAGTGATTTTTGGCACGTATACACGGGACACCTTCCTCTACAAGATGCCAGGCAGAGACAATGCCTAACCCAGCATGACCTCCCCCCCCCCCTGCATGACCTTTTCTCAGCGATTCACCTGTTATCAGTGACCTGGCCAGTAAAGCCATGTCATGCCACGGTACGAAAGTCAGGGCCAGTGATTCCCCAATCGATGACAATGTGGAGGACAAACATTAGAGGAAGAAACAGTCAGAAATGATGATCAGGTAATGTGGCAAAAAAAGGTCAGGAATGGTGATGAGTTAGTGAGTGAAACAATGCTTATAATGCCGATATTACCGTTTGAAAACCAATATACTCTCATACTACATATAAATTTGTACCAAATAAATAAATAAATACCGTTTAGGAGTGGTGTGGAATAGTTATCCTCCCATAAAACTCGTTTTCTTTGCAGCCAGCCTGATAGAAAACCCTGTAAGGTAAGGAGGTACTCCTACCTGGATCGAGTATTTTAAACCTCAGGTGAGCGATTTCTCTATGAATTTTTGATGTTTCTCACCAAAAGCGGATGTTTGAGCCAAAAAAAAAAAAAAGGTCCAAAAATGTCGAGACTGGGGCGTACCACTGCCCAGAAAACGTTGGGATGGGGGGGGGGGGGGTTAATCTCACACAGCTGGTAAAGCAACCAACCAGAATACCAGATAATCCTGACCATAATGCCCATTTCTTGGATCTATTCCTGACAAATAATCCAGACCAATACAGGATAGAGGTATTGTCTCCACTTGAATCCTCTGACCATACTCTCATCAAAGCCTCATTAGTTACCCACCCCAAACCTCCCCATTCTGAACCTGTCAGAGTGACCCGATGGCACTTTGATAGGGCAAACTGGGATGGATTTAGAAATTATCTTGCTGACATTCCATGGCAGTCTTTCTTCTCTAGTGATGCCAATTCTACCCAGTCCCACATTTGTGACCTGATATTAGCTGGTATGGATTTATTCATACCAAGTCAACAGTTCACTAAAAGATCAAATTCTCCAAAATGGTTTGATAGTAACTGTGCCAGTGTAACAGTCCAAAAGTCATTAGCATATAACTCTTACTTGAAATAAAAAACATCTGAATCACTCTCTCAATTTAAAATTGCTAGAAACCATGCAAAAGCTGTAATAAATCTCGCTAAATCAAACTTTCTTCAAAATCATGCATCAAAACTACTTAACAACCCTAATGACAATAGAATATTCTGGTCAACTCTCAATTCTTTCAATAATAACTTTAACAAGTCATCATCCATTCCCCCACTAAAATTTTCAGATGGCAAATTACAAATGACCCACGTGGGAAAGCAGATATCTTTGCCAGTACATTTACCAGAAATTCCACCATAGAGGAAGTCATCCAGAATGTCCCAGTACTAGAACTTGACTCTCCCTAAACTGTTCTACTTACAATACAGACATGTAAAATCCATCCTAGACAATTTACCCACCAACAAAGCTCTATGCCCAGATGGAATTCCACCGATTGTTTTGAAAAAGTGTTCCTCAGAACTTGCCTCTGTTCTTGTTAAATTATTCAGACTATGCATACGTACTTCTTCATTCTCTAATTCATGGAAAGAAGCCAATATCCATCCAATTCCAAAGAAAGGAAGTTCCTCTGACCCCTCTGATTACAGACCAATAGCTATCACATCTTCTCTTAGTAAAGTATTTGAAACTTTAATTAATAAGCACATAGTTAAACATCTTGAATCCAACAACTTAATTAGTGATAGACAATAAGGTTTTTGCCATGAAAGATCCACCACTGACATACTCAATCTCCTGACTCATACCATCCATCAATCAATCAAACTATATGGAGAAACTCATGCAGTAGCCTTTGATATTTCTAAAGCTTTCAACCGAGTATGGCACCGTTCCCTGTTGACCAAACTCCCTTGCTATGGACTAAAGTCTTTTGTTCCTTTGATTTCCTCATATCTCAATGAGAGAAAAATAAGAGTAAAAGTAGATGATGTATATTCCAATTTCCACTCAATTAACATCAACGTGCCACAGGGATCAGTTCGGGCGCCAACCCTGTTCCTGGTTCATGTTAATGATCTCTTATCTGTCACCCACAATCCCATCCATTCATATGCAGATGACTCAACACTTCAAAGTTCATTCACACTCAGACATCCATTTACAAAGTCTGATATCTCCAACTCTTAACTCAGCACAGCCATCTCCATAAATCAAGACTTATCTACGATCACTGATTGGGGACAAAACGACCTTGTCTCATTTAATGCTAGTAAAACTAAATACTGTATGTACAATTACTAATCGACAGGTATTGTCAGATTTGTATATTACCTTCAATGCTACAAATATTCCCATCTCCAAAAGTACTGAAATTCTCGATGCCTCAACAATGACCTCAGCTGGACCTCTCATGTCAGATCACTTGCTAAAACCACCTCAAAGAAACTTGGATTATTGTACAGAGTTCGTAACTTCTTCACTGACGAGCAGTTAGCTATAATTTATAAGAGTCATGTGCGCTCTCAGCTTAAATACTGCTCACCCTTGTGGAATGGATGCGGAGAGGTTGCATTAAAACAACTAGACAAAATTCATAACAAAGCTGTTAGAACTATTAATAACCCTGCTATTACTAATAAACTACCTCCCCTACAGGTAAGAAGGAATGTTGCCTCCCTTGCATTATTTTACAAATATTTTTATAGCAAATGCTCATATGAAGTTGCATCCATTGTGCCACCTCTCCATGCCTTCCCTCGTGCTACACGGGCATCTGGTAGCGCTCATGACTGGAATGTCACTCAGCCATATTGCAGAACTGCTGCCAATCAGAATTCTTTCATTACCCGAACTGCATCTCTCTGGAACTCACTTCCCCAGAGTTGTTTCTCTCAAAACTTCAACCTACAGCTGCTCAAGTCTAACTATTACAGATATTTTATGAACAGAGGACACTAGTAATCTGGTGTATGGATTAGTTGTTCTTTATTCATTTGTTTTTCCTTCCTCTGTTCTGTTTAAAAAAAAAAAAAAAAAAAAAAAAAAAAAAAAAACTCAAAGTAGAAATACATGAATCCTGTCATGTCTCCCAATATGCAGAATGCCTAACATGTGAACTCGACTCAGGAAAAAAATAAATTTTTTAATACACAAAATGATTCTGAAACGCGAATCTGTCGTATGAAAGCAAGGGCAAAACAGTGTTCCAGTTCAAAATGATAGTATGCAATGCTACAGCCAGATGGCTGATCGATTTTCCGTCTTTTCTCTCCCTCACCACGCCTCTCATGTTTCATGACTCTCCATCTGTGTTTGCCCCCACTGCACTTGCACACTGTGGTGCTTTTAGCATTCTACAAGACCTGCTCTTACCTGTTCCATCATAGCCCCATGGCTTCATTCCAAGAAAAAGAGGATCACTTTGGAGCTGAAAACGTAGGTAATAGAGTTGAATAAGCAAGGTAAAAGGACCTCAATCATTGGATGTGAACTTGGCTTTGGTAAATCGGCAGTGGGGAACATTCTCAAGAACAAGGAAAAGATTTTACGAACTGCCAAGGCTTATGGAAGCCAGCAAATGGATAGGCACAGTAAGGTTGCTGATCCCGCAATTATACATATGAAAAGCTACCTAGCACGTTACATTCATTGTTCTAATATCTTTCTTGAGCAAAATTCTTTAAATGATAGTCAATAATGGGGAAGTACTGACACTGACAAAGATATGATGAGGTGTTGACCATATATATTTACTTCCACTGATTCAATGGTTTCTAATATGCAAAATTTCCAATATGCGGTGCATTTTGTTGACCATATTATTGTACTGTATACTGGGAGACCCTACTGTATACAAATCTTTCACCGTCGCCTTGCGTTTGCAAGCAGGCAATCAGCTGACCTTTGTTTACAAACTTCTGATGCACTTGGTGTGATGCAATCACTCCATGCCCCATGTGTGTCCATATCTAACCCACAGAATGCTTAGTTTACTATTTTATCTATGATGTATTTATCATAACACACACTTATCAAAGTCTCCATTATTGAAATCTTAATTAAGAGTAAGTAAGGTCACTGAGTGCTTTGCTTCTGAATGTTGGTGGCCTTGGTACCAGTCACCTCAACCTGTAGACCTTCCCAAAACCATGACCTTTATCGTAAAATGCAAAGGGTGATTATAGACGCAAAATTCTGGGGAAAAAAAGTGTGCATGATATGGCAGGAAATGTGGTTTGACGTACTATATGTGTCAGTGGTAGGTGGGGGCACTCACCATCCACTCACTTGATATAGTGCTGCTTTGGGTGTCTGCCCTTTCCTCTCGTCCTTCCTACCTCTTCTGTCTTTCTTTCCTTCGTTCTTTCCACTTCCTTCTGCATTTTACACTCCCTCTTCTGTCTTTCTTTCCTTCATGATTTCCTCTTTTTTCTACCTATGGGTGACTCTACACTGAGTGACATGCCAAATGGTTTCCTGTACACCAGGAAACCATTTACTATGCTGGGTGGTAACCATATCAAGGCTCCTGGTGGTTTAGTGGGTTATTGAGGCAGTCCAATCGGATTGAGCCAGTGGAGGTCTATATCCAAGGGGTGGTTGGGGTTTATTGCTCATGTAATACCACTCAGGGATGAGTGAGGCTGGTCACTCTCATCTTAAATGTCAGGACCAACTTGCCTAGCCACGGGCTCCTATGCTCCTCATGGGGCAACACAGAATTAGATGATGGATGGATGGAGTACTATGCATGTTTCATATTCAAGTACAACAAATCCCGATTTACGATACCCCGATGCGACACCCCAGAACAGTGATGGGGTAGAAATATCACCCTACCCCGCCTCCTGAAGGCCTACCCTGGTTTTGTGATGGGTTTTAACAGTGATGGGGTAGAAATACCACCCTACCCCGCCTACTGAAGGCCTACCCCGGTTTTGCGATGGGTTTTGATATTTTTTAACAATTCTAATCATATTTTAGATGTAAATTTTGTGTTTAGGTTGATTTATAAGCTGTTTTTGGGCTTAGATTAATGTGTGACCTGTCAATTGGGGTACAGATTCTCGCCCATCAGACAAAGTACAAAACGGTGTGGACAACTAGGCGACTCAAAGAATATTTCGTGCTAGACCACTCAACTGTAATTTAATCTAGCATGGAATACAGTACATAATAATAATTCTAAATAAATATTATTAATTTTGAAAACCTTAAAGGGTATATGTTTCATGCACTGATGAACACTGTGACATTGATAAATCATGTGTTTACACTTGGGCTGTTCAAGGAAAAATGCTTTGAAAATACAAAGGATTTTCTGAATAAATGTTGGAAAACAGAAGAAAATAAAGGAGCTCTGCCACCAGAACAGTAGCTAAAACGATATAATGAGAGGCCATTGAAAAGGCTGGCCCGATTGCATCATCGATGGATAAATCATGTGTTTACATTTGGGTTGTTCAAGGGAAAATACCTGTACTTTGAAAATACAAAGGAATTTCTAAATAAACAATGAGAGAGAAAAAAATAAAAAGGAGCTCAGCAACCACAACAGTAACAAAAATGACACAAAGAGGCACCACTGAAAACACTTTCCCAATTGCATCATCGATTGCATTCCCCATCAAGAGAATACCCCATCAAAACATCAACGATTCTCCATCACAAAAATTCCCAACTTGGACGATTTTGCATCATTCATACATCATTATTATGCATAACAGTTGTCTGTTTAATTGTCCCAAGACCGTCTGATGGAGGGATTGTATACAATGCTGCTGCTTCTTCTATACCGAGTTTGAATACGAGTCAGAGATCGCTTTCTCCAGTGACCTTGACTGGGTACAAGCGAGACAGACACTGCTTTAGGCTTAGGTTGGCTTCTTTCACAGCTGTTAGACCATTTACATTGGCTTTAAGCTTTTTTTTGGACTCATTTGGGTGGATTTATTAGGACTTGGTTGGGGGGGAAACACAAGGCTCAAAATTGCAACCTTATACTTAACTGGGAGGCGGTGGCTCAATTTGTAGAGAGGTGGCCTGCAGTCCTAACTGACCCAGGTTCGAATCCCGGCTGGGGCAGGGAACAGTTTAAGGATTTTAATTTCATTAAATCAGGTTTTACTGATCTACCAGAAGACCCGCCAACATGTCGTAAAAATACTCCCGCTAATACCAATACACCAGTCCTGTATGAGACAGCCCTAGCATGTATTCAATATGGACGCCGAAGTGGTGACATGTAGAGGTGTATGGTATGTAGGAGGACTGCTGGGCCTTGATAGCACGCTGTGAAGCCTATGCCCAGAGTCGGACACATAAAAAAAAAAAAAAAAATGTGAAAACTACGCCGAGATACGATACCCTGCCTAACGACGGATTTTTACTTAACCAATTGCATCGTTAAACCGAGGTATGCATGTATTATTTAAATTACAGTATAAAAATAAACATCAGTAAGACTAATTTTACATTTAAAAATATAATTTCATTAAGTTGTTGAATGCTGTGAAGAGTACGTACGATGGTGCGAAGGCTGCAGTGCGTGTGGATGGTGAACTAAGTGAATTTTTCTCTTTGAAAGTTGGGTTGAAACAGGGATGTGTCATGTCTCCATGGTTGTTCAATCTGAACACAGATGGGGCAATAAAAGAGGTACAAGGTACGGTAGTGGATGTTGGAGTGGCCCTGGTGAGAGAGGATAGTGTTTGAAAACTCCCTGTACTGGTGTTTGCAGATGATACTGTGTTGTTGAGTGAAGACGAAGGGGAGCTGCAAGGCTTGGTGGATGAGTTTGGGAGAGTGTGTAAGAAACGGAATCTAAAGGTGAATGTAGGGAAGAGTAAAGTGATGGTCTTTGAGAGAGGTGAAGTCAGTGAATGTACAGCGAGGTTGGATGGTGAGGAATTGGAAAATGTGAGTATGTTTAAGTAATTGGGTAGTGTGATGAGTAAGGATGGAGGTTTGGAGGGTGAAGTGCTTGAAAGGGTACAGCAGGGAAGAAAGGTTGCTGGTTCTTTGAATGCAGTGATAAGAAACAGGGAAGTGAGCATGGAAGTGAAAAAGTTACTACATGACAGTATTGTGATACCAACTCTAACGTATGGAAGTGAAGCTTGGACGTTGTTGGAAGGTCACAAGTCAAGAGTGAGACAGTGGAAATGAGTTATTTAAGAGGAGCCTGTGGAGTCACATGGAGAGACAGGCTGATGAATGAGGATATAAAGGAGCGTTGTGGTGTGGATGTGGATGTGATAGGAAGCGTTATGAGGAACACACTGAGGTGGTTTGGCCATGTGGAGAGGATGGAGGATGAAAGACTGACGAAGAGAGTGTATGTGAGTGAGGTGGAGGGGGGAAGAGGGAGGGGGAGGCCGAGGATGAGATGGATGGATGGGGTGGAGAGGTATATGAGAGAAGGGGGTGTGAGTTGGGAGCAGGGCAGTGAAATGGCAGGGGACAGGGCGACTTGGAGGCGATTTGTTTGTGGCCACCCCAAACGGGATTGAGGCGTCTGGCAATAGATAGATAGACAGATCTACATTCTATTAAAATAAATTTTTTGACAAAGAACCATGCACCATTATCTTGGGTAATGTTGAAATTATGCAAACTGAGTGGTTAAACTTGCTTAATTTTTGCAGTGGCTGATTTTATTGATTTTTTCACAAAATTTCTTAAATTTAACCACATACATACATACATATATATATATATATATATATATATATATATACATATATAGATAGATAGATAGAAAGATAGATAGACAGATAGATAGATAGATCGATCGATCGATAGATCTACCTATCTATCTATCTATCTATACAGTAATCCCTATACTATCTGGACACCCACTTTCCAGACACCCCACTTACCGGACATTGTGGACCTGGACCTTCAGGTCCCAAAAATGGCCAAAAAAAGAAAAAATCCCCCCCAAAAAAGATTTTTTTTTCCCTCCCGTAATTTGAAATTGCCGTGCAGCGTCGAACAGCTGTTTACACCATGGCCCCTTCACCCCTTCCTTCCTACCCCCTCCCTTGTCAGGGTTGCCATTTGGTATTTTTCATTATCAAATGTGGGCCAATTTGGTAATGAAAAATTCATTTGGTAATGAATCAGAATAATGCGTCACCAAACGGATTTTTCACATGTATGAGGATACACAGGATGAAGATGGTGGATTGTCTGCTGTCTCTGATTATTCTGCTAGCCTACATAGCGTGAAAATAATCAACATGCTGTTAATTATAAGGAGAGTGATTACATGTATTTCCACTTGTATATATAATTTGTGAAGAATAAATGCTAGCTTTACGAGTTTGGTAATGAACAGTTAAATTTGGTAATGAAAACTGATTTTGGTAATGTGGCCGTTGCGATCTGCCAACTCTGTTTCCCTGTCACCAACACTCCAACAGTTACTGCTTAACTTTGATCGGGAGTGGATGCTTATCGCAGTGGATGCCATACGTGCTCGTTTTTTTGTGAACAAACAGTGAATAAACTGCAATACCTCGCCAGTAGACCACATGGGAATTTACAGTGTTGTGCAGTGTTAAGAAATTAAAACTGAGAATGCAAAGGATTAACTGTGGAGTGCAAACTGACGGTTGAAACTGGCGTGGTGCAATTAACAATGTGCAGTGTTAAACAATTATAACTCACAGTGCAAAGAATTACTGTAAGTGCAGCACAATACTGGATTACTGTACGTGCTTCAAGAGCATTTTCACCACTGCCAAAGCCTTAAGAAGGCGGCCACAGACGTGCTGTAAGTACCCTGGCTGAGGTAGAGTCACTTCTAATTCCTCATTCTTTGGTTCCTTTTCATTTATTTCATGCTTTATGTCCATTATTGGTGTGAATAGGATCTTCAATAGGTAGTAGTAGTAGTAGTTGTTCCCTAGGCAGTCTGGCCGAACAGCCCCGAGTTCCTTAGGAAGGCCATGGCCGAGACCGGGCTTTCCCACAGAGCTCTCAAAGAATGTATGTTGTGTTGTTGGAGTAGGTGATTGTGTGGAATGCAGTCTTCCATAATGTGCTTAATAGTATGGGGTGCTGTGTTGCATCCTGGACAGTCATCAGTGACGGAGTCATCCAGCCTCTTCTGGTAGCTTAAGAAGGCTGGATGGTGCCCACATCTCAGCCTGGCCAGGTGGACCCTGTCCTCACGGGGAAGATAGGATTCAGAAGGGTGGATGTCAGGAGGCCGTGCATGCAGCTGTGTGTTGTCTTTAAGTGACTGAATGGAGTGGCGAGTGATCTGAGTGTGGATGTGCTTCTGGAAGCTGGTCTGAGGTGGGCGAGGGGGGGAGAGATGACAGTACAGGTATTTGTGTATGATATCGTGTGCTGGGTGTTGTTTTGATGTTCCTTGGTGTGGGTGGATGTGCCGCCATGTACTGTAGTGGATGTTGTGGGTTTGTGGAGGCTGCAGCAAGGAACTGGGTGCCTCTCATGTCTAGGTGATCCTTGACTTTGAGGACTTTGGTTTCTTGATATAGGTGGTCTGTGGGTGTAGTAGCTGTGCAGCCTGTGATTATTTTCTGGGCCTTGTTCTGTATGGTCTGTAGAGTGTTGTAGTGTGTTTTGGTGAGGTTAGAACCCCAGGCAGGGCTTGCATAATTCATCACTGACTGTATGTATTATTTGTATACTGTGGTGGTGGTTTCTTTGTTGTGTCCGAATGTTGTACGGACAAGTGACCTCATAGCACTGAGTCTTGGTGTTATTTTATTTTTAATGTTTGTGATGTGTTGTTTAAATGACACTGATGTATTGTATGTTACACCAAGGATTTTGTGTGTGTGTGTGTGTGTGTGTGTGTGGTACGGGAGTGTTGTTTATGGTGAGGTGTGGGATGTGACAGTGTTCTGTTGTCCAGTTTGTGAGAAGGGTCACTGTAGATTTGGCTGGGGCTATTTTGAGCCTGTTTGTGGTGAACCATTCGTGTAGTGTGTTGAGGTAAGGTTGAATGATGTGTGCAGCTGTGTTTGCATTTTGGTGTGTACATGTAAGTGTTATATCACCTGCATAAGAAGCTATGTGTATCTGTGGTGTGTGGGGTGTGGGTACATCGTGCATGTATAGGTTAAAGAGTGTAGGGGACAAAACAGATCCTTGGGGGACGCCGTTTGTGAAGTTTCTGATGTTAGAAAACTGACCAGCAAATGTTACATGTGCACATCTGCCTGCTAAATAGTTTGCCAGCCATCTTTTTGTGTTATTGTGCATGTTTCTGTTGAGTATTTTGTTTGTGAGGTTGTGGCGGGGGATGGCATCAAAAGCTTTGCTAATGTCTAGTGTGACTAGGAGTGTTCTGTGTGGTGGCCTAGCTGAGCTTATGCCATCAAAAACTCTCTGTGTAAGGTCTGTAAGAAGGGTGTTCGTGGAGTGTAGTGGCCTAAAGCCATGTGAGTGGGCTAGAGGAATGTGAGGTGTGACTAGTTGTAGTATCAGTCGTTCAGTGACTTTAGAGGGGGTGCAGAGGATTGTGATGGGGCGATGTGAGGAGGGTAACGTGGGGTCTTTGTTGGGTTTAGGGATGGTGATGATATTGCCATGCTTCCAGATGTTGGGTATTACGTTGTGTGAGTAGCTGTAGTTTGATATGTTGGTGAGTGCTTGTATGCCTTGTGGTCCTAGGTGTTTAAGGTGAATGTTGCTTATGTTGTCTGGTCCACAGGCACATGAGTGCTTGAGGTTGTTAATGATGTGCTTCGTCTGGTTGTAAGTGAAAGGTGCATAGTCTGGGTCTGTGGGGAACTGTCTCTTAAGTCTGATGATATGTCGGTCTTCTGGATGGGGGGTTAGATGGCTGACTTGTGAAAAGTGATTAATGAGAGTGTTTGCCTGTTGTTTGTTTAAGGGTATGGTGTCTGTTGTTGTGATGGCAGCGTGTGATTGTGTGGTGTTGCTGTTGGAAAGCGTGATGCTGTTTAGTATTTGCTTGTTGTTTGTTTGAGGGTATGGTGTCTGTTGTTGTGATGGCAGTGTGTGATTGTGTGGTGTTGCTGTTGGAAAGTGTGATGCTGTTTAGTGTTTTGTAAAGTTTGCTGATGTTTGTTTTGTGGTCAAGTGTTTGGAGGTAATTTTTCCAGTTTAGTGTTTGCTGTTCTGATATTCCATTGTTTATTTGAGTGCTGAGTTCTTGTATTTGTTGTACGGTGTCTTGTGTATGGGGTGTTGGGGAGTGTCGCAGTGTGTCCGGTTGTCTGATGAAGCCTTGAATTTCTGGTGTGAAGTTGGGGTTGTGTCTCTTTCTGTTGCCTCTAGGGATGTGTCTTTTGTCTGCATTTTGTATAATTGTATTGAAAGTGTGCACAGCGGTGTTGATGTTTGTGATGGGTGTACTGTTTACTGTTTCGAAATGTAGTTCTGTTTCAGTTACAAAGGCCTCCCAGTTGGCTCTCTTATAATTAGTGTATGTGTGTCTGTGGCCAGCTGGGGTGATTCTGGTTTTGGTAGTGATGATAATTGGGAGGTGATCCGAACCTAGGGTTTTGACCACTCTCCATGATGTAGTGGAGGCGAGGTTTGGGGAGCAGAAGGTGATGTCTGGAGATGATGGGAAGAAGAGGGCTTGGTGTGGGATATGGGTATGTTGGTCTAGATTGTTTAGTATGAAAAGATGGTCTGTCTGGGATTGTAGTACCAGCCCTTTGTCTGTCAGGGTTGTTGACATGCCAGGCTGACGACTTGGCGTTGAAATCACCACCCAGGATGATGTTGGATATGTTAGTGATGTGGTGTATCTGTGGTGAGTAATTGTGTGGTATTGTAGGCGACGATTGGGGGGGAATGTATGTGTTAGCGATTGTTATGTGTGATTTGTTACCAGTGCGTATTTTGATTGATTGTATTTCTGTTGTGGCGTCATGTGGGGGGAGAAGTGACTTTGTGTGTGCACTGGTATCTGCAAAGTTGATGGATTTGTGTACCAGGGTGATGAGTCCACCGCCACCGCCGTCGGCCCGGTCTTGTCGAATGGTGGTGAAGTTATGAAATGTTGGTGTTTTCTGTGCTCTGTGTAGTTTTGTTTCTTGTAAGATGGCAATGTGTATGTTCTGTTGTTTGATGAATTGTGTGAGTTCTTGTTTTTTGGTGTTTATGCCATCTATGTTTAACTGAAGGATGTTTATGTTGTGCATGCGATGTGTGTTGGCTGCTGCAGCACGGGGGGGAGGTGGTGTGGGTGGAGGGGAAGGGGTAGGAGGAGGTTGTGACAGGTATGGGTTGAGGTTGATTAGGATGGGTTGGAATGGGAGGAATTGGGGGACTGGATGGTGTTGGAAGGATCGGTGGGTTTGGCTGTGGAGGTGTGAAGGAAGTAGGAGTAGGACTGGAAGGGAGGTTGGTGGGTGGGGGGAAGGAGCATAAGGAGCAGGTCCAGATGTTTGTGTAATGTTTTTTGGATGCAAGTGTTGTGCAGGTGTAATGGGTCCAGTTCTTGCAAGAGTTGCACTGAACTGAACCCTTTGTCTGTCGGCTCGACGTGATAGGTTTTGAGCACGTTGGACATATGTATTTGTTGGTGGGTCCTGGACTGCTCTCAATGTCCCCGGCTAGAAAAAGTTGTTGAGAAATGACAGCCGGGGAGTCATTTCTCGGTGTAGAGAAAACGGTGTTTTTGTGTGTGTTGTGTTGGAGATGTGGTACTTGCCCGGGCGACCGAAGCCACTCCCAGGTACTCGAGCCCCATGAGGGGCCAGGGGGGGGGGTTGCGGTGGTTTGGCCCCCATGCTGTCCTCCTCTTCTCTTCGACAGCCTCTGGGGGGTGGACCCACGACGAAGATGCCACCACTCCAGGTCCTCTTAAATAGGTTTAAATAGGTGCCATGCATCTCCGGTAGGGAGTTATTTAGGTGGCTTTCAAAGTTAGGCTGGGTTAGGGTCCTCCTCAGGTAGAGGTCGGTCCACGCTGCATAGCAGGTAGACGTGGGTCTCTCAGACCCCAAAATATAAAAATTTGGGGAAAATGTTTATGTTTCGTTTATTCCAATACTGAAAACAAAGTAACATATTTAATGCTTCTGCAATGCAAACATGTAAAAAAAATGAACTGTTCTTGTCTTTTTATATTTGTAACAAATTTTAGGAAAAAAAAAAAAAAAATGTAGAAAAAACAGTAAATAAATTTTGATCTTCTATAAAAAAAAGAAAAAAGAGAGAGAGAGAGAAAAAAAACTGAATGGTTGCCTGAGTGGTGTCATAGCATGGTATGGGATGGTGCTTCATGGTGTGAAGAGGGGATGGCAGACTCTGCAATTTTATCTGCAATCAGGGAGAACAGAACCCTCCCACACCTCAGGCAGACATGGGTCTCACAGACCTGTTACATATAAAACCAACCTTATACTGGGGAAACGGAAAGACAGCTTGAAGTAACTCCCTCACCCCTTGCATGGAGACACAAAGTTAGGAAGCTACTGAGAAGAACAGGACTCCCGGGTTTTTAGAAGTTAGTGAACTAGACAATGGGACAGGGGAGGTGGGTCTCACAGACCCATGTCTACCTGAGCAGGGTGGTACCAGTCCAGCAGGCAGGTGCCCACTTTCCGGACGGGACCACTTTCCGGACATGCCTTTGGCTCTATTACATCGGATAGTGAAGGGATTACTGTATATATATATATATATATAAAGTGGCTTGTATCTATCTATCTATTGCCAGACGCCTTAATCCCGTAAGGGGTGACCACAAACAAATTGCCTCCATGTTGCCCTGTCCCCCACCATTTCACTGCCCTCCTCCCAGCTCACACCCCCCTCTCTCATATACCTCTCTACTCCATCCCTCCATCTCATCCTTGGCCTCCCACTCCCTCTCCCCCCCCCCTCCACCTCACCGTACAATCTCCTCGTCAGTCTCTCACTCTTCATCCTCTCCACATGGCCAAACTACCACAAGGTGCTTCTCCTAACACTTCTTATCACATCCACATCCACACCACAATGCTCCTTCACATCCTCATTTGTCAGTCTCTCCACGTGACTCCACAGGCTTCTCTCAAATAACTCAAAGTGGCTTCACTGTAAGGAATTACCAATTGTATTACGGTGATCCCATGGTTATTGTGCATAACTGGTACTGCACTTTAGTGCGTGATAATGAAATTGTGTGTTAATGAAAGCACACAACCTTTGGGATTTATTCTAACTCGTGGTACATGGGGACACTCATCATCCACTTCATTCGATGTGGTGCTGCTTTGGGTGTCTGCCCTTTCCTCTTTTCCTTCCTGTAATGAGGTGTATAAAATGCCAGTGTTGCTCGGAGGCAAAGCGGGGATCCTCTCTTTGGCTCAGTGGTACCTTGCACGCCTATGATGCGTGAGGGCCTGAGTTCATATCCCTGCCAGACCACTGTGATTAATTTGTTAAGTTTCAGTTCGGTCCTTTACACTGGTGGCAGCGGTGGGATGTGAGGCGGGGCCTTGAAGGCAATGATGTTGTGTTGACAGCCTTACATCCTGGGGGTGAGCTGCCTGTGTGGTTTGCGGGCTTCCCCCTAATGGTGACCTCCAGTGTGCTACATTACCATGTGTGTTTGAAACTGACCAAATTAATCACCAGGGGGAGAAAAGAGTGATGTAATTGGGCGTATAAAAAGCCCGCATTGCTTGGAGGCAAAGTGGGGATCCTCTCTTTGACCCAGTGGTAACGTGCGCACCTATGAAGTGTGAGGGCCTGAGTTCAAATCCTGGCCAGACCACTGTGATTAATTTGTTAAGTTTCAGTTTGGTCCTTTACATTCCTTCCTCTTCTGACTTTCTTTCCTTCATTCTTTTCTCATCCTTCTGCCTTTGGGTGACTTTACACTCCCTCTTCTTTCTTTCCTTCATTCTTTCCTGTTCCTTCTGCCTATGGGTGATTCTACATTAAGTAATGAGCCAAATGGCTTCCAGTACACCAGCAAACCATTTATTATGCTGTGTGGTAACCATATAACCAAATTATGGCGCCTGGTGGTTTAGTGGGTAATTATGGTGCTCCAGTCAGATTGAGCCTGTGTAGGTTTATATCCAAGGGAAGGTTGGGCATTATTGCTCAAGTAATGCAACTCAGGGATGAGCGAGGCTCATCACTCTCATCTTAAATGTCAGGACCAACTCGTCTAGCCTCAGGCTCCTACGCTCCTCATGGGGCAACATAGGATTGGATGATAGTTGGATGCATGGTACGGGTCACCCCACTTGCAAACTCCATTTTCTCTGTTTTACAACAGTTTGAACCCACTACATACATAAATACTGAAGGAAGGGGAAAATGATGAGAAAGAGTAGACCTGATGTGGAGGGAAACTGATGTTGGGGAGATGTATATCTTTTTAGGTTTGGTCATTTTACAAGGCATAGTAAAGAAGCCTACAATTTATTCATACCACCCCACCAACCAGATGCTTGCGACACCCTCTGTGCTATGTTAATGAAATATAGTAACTGTTCCACATTGAAGTAGAGTCTATATATAAATTATGTTACAATCTTACATGTGGTAAAGTCTATACACAGATTAAGTTAAAACCATATATAATGCGATGTAACTATATTTATGTTCCAATCCTGTGGTCAGGGGCAACTATATAAAGACAATTTTTCATTATGTGCTTCTCAACAGCTGCTGCTCCCAGCTAAGGGTTAATCTAAGTCTAAAAACAATTTATAAATCAACCTAAACTCAACATAGTAAAAAATATCATGGAATTCTAGAAAACACAAAATATTGTTATTATCAATAAACAACTCCCAACACTTACTCAGTTCGTTGTCTGGTCCTATTAGTAATCCTGGCCAAAGTTCCCCCCCCCCCCTGCATAGGGGACATCTGGTGTTCCTGGACACTCACCCATCCTCCTCAAACCCCCCAAACCCATATTCATTGGGCGAGGGAAAGTGTGGGGGAGGGAGGCTGGTGTGGTGGTGTGGAAGCAGGCCACTGATGTGATAGCTTACATGGTGTGGAGGTTGTGAGAGACCGATGCTACAGCTTATGTGGTGTGGAGGTATTGGGAGAGTGATGCGGAGGCTGACACGATGTGGAGGGAGAGCAAGACAGGGGAGAGCCAGGTGGTGTGAGACTGGGAAAGCAAGAAGGCGGAGAGGGAGGACACACAGAGGATGGAGATGTGGACCTGCTTGATAGGACTTCTATCAGCAGGGACGTAGCACATCTTCCTCGGATGGTGGAGGGCTGTGGAGATGCTTGTCTGGTGGATGGCCTGGGCTCATTTGATGAGGTCGACATGGAGGGAGGGATGCACCTGAAGAAGGTGGTGATGGTAGTCTGCCTGGCTGCTGCCTTCTTCTCACTGAGCAGCTCCTTGTATATCTGCATCCCCTTCTCATTTTTTTTTTTTTTTTTTTTAATGCAAGAAAGAAGGAACCAAAGGCCAGGAGCCTCCAAAAACTTCCTTCCAAGAAAAAACAAAAACAACACAAAAGACAGCCAAATTCAAGATCTGTTCATTTCGAGATGCCTGGAAACACTGTGTTTGAAAGACTGGAGATTGTAGGAAGCAGGAAACACAGACAGAGGGAGACAGTTCCAGAGTTGACCTGTTGCATAAATGAAGGATTGGGAGTAACGGTTAACTCTTGCATTAGAGAGTCTGACAGAAAAGGGATAAGAGTTTGTTGCTAGACGGGTGCTACTCGCCCGTTGCAGAGGTGGAGGGATGCAAGCAGACACGGTTCAGAGGAGCAATGACCATTGATGTAACGACAGAAAAGAGATAAAAATGCAACAGTGTGGCAAAGAGACAGAGGTTGAAGGAAGCCAGAAAGAAGAGGAGAGTTGATGAGACGAAAAGCCTTTGACTCCACCCTATTGAGAAGAGCTGTATGTGGGGAGCCTTCCCACACATGGGAGTTATACTCTAAACAGGAGCAAATAAATCCCATGTATAAAGTCAACAACTGTGCGTGGGTAATGAAGGTACGGAGTCAGCTTAGCACACCTAATCTCTTGGAAGCAGATTTTACAAGAGATGAAATATGATTTTTCCAAGATAAGTCCCGAGTGAAAGAAACCCCAAGCAAGTTCAAGGATGATGCAGGATTGAGCTGGATATTATTAAATCTTAGAAGGTACTCCTATGGAAGATGGTGTCTCGTTGATAGGTGTAAAAACTGAGTTTTTTATGCATTAAAAACAACAAGATTATTTTTACCCCAACAAGATTATTTTTACCCCAACAAGATTATTTTTACCCCAGTCACAGATACGAGCCAAGTCAGACATTAGGTGTGTCATAGCCTCAACCCTTGTTTGTTGAAGGAACTGCTGAGATGGACGTTGCGGGAACCGAATGGAAAGGTGAAGAGTGGAATCAGCAGCGTACGGGTGGATAGGGTTAGATGTACAGCTCAGAGGGTCATTGATGAATGAAAGGAAGAGAGTTGCTGACAGGACAGAGCCCTGAGGAACACTACTGCTGATAGATCTAGGAGAAGAACGATGGCCGTCTACAACAGCAGCTATAGAACGACCAGAAAGGAAGCTATAGATGAAGACACAGATAGAAGGATAGAAATGTAAGAGGGCAGTTTGGAAATTAAAGATTTATGCCAGACTCGATCGAAAGCCTTTGAAATGTCAAGTGTAATGGCAAAGCTTTCACCAAAGTCCCGAAAGGAGGATGACCAGGAGTCTGAAAGGTAGGTGAGAAGATTGCCATTGAAGCGTCCCTGACGGAACCCATACTGACAATCAGAAAGAAGGTTGTGATAGGAAAGATACTTAAAAATTTTTCTATTAAGAATTGACTCGAAAACTTTTGAAACACAGGATGTTAAAGCAATTGGACGATAGTTAGAGAATTGGGAACAGTCATCCTTCTTTGGGATTGGTTGAATGAGAGCAAACTTCCAGCAAGAAGGAAAGGTACAAGTTGACAGACAAAGGTGAAAGAGTTTACCTAGACAGAGTGTAAGCACTGATGCACAGTTCTTGAGAACAACAGGAGGAACTCCATCAGGCCCATATGCCTTGTTAGTATTGGGGCCAGTGATGGCAGAAAATACATCAGTTGAAGAAATTTTAATATCAGCCATGAGGAAGTCTGAGAGGGGAAGTGATGGAGGAACAGCACCGGAATCGTCCAAGGTGGAACTGGAGGAGAAAATCTGAGCAAAGATATCTGCTTTATCAGTTGAAGAAATAGCTACAGAGCCATCAGAATAGAAAAGAGGTGGGAAGGATGATGAGGTCAAGTTGTTAGAAAGGTTTTTGGCAAGGTGCCAGAAGAAGCGGGAAGAATTTGAGTTGAAGAGTAGAAAGCACTTAGTATGGATGAAATTACTTTTAGCAGTGCGAAGAACAGACTTAGCACGATTCCGGGCAGAAACATAAACAAGATGTGATTAAGTGGTGGGTTGGCTCTGGTACCTTTTATAGGCCCTCTCCTTGTTGCAGACAGCATTAGAACAGGCGTGATTAAACCAAGGCTTTCTTGCATTAGTCAAAGGATATGAGTAAGGAATGCATGCTTCCATGCCCGAGAGAATAACCTCCGTAATGCGCAAGGCACACTCAGATGGCTCCTGGCCATGGAAGCAATAATCATTCCATGGAAAATCAAAGAAGTACTGTCTGAGGGTCTCCCAATACCAAAGTGCCATAAACGACATTTCTCTGGAGGGTCCACAGGCTGTACTGGAGTGACAGGACAGGTTAAGGTAATAAGGTTGTGATTGGAGAAGCCCAATGGAGAGAAAAGATTAACAATGTAAGCAGAAGGATTAGTTGCAAGGAAGAGGTCAAGTATGTTGGAGCTCTCTCCAAGGCAGTCAGGGATAGGGGTAGGGTGCTGTACAAGCTGCTCTAGGTCATTAAGGATAGAAAAGAAGTAGGCTTGTTCACCAGGTGGATCAGTGAAAGGAGAGGAGAGCCAAAGGTGGTGGTGAACATTGAAATCTCCTAAAATGGAGATTTCAGAGAAAGGAGAAATGGATAGAATGTGTTCCATCGTAGAAGTAAGATAGTCGAAGAATTTTTGATAGTCAGTAGAATTAGAGGATAAGTAAACAGAACAGATATATTTAGTCAGAGAATGGCAGGAAAGCCGAAGCCAGAGTGTAGAGAATTCAGAAGAATCAAGTTCAGGAACACGAGAGCAAGATAAGTTGTTGCGTATATATACCCAACATCCACCTTTGGCTTTGAAATGAGTATAGAGAAAGTAGGAGGAAACAGAAAAGGGTTTGCTGTCAGTTACCTCAGACAGCTGAGTCTCTGTCAAGAAGAGAAGATGAGGTTCAGTGGAGGAGAGGTGGTGTTTGACAGAGAGAATGTTAAAGGAAAGGCCGCGAATGTTGCAGAAATGAAGAAGAAGAAGTGAGTCAGACAGTCGTTCCAGGCATCTCTCTGAGTCGTCATCGGGAGAGGGGCTGATAGTGGGGGAATTTATGGTCCCCCCCTGGGAACTCCGAGGCCTGATTTTCTGATGCCATTTTAATTTTAATTTCAATTTTGAAAAGGAAGTGTGTGTGTACTGTGCATGTAGTTTGTTGTTGACAGTTTGAGAAACTTGTATTAGAGAACATGCTGGCCTACTCTCTGTGTTAATGAGATACTGAAAAAGTTCAGCAAAGGGGGATGGTCAGGAACTAGTCCTGAGGGCTGATGAAACAGGAGCTCCAGCTCACCCTGTCATCAGCTTTCCATCCACCTTGGGAGTGGGAGGCGGTGGCTCAATCGGTAGAGAGTTGGTCTGCAGTCCTAACGGACCTGGGTTCAAATCCCGCTGGGGCAGGGAACAGTTTAAGGATTTGAATTTCATAAAATCAGACTTTACTGATCTACCAGAAGACCCGCCGACATGTCGTAAAAATACCCCCGCTAATACGAATACACCAGTCCTGTATGAGACAGCCCTAGCATGTATTCAGTATGGACGGTGGGTGTTAGCGCCGAAGTGGTGACATGTAGAGGTGTGCGGTACGTAGGAGGACT
This sequence comes from Coenobita brevimanus, assembly GCF_032717465.1. NCBI lineage: Eukaryota > Metazoa > Arthropoda > Malacostraca > Decapoda > Coenobitidae > Coenobita > Coenobita brevimanus. Next base: position 18,186,747 of record NC_137025.1, read on the forward strand.
ACTGGGCCTTGAAAGCAGGCTGTGAAGCCTATGCCCAGAGTTGGTCACAAAAAAAAAAACTGCCCTGCTCGACTGGTGCTACAGTGCCACACAGCATCTCTATTCCTCCCTGGGAAAAGGTCCTTATCCTGCATGATGGTGATGGCTTAGTCAACATGGGCGACCATCTCATTCCAGTTCTTAAGGTCCAGCACTGGCAACTCTTGTGCGGCTTCACCCTCAGATTTCTAACAGGCACACTGAGTCTCCATGTTCATTAGCTCCTCGTTACTCAGCTTCTCTTTGTGGCTTTCCAACATCTCTTCCATGTCCTCCACATCAACATCATGGAAGCCAATCTTGTGAGAGAGCTCAACAATGTACAGCCACACCCACTCCACATGCTGGACTTGCACCTCATTGGGAAAACCTCTGAACCAGTGCACTCACTTGGGCCAGAGATTGTGCCAAGCACCATTCATTGCCGCCTGCTTTATCTCCTGCCAGGCACCCGAGATGTTCTTGATGGCATTCCTGATATTGTAGCCTCACTAGAACTATGTCACAGATGCCTGGTTGTTTTTTTATCACATGCCCTGACCAGCTGCTGCAAGGTATAGTGAAGTAGTAAGCCTTGAAAGCTGTGATTACACCCTGGTTCATCGACTGCTGCAGCGATGTGGTGTAGGGGACAGGAACTCCAGCTCAATGTTCCTGGTCCAATCATTCATTGCAGGTGGATGGCTTGGAACACTGTCTACCACCAAGAGGAACCGGTTGGCCAGGTTCTTCTTGGAGGAATACTTACGCTAGGCAGGTGAGATGTAGGAGTGAAATTAAGATAAACAGATGGAAGAGGTGAGCCTGGTCTTCTTGTTCGACTTCCAGATAACTCCTACATCCTCCTTGACATAGCCAGCCAATGCCCACGGATTCTCCAAGTGGTAGACAAGGAGCCATTTCAGCTTTAAGTTGCCCTCTGCGCTGCCCCCCCAGGACAAATGGGACTTGGTCCTTGATAGCCTTGAACCCCAACACAGATTTTTCATCTATTGCAAATGTCTTGGAAGACATCCTCTTCCAAAAGAGGCCCGTATTATCAAAGTTCAACACTTCTTCATGCTGTGCCCTCCCTCCAATTTTAGCCTTATGCGTAGCCAGGAATGCCACTGCGGCTTCCTGGTCAGCACTCGCCACCTCCCCAGACACACTTATGTGATGGAGGTGTGCTCGCTTCTTAAAGCAGTCAAACCAGCCATGGCTGGCTTTGAACGCTTCCTTTTCCTCCAAGCCATGTTTTGCCTTCACCTTTTCCCACAGAGAGAGATCCTTGATGCATATGAAAGACATGCCAAGGGGCAACTTCCTCCAGTTCTGGTCCTCTACCCAGGTCTTAGGCATCAAATTCATCTCTTCCATTGCTGGTTCCAGGGTCCTGGTGAGGCGAGCCGCTGTCAAGGTGGCCACTTTACCAGCGGCAGCCTTGATGGCATCACCTTTCTTCAGGATGGTGGACACTGTCGACTACAGAAGGGGGAGAGCAAAGGAGATAGCAAACGTGCCCTGACCCCTATCGTGACGCTTTAAAATATACGGTTTCAATTCCATTGATATTCTTTTATTCTGCAGCTTCGCCTTCCATTCCCCACTAGCACCTTCAGAGTTCTGCCTGGAACCTTGCTTGGCACCGCTATCACCATTCACCATTAGCATCACTAACACTGCCATATGAAGCACCATTGCCAGACATGATTTCCTTATTAATGTCCCCCAAAACACACAGAATCACTCTATAATACTGTTAAATACTCTGCACTAATCACCAACACTGCAGTACCACATTTACAATAAATAATGATACATTGTAAAGTAGGATGAGGTGAGGTAACACAATGTAGCACAGGCAAGTGCTAGGAAGCTCTTCACTCAGTCCCATACACAACAAGAAGGACAGATCACCTTTTCATACTAAACAGTCTAGACCAACATACCCATACCTCACACCAAGCCCTCTTCCTCCCATCATCTCCAGACATCACCTTCTGCTCCCCAAACCTCGCCTCCACTACATCATGGAGAGTGGTCAAAACCCTAGGTTCTGATCACCACCCAATCATCATCACTACCAGAACCAGAATCACCCCAGCTGGCCACAAACACACATACACTAATTATAAAAGAGCCAACTGAGAGGCCTTTGTAAATGAAACAGAACAACATCTTGAAACACTAAACAGTACACCCATCACAAACATCAACACCGCTGTGCACACTTTCAATACAATTATACAAAACGCAGACAAAAGACACATCCCTAAAGGAAACAGAAAGAGACACAACCCCAACTTCACACCAGAAATTCAAGGCTTCATCAGACAACCGGGGACACTGCGACACTCCCCAACATCCCATACACAAGACACCGTACAACAAATACAAGAACTCAACACTCAAATAAACAATGGAATATCAGAACAGCAAACACTAAACTGGAAAAATTACCTCCAAACACTTGACCACAAAACAAACATCAGCAAACTTTACAAAACACTAAACAGCATCACACTTTCCAACAGCAACACCACACAATCACACACTGCCATCACAACAACAGACACCACACCCTCAAACAAACAACAAGCAAACACTCTCATCAATCACTTTTCACAAGTCAGCCATCTAAACCCCCATCCCGAAGACCGACGTATCATCCGACGTAAGAGACAGTTCCCCACAGACCCAGACTACGCACCTTTCACTTACAACCAGACGAAGCACATCATTAACAACCTCAAGCACTCATCTGCCGGTGGACCAGACAACATAAGTAATATTCACCTTAAACACCTAGGACCACAAGGCATACAAGCACTCACCAACATATCAAACTACAGCTACTCACACAACATAATACCCAACATCTGGGAGCATGGCAATATCATCACTATCCCTAAACCCAACAAAGACCCCACATTACCCTCCTCACACCGCCCCATCACACTCCTCTGCACCCCCTCTAAAGTCAATGAACGACTGGTACTACAACTAGTCACACCTCACATTCCCCTAGTCCACTCACAACATGGCTTTAGGCCACTACACTCCACAAACACCCTTCTTACAGACCTTACACAGAGAGTTTTTGATGGCATAAATTCAGCTAGGCCACCACACAGAACAATCCTAATCACACTAGACATTAGCAAAGCTTTTGATGCCATCTCCCGCCACAACCTCACAAACAAAATACTCAACAGAAACATGCACAATAACACAAAAAGATGGCTGGCAAACTACTTAGCAGGCAGATGTGCACACGTAACATTTGCCGGTCAGTCTTCTAACATCAGAAACTTCACAAACGGCGTCCCCCAAGGATCTGTTTTGTCCCCTACACTCTTTAACCTATACATGCACGACGTACCCACACCCCACACACCACAGATACACATAGCTTCCTATGCAGATGATATAACACTTACATGTACGCACCAAAACTCAAACACAGCTGCACACATCATTCAACCTTACCTCAACACACTACACGAATGGTTCACCACAAACAGGCTCAAAATAGCCCCAGCCAAATCTACAGTGACTCTTCTCACAAACTGGACAGCAGAACACAGTCACATCCCACACCTCACAATAAACAACACTCCCCTACCCTCCCCCCCAAAAATCCTTGGTGTAACATACAATACATCAATGTCATTTAAACAACACATCACAAACATTAAAAATAAAATAACACCAAGACTCAATGCCTTGAGGTCACTTGTCCATACAACATTCGGACACAACAAAGAAACCACCACCACAGTATACAAATAATACATACAGTCAGTGATGAATTATGCAAGCCCTGCCTGGGGTTCTAACCTCACCAAAACACACTACAACACTCTACAGACCATACAGAACAAGGCCCTAAAAATAATCACAGGCTGCACAGCTACTACACCCACAGATCACCTACATCAAGAAACCAAGGTCCTCAAAGTCAAGGATCACCTAGACATGAGAGGCACCCAGTTTCTTGCTGCAGCCTCCACAAACCCACAACATCCACTATAGTACATGGCAGCACATCCACCCACACCAAGGAACATCAAAACAACACCCAGCACACGATATCATACACAAATACTGTCATCTCTCCCCCCTCAGACCAGCTTCCAGAAACATATCCACATTCAGATCACTCGCCACTCCATTCAGTCACTTAAAGACAACACACAGCTGCATGCACGGCCTCCTGACATCCACCCTTCTGAATCCTATCTTCCTCGTGAGGACAGGGTCCACCTGGCCAGGCTGAGATGTGGGCACCATCCAGCCTTCTTAAGCTACCAGAAGAGGCTGGATGACTCCGTCGCTGATGACTGTCCAGGATGCAACACAGCACCCCATACTATTAAGCACATTATGGAAGACTGCATTCCACACAATCACCCACGCCAACAACACAACATACACTCTTTGACAGCTCTGTGGGAAAGCCCGGTCTCGGTCATGGCCTTCCTAAGGGACTCGGGGCTGTACGGCCAAACTGCTAGGGAACAACTACTACTACTACTAGAAGGACGGTCCAGAGAGCAGGACCCCGCACTACGAACAGAGATGGTGCACCAACTCTGTGATGCGCGATCAGTTCTACGCATGTAAACAAAGTCGGCCATCCTGAGGGGCACAGGTGGGGGCCAAGTGCATGCAGTTCAAAACAACCCATTGGATAACTGGAAACTGGCCATCAATAGATGGGGAAGGGTGTTAATTTTTTTACATCACTATGGCAGGTATCGTACAGTGGGGTACACCTGTATGGGGTTCCCAGAACCTAACCCCCTATTTTACATGTAAATTTTTGTCAAGCTTTAGTATGCCGTCTCATCGTAGGAACTAAAAAACAGAGGAGAGGATCGCTAGTCTCATCACACCGCCCCTTTTAGTCGCCTCTTATGACATGAAGGGAATACAGTGGCAGAATTCTTTCTAACGCAACCTGGGTGCAGAGTGGTTGTACCACCCCATAGTGGAGCCAGACTGTGTTCCTCTCACCACAAGGGCTAAGGTGTATGGTAGTGTTAATTAAGAGAGTTAGACAAGGTACAGAGGGAGTGATTGGTGATGAGCAGTGTGGCTTTAAGAGGGGGAGGGAATGTGTGGATCAGGTGTTTGCTTAGAGAAAGGTGTGTGAAAAGTATTTGGCAAAAGGTAAGGATATGTTTTGGGCATTCATGGACTTAGAGAAAGTATATGATAGAACTGATAGGGATGCTTTGTGGACTGTTTTGAGATTGTATGGACTTGATGGTAGGTTGTTAAAAGGACTGAATAGTTGTTATGTAATTAGTAGAGTGTGTGTAAACGTGGGAAACACTGTGAGTGAGTGGTTTCCTGTAAGAGTGGGGCTGCAGCAGGGATGTGTGATGTCACCTTGGTTGTTTAATATTTATATGGATGGTGTTGTAAGGGAGGTGAATGTGAGAGTGTTAGATGGAGGTCTGAGTCTGGTGAATGCTGATGGTAGAATCAGCTGCTGTTTGCGGATGATACTGCATTGGTGGCTGATTTGGAGGAGAGATTGACAACTGGTTGAGGAGCTTGAAAGGGTGTGTGAAAGGAGGAAACTGAGAATAAATGAGAATAAGAGTAATGTGATAAAGGGTACAAGGTTGGTAGATGGTAGGAGGAAGAATATAGTTTTGAATGATGGGTTGCTTGAGGAGGTAGAGTGTTTTAAGTATTTAGGGTCACATGTTGCTTTGGATGGAAGAATAGACATAGAAGTGAAGTTTAGAATGAATGAAGTAGGAAGAGTGCTGGGAGGAATGAAAAAAGTGTTTAACCCCTTAACCGTGGGGCATCACTTTTGTGACGCTCAGGAGCAAGGGATCATACCGCGGGGCGTCACATTTGTGATTCTGTGTTATTTTGAATTCGCCCGGGCTTTCAAGTGGTGGCTTGTATCATCTATCAGTACTACCAGTGTCCAGCTATACTCATTTCTGCTAATGTCACCTGTACTCCCATCCACTGTTGACAATTTAGCCATTTCTCTCCTGTCTTTGACTCCCCCCCTCCTTACCTCCCCTCCATTTACCCTCTCCTCCCACCTGACCAGCTGCGCTACACAAATGCTGGACGGATTTTTCCACTCATATTATCCATTAAAATGTGCCCTTTGCCCTATTCTTATATAAAATAATATGTAAAAGAAAGAGAAAAGGTAATTGATATTGCCATACATCTGGAATGGGCTAATTATCACCTGGCAACACCTCACGTGCACTCGTTTGCTAATTTTCCCTGTTTATTTCCCCTTGAAATATGCTGTATGACCTGTTCTCATGATAAAAATATATATAAGAAAGGAAGGGAGAAGCCTAAGTGATATTTACATTCACCTGGAACTACCTAATTTATTAGGTATTGTCTAGATTTCCTGCCAATAATTTCTATCTATCTATCTATTGCCAGACGCCTCAAACCCGTTCAGGGTGGCCACAAACAAAATGCCTCCACGTCGCCCTGTCCCCCGCCATTTCACTGCCCCGCTCCCAACTCACACACCCCTCTCTCATATACCTCTCCACCCCATCCCTCCATCTTATCCTCGGCCTCCTCCTCCCTCTTCCCCCCTCCACCTCACTCACATACACTCTTTCGTCAGTTTTTCACCCTCCATCCTCTCCACATGGCCAAACCACCTCAGTGTATTCCTCCTAACGCTTCCTATCACATCCACATCCATACCACAACGCTCCTTTATATCCTCATTTGTCAGCCTGTCTCTCCGTGTGACTACACAGGCTCCTCTTAAATAACTCATTTCCACTGCTCTCACTCTTGACTTGTGCCCTTCCAACAATGTCCAAACTTCACTTCCATGCGTTGGAGTTGGTATCACAATACTGTCATGTAGTAACTTTTTCACTTCCATGCTCACTTCCCTGTTTCTTATCAATGCTTTCAAGGAACCACATCCACACCACAACGCTCCTTTATATCCTCATTTGTCAGCCTGTCTCTCCGTGTGACTACACAGGCTCCTCTTAAATAACTCATTTCCACTGCTCTCACTCTTGACTTGTGCCCTTCCAACAATGTCCAAACTTCACTTCCATGCGTTAGAGTTTGTATCACAATACTGTCATGTAGTAACTTTTTCACTTCCATGCTCACTTCCCTGTTTCTTATCAATGCTTTCAAGGAACCAGCAACCTTTCTTCCCTGCTGTACCCTTTCAAGCACTTAACCCTCCAAACCTCCATCCTTATTCATCACACTACCCAAGTACTTAAACGTACTCACATTTTCCAATTCCTCGCCATCCAACCTCGCTGTACATTCACTGACTTCACCCCTCTCAAAGACCATCACTTTACTCTTCCCTACATTCACCTTTAGATTCTGTTTCTTACACACACTCCCAAACTCATCCACCAAGCCTTGCAGCTTCCCTTCATCTTCACTCAACAACACAGTATCATCTGCAAACAACAGTACAGGGAGTTTCCAAACACTACCCTCTCTCATCAGGGTCACTCCAACATCCACTACCCTACCTTGTACCTCTTTTATTACCCCATCCATGTACAGATTGAACAACCATGGAGACATGACACATCCCTGTTTCAACCCAACCTTCAAAGAGAAAAATTCACTCAGTTCACCACCCACATGCACTGCAGCCTTAGCACCATCATACATACTCTTCACAGCATTCAGCAACTTCCCATCTACTCCATATCATTTCATAGCGTATATACTAGCAGCTGTCACCACACTGACATTGGCAGCCCTTCACTGGCCCTAGGCAACGGCATTCAGTTTACTGTCATTTCAAGGTGAAACCATGTTGGATTCGTGCCAGTCCCATTCCGCTGCTTTTTAGCCTCATGCAAAGGGCTCTGTGACCTCTACCCCTACTAAACCTCATGTGGAGAGGGATAAAGGGCTAAGTGACTGCTGTGGAACGTGAACTGGCTAATTTATCAATGATAATGATGGACAGTGATTACGATCTTTCTGGTGACTCTAAACCAGTGTAAGTGGAAATGTAAATAATGTGTAAATAATATGTAAACAGCAAGTGAAAGCAATAAATGTAAATATAACTGAACAGTGGAAAATAGTTTTATAAGTTACTGCAAGTGACAGTGCATAACATAGTGTAAATAAAATAGAAATGTAAATAATGTAAATAAAATAGAAAATGTAAATAGAAATATAAATAAGTAGTAATATAAGAATATGAGTATATATACTAGGAGTAATGAAAGTGAAAGTTTCACTCTAGCATGTATGATTACTGGGAGTTATGAAAGTGAAAGTGACAGATTCGTTCTCCACGCTAGTATACAGGACGAGAAAGTGAATGCTACGTATTTTACTGAAAGAGAAATTGAATGACTACAGTGACAATAAACTACTATTACTGAAGGAAACATGGATAAAGACTGTAGATATATATAAGTGTTATATAGTAATAGGAATATAAAGTGTGAGTGTTTTTATGAATAATAAATGAAAGAACACCAGCGGGGAACGAGCGCAAGTGGGAAGGTCGTACGTGCTCGTAATTTTCATTGCTTTCACAGTGTTTTTTTTTGGAGTAGGGATTCCAAACTATTTGAAAATCATAGAATAGTGTTTCTAGTGATAATATCAGGCGGTGGTAATCATATTACAGGGTGTCGGAAAGTGTAAAGTGGAGACTTTGTTACCCAACTTCAGAAGTCTCCACAAGTCCTAAGGTACTCGACAATGGCTCAACAAACATCCCAGAAAGAAAGCTGAAGGTATGTGCCATATGCATATGTAATTATAATATTCTAGGACTAGTAACTGATTTTTGGCAAATATTTTTAGAGAGTCTGTCGGAGCACGAATATCTTAGCGGGACATGCAAGGAGCGCCAAAACAACCCTGCGATTTAGGGGTTAAATGTCGTTCGCTTAGAATGCATGTAAAGAAAAGGCTGTATGACAGTGTAGTGGTACCGACTGCATTATATGGGGCTGAAACATGGAATATGGGAGCTGCAGAGAGGTAAAATTTGACTGATATGGAGACGAGGTGTAAGAGGAGTGTGTGTGGAGTGACATGTATGGATCGAGTGAGAAATGATGAAGTGCGAAGGAGAACTGGAGTTGTGAGGAAGATAGCTGACAGAGTTCAGCAGAGTGTGTTGCAATAATCTGGGCATGTGGAGAGAATGGATGAAGAGCGATTGGTGAAAACGATAGCCGGGTCAGATGTGAGAGCTGTAAGGGTGAGAGGAAGACCAAGAATAGGATGGATGGACAGTGTGATGAGAGCGTTCGATGCAAGAGGGATGTCTGTTGAGCAAGGAAGAGTGGCTGCATGTGAGAGGAATGACTGGAGAGAAACTGGGAATGAATGAATGGTGACACAGCCCCGAGGGGATAATCTTCGGCAGTTGGTCTGACCAGCTGAACAGGTCAGGTGTGGATATGGGGATGGGTCCATTATGATATGGCAGGGGTAAACCAGCTCAGCTGTCGGGCTCTGCTGTGGATGTTGCTGATTGCATTGTGCAGTTGATCCTCCTGCAGTGTGATGCGGTGAGGATCTGTTCTTTCTCCCCTAGGGGCTAATATATGAATAAATGTGTGTGTGATGAGTAAATTGGGAGTGTGCTGCCCTGTCTAAGCTACCCCCCTTTCTTTGGGGGAAGCAGCCTAGGTATATAGATAGACAGATAGTTTAAGTACAAAACCCATTCAGCACACGATTCTACATAACCTAACACGAGTTATAAGGAGACTGTACTGTACTACTCAAACTGACTTTTGTTATTTTACCCAGTGCTTACAACTTATACTGAACCCATTTACTGTCCTTCTGGAAGAAGCATCAGAGAACCTAACACTCTTAGTACCAACCTGGGAACGAACTCTCACCATCTAGTTTCTCCTGCTTGATGGAGCTAGATGGGGTGAGTGGGGGGACTGCAGGTGGCTGCTGGCCAGGTGGATGTGGCATGTGTGGGACAGGACGTTGGGGTGGAGGTGTTCGCAAAGGACGTGGTGGTCCTGTCACAAGGGCCACTGGAGCCGAGGGATTTAGGCTGTATGGGAACACACACTCAGAGGTATGTGGGGTGCGGGGTGGGTGCATACACAACCCACACTCGCTCACTGGGGATGGACGCTCCTCCTTTACCTGCAAAACCACTAGGTTTTACACAGCGTATGTGGTAAATTCGCAATATAATATACACTTCTACGTTTACTGGTGCTTCATACTCTCACTGTTTAAACTAAGACCTGTTCACAAAAACAATGAGTCTGGGATAACAAAAGCAGATACATCCTTCATATGAATCTCTTTACACATGCTGCCTCACAGCACATCCTTCAATAGGACTATTAACCTGCTGGAATGGGGTGGTAAAGCAAGACATGGCTTTCAATACAGCAGTATGGTCTAACAGCCTTTGATAAAGCAAAAATAAGGAAGAAACAATTAAACTCCATATGGCTGGCTAATAAGACAACAGATTATGGTAAACTAATACTGTTGCTGAGAGAGCATGCAACAAGGGAAACCTGTGTGATACGTGAACCTTAAACACAGTAAAAGGGTTACCTTGAGTCTAGTGGGAGTGAGGAGGAGAGAGCTGGGTCCGGGCACAGGAACAGTGTCATTGGGTGGCCTCTGGGTGGACAGGGGTGGGGGTGGCTGAGGGACAGCAGGGGCCATAAGACCCATGGTGGCATCTGTGACTGGTGCAGGGAGGTCCCTGGCAGCAGCAGGGCCCCCAAGTGTATCCATCACACACATTGATACTTCCACTGGCATCTGGGGCAGTAGAGGCAGTGGAGCTGGGGCTGTGGGAGGCTTTGTGCTACTGGGGGATGGGGCTGGGCGTTCAACCTTACTTAGATTCTCACCATTCTCATCCACCTCCCTACATTCACTCTCCACTTCCTCCTCCTCTTGTTGTTGTTGTTGTTGTTGCTGCTGTTGCTGCTCCTGCTCTTGTAAGCTCTCTTCATCATGGTCTTCATCGTCCTCCTCGTGATCTTCGTCTTCCATGTCGGTATCTCGATCTGGTCCCTCATCTTCATCATCTCCGTCCTCCATCTCTGAGTCAGAGTCGTGTATGGTGATGGTTGAGGTTGGGTCACGGGGTGGGGGGGAAATGATCTGACAGTCTAAATCTGGGTCAGAGTCTGGGGCAGCCAAGAGGTCAGACAGTGAGACGGTTACCTCCTCCCAACGGCTACCACCGCGTTCCTCCAGGGCCAAGATCTCTCGCACCTGTGGTAACGAACACTTGCAAATAACTCAATGTTTTAGCAATACTGTACATGAATATTTGCAATGCCGCAAAGATATTTAAACAGTGTACATATATCAACATACAATAAATAATCTGAAACCGGAAAGTTTTGTTTTCTTCTGAGGTGTCTGAAGCAGGGTAGAAGGACTCCTGTTCACTGAAAGCAGTGATAAGGAATAGGGAAGTGAGTATGAAAGTAAAAAGTTGCTGGACGAAAGTATTGTGACCTCCATTCTACCATACATAAGTGAAGCTTGGACCCTGTTGGAAGGACACAAGTCATGAACGAGAGTAGTGGAAATAAGTTAACTGAAAGGTGCAGGCCGAGTTGCATGGAAAGACAGACAGATAAATGAGGAAGCAAAGGAACATTATGGTGATAACATGAAAGTGACTGAAAGTATTAAATGCAACGCTGTGAAATGGCTTGGTCAGGTGGAGATGATGAAGAATCAGACTGACAAGATAAGTGTATGAGTGATGTGGAAGGGGAAACCAAGGATGGGATGGAGTGAAGTGATATATGACAGAGGGAGGTGTGAGCTGGAGTGAGAGCAGCCACACAATAGCTAACAGGGTGATGTGGAGGCAATTTGTCTGAGCCATCCATTACAGGATTAGGGCATCTGGCAACAGACACACAAAAGTGGGGAGGGAAAAAAAAACATAACTTCAGTCTGCCAATCAAGGTATAACACAAAGGTATAAGGAATATAAGGTGAGATAATGTGAAGAAATATGAGTATCGTACCTGCTGTATGACATCAGGGGGCAGTGAGTGTGGCTGTGTGGTGTCGAAGCTATGGAGGAGGGAGAGATCTGATGAATCTTGAGGGTGGGCATCAGACCGGAAGCGCTGCTGGGCCAGGCGCTGGGATAAAGCTGCCCGGTGCTCAGTCATTAGATGTGTCATCATGTACTGAGCTTTTCTTGATCGGGGATCATCTACAAGCTCCTGCACCAGATAATATCAAGATTACAGAAAATTACCATTATACAATTTCAAAACCTTTAAGACATATATGCAGATCAAACATTCAGTAGCTGTGGCTCACTGTATACTAGACAAAACAGTTAACACATTCTTCTATTTATTTCTGTACCAATAAGTTCTATGGTAATGCAGTACCTGTACAGTAGTGACAGTCCTGTTTCCTTCTCTCACAAGATACAGGACTGTCACTACAGTACTGATACAGTAAATGTTGTCAACCAATGTCTAAGATATATAATGAAGTGTAAATCATCATATATATGTTGCTTCCACTTCTTAGTCAATCAGTTTCTCTCAAGATATCAGAAATGATAGCCCTGAGTAGTAGACAATATAATTAAATATAAACAAAGAATGCTTTCACTGTACCTAACTGTATCAAACTGGAAGAAATATAGTCAATGGTACCGAAAAGAAATTCTAAAGGTAACACGAAAATTAAAAAGCCACCAACACCACTGCCACCACCAAAACTATACTTTTTTTTAACTTTAACTTGGCTTAAAACTATTTCTCAGTCATGAATGCTGAGCTGCAACAAAAGATTAACATTCGAAAATGGTCTTAGTCATGGGGAAATATCCTGGAAACTCTTTAGTCTAGTCCGATGGGATAACTAGGCTACACTATACTGGAGACACAATGAATCCCTATTGTAATGATAAGCCTGTATACAGTATTAGTACTATAAATCACCAAGCACTCTAGTGGTGGGTGGTGGTGACCATCATCCACTCACTTGATGTAGTGCTCCCTACTTCTTCTTTAGCCTTTACCATTCTTTTTCTGTGCCTGCCCTCCTCTCCTCCTATTTCTCCCATCTTTCCTGTCACCTCTTATTGCTTTTCTTTCCTTTACAGGGTGGCTTTACATTGAGTTACAAGACAAATGGTTTCCTGTAAGCCAAGAAACCATTTACAACGCTGGGTGGTAACCATATAACCAAACCATACGTGCTCCCTATGTGTCAACAAGTGGGTTGGTGGAGGGTTAGTGCCCCTCCCCATAAAACAAATAGCTCAAAGTCAAATGGCCACACTTTAAGGGATTGTGGCATCTGGCAATAGATAGACAGATAGATTATTTGATTAGTACTGGTATCCGTACCAAAAGGGGGAAATTTATCCAATAATCAGAATCATAATTGAACTGGCCAAGTAACAATGAAAAGTACAGTCTAGTCTCTCTTAGATTACTAACACTTATTTCCTCATCTTTTTTGGCCTGAATTGAGGCAATGCTGATGATGGCTTTGCAAAACTATGACCATACACTACTCTTTATCTTGTCTTAAATGGTATACGACATAGAGAACACTTACAGTCACATTAAAACATCACACTGACGAAAGTAACTCAACATAAACACAATTTCTAGACAGTTAACTTCTGTCTAGCTGTGGTGACATCAGACAGTATTAATCTACAGCACTTGTTATTTCCATGGTCAGACAGTTTTACTTAGCTTATGAGAGATCCATGAAACTCAAGGAATTAATTCACTGACAAGCAGGATTTCTCTCAGTTGAATAAAATTGTTTGATGTTAGTCTAAATAACACAGAGTACATAAGTGCCTAACAGCAGCAAAACACTGACCACCCATGCACTAATGCAGCCCATTCTAGCACTGTTTGATTACTGGAGTGACTTCAACTTAACATTTGCTTCTGATACTGCAAATGCTGCAGTTATGGATCATTAAAAAAAAAAAAAAAAAAAAAATCTTTTCATCTCTTTGTTATTATTAATCTTCGTTGTGATGTAACTTTTCCACTGATCATCTTGAACCACATTTCTTGCATGTCCCAAAACTACTGTCATTAGAATCAATATAAAAATGCTCCCATACTTCTGAGTACTGCTTCCATGCAAAGACAGAAATGCTTTTCATCACCATCATACGGACCTCTTTTCCCATCTTAGGGCAGGGTGAGGAGTAGCAATGCCCAGACAGCCCAAATTTGCCCAGTCCAATGGGCCATGCTTCCATTCACTCACCATTCAAGCCCCTGGAATCCTGGCTCTATATGATATGCCGAAAACATTCGTCATGTTCTATTGCTCCACAAACACATATCCAACATCAATCAGAATCATATCCGATTTGGCTGAGTAACAATGAAAAGTACAGCCTAGTCTCTCAAAAGATAACTAACACTTATTTTCTCATTTTTTTTTGGCCTGAATTGAGGCAATGCTGATGGCGGCTTTGCAAAAATATGACCATACATTACTCTTTTTATTGTCTTAAATGGTATAAAACATAGAGAACACTTACAGTCACATTAAAATATCACTGTGATGAAAGTAACTCAACATAAACACAATTTCTAGACAGTTAACTTCTGTCTAGCTGCGGTGACGTTACACAGCATTAATCTACAGCACTTTTTTTTCGATACACCTAAAGGTTGTTTCCCCTGTAGAGTGTATGAGTTACATTCACACTTGAACATGACTGAAATTATGGTTGCCAAATGTTCCCCTTGGCATTATACTCTTGTCATGTTACATTTCTTGATTCTCTTTAATCTCTGTAATAAAGCAACTGGTATTATTAGAATCCTTCTTGATGTCACTACAAGTGAAAAGTGACCACCGTATTGATTTATGAATGCATGACAAAAACAAAAAAGTATGTTTGCCAGTAGTTTCCAGCTGTCAACAGTGTGTTGTATGAACCATTTATGTGCACAAGCACCAGCACCCTGCACACAAACATCGTCCATAAATAAACACAATCAGAAGTTATTCACACTCAATGATTTACAATCTTGCCTTTAGCTATGAGTGCAAAGTTGTAAACCCTGAATAGTGCAATTATGAAGAGGTGTTGGCAAGTTCAATATTTAATGATATCCTGTGAACTAAAGGATTATTTTGCAGTGGAAGCTGAGCTTCACTCTCATCTTAAATGTCAGGACCAACTGCCTAGCCCCGGGCTCCTACGCTCCTCATGAGGCAACGTAGGATTGGATGATGGATGGGTGGATGGAAGCTGAGCTTAAACAAAGCAGCCATATGTGGTTCGTTCATTTCCTAATCTCAGAGTTACCATCCCCTTATTGCCCCAACGTACTACCCTCTTACCTATTTTATGTGGTAAATCTCTTCTTTACTTATCCTATACTGTGCAATAATGAGAAGTGACTGTACATATTATGACTACATGAAGAATGTAAAAATAATCTGGTAGTTTGCAATCTTGTCAACATTTTGTGTGTGTGTGTGTGTGTGTGTGTGTGTGTGTACCATTTATGTACAAAAACCCACATGATCTGTTTTTGGTCCTGAGGGTTAATAGTATTCTCTCTCTCTCTCTCTCTCTCTAGTTGATCACCCATCTACTTCTTCTGACCTCATTCTGCTTTTCAATTAGGCATTCTTTGCTAAGCTATATACCAGTAATGGGTCAAGATGATAACATATACAATAAAGGACATCTTTAAATTAATGGCACATAAAAAATTTTTCTGTCCATATCTGATATGCCAATACTGATTGCAAATATCAGTACTGGCAAAAAGCCAGTAATCAGTGATATATTAGCCCTATCGCACCCAGAAAAATTAAATAAGTTTTGTGTTCCATAACACATTGGCTTTTCTCCCCTTCCCCCCCCCCCACCCATCGCACGCTCCAAAAATGTGTGTTCTCAGCTTATTTTCACCACCCAAACGTATTTATTTTGCCACAAAACCCACATATTCCTATTTGTCGGTGTTTGTTCTACACGATAAGCAAAAAAAAACACACACAAAAATGCACTATATGTATGTTAGGGCCGTGTTAATAAACATTCAGGAACATACATCTCACTTCTCAACATCATAACTCGAATATTTACTAATCAATCTCAACATGTTATAACATCATTGGAAAGAGAATTTTATTAGCTTTCGAATGGGGAAGGTTGTATTTTGAAACGAGGTATGGTGTTCGAGTAATATGCGAAAAAGTAAAACCAATTTCTGACAGACAACAGATGCTTTTATTTGGGGAGCTCTAGCAAAAAACTTTTCTTGGCAGTGTTATGTTTTTATCATCCAATGCAAAATTTCACTGGCTTTCATTCGAGACCACAACAGTTCTCCTAAACCTCACAGTTTTTGAAAAAAATGCAAAATACTACAGTGTACCCATGCCGTGTCGTGACTGTAGGGCAGTTTCCTGCCTCCCCTCTAAGCTACTGCACGTATTTCACCAATTCCTTGCACACTAAATATGCATACTATACTCATATGATTCACTGTCACTATTTTTATACTTGAATACTCACATTTGGTGCAGGGTAGAGGCAGTGTAGTTGATTAGAAACAGTAGCTCAATCTTCGTTGGGCCAGCAGCTGATAATGACCAGGAATGCTTCACAAACACCAAATTTCTTATTGCAAACACCAAATCTAATCACAACAGTGCCCAAAAACTATACATAAGCACTATTAGTATAGTGAAATATGCTGCACTGCCAGGACGGGGGTAAGAGTGGAAATTTAAGGGAACAAAACTGCACAGTACCTTCCCCACTCACAACTCATTTGGTACTGAAAAACATGTCCGCTCTCTCGCCGGTATCAGGATCCACATTTGCCAACTCAGTACTGTACTTTTGACGAGCACTGGGCAAGCTATGACGCCTCCAAAAATGACACTAATTGGCCCAAAACTTATTTTCTGGTGAAGGATTTTTGCTTTAATGAAGGCAAAAGCATCATTGCGTATCTTCGCAGCCAGACCCTAATGACAACTAACACATCATTGTGTACGAAGGGGTTAGTTTGGCAATCAAGTTACAACGCTACTGTATACAGTAATCACTCCAATATCCGGATCAATAGAGCCATCGGTAGGTTCGGATATTGGTTTTGTCCGGATATTGGGCCCCAGCTTATGGACTTGTACTTACGGACCCTAACACAGAGAAACACCTATACAACTCCCTCCGGACATGCATAGCACCTATTTAACACCCAAATCACACCAATAAGGCACATAAATGACTGAAATAAATGCAATAGACACATAAAATGTGGGTTTAGAAGTATGTTCATACATTAATAAACATTCTGGTACTTATGGACTCTAACCGAACCTAACCTAACCGAACCTAACCGAACTCTGAAAAACCCATTCCTACTGCACATGCATGAGGTAAGTTTAGTATGGAAAGAAGTACAGTATGACACTTTCTGGTAAGTATAGTATGGGAAAAAATACAATATGAAACATTCTGGTAAATATAGTATGGAAAATAGTACAACATGAAACATTTTGGCTACTTACAGCAAGTCCTGGCCACCTCGATGAATAACCGCCTCCTCTCGGACTCTGACAGTAAGAACGATTTCCTGAAGCACTTGCACTACACTCTTCCTGAAGTCTTGCACTGAACTTAGTCACTAACACACAGAAGTCCGTTCTTTTCACAGTGTTCACTTTAGTCCAAATAATGTTCCATTAAATTTAAGTGTTGCACATTAACTTTTCCCAAGTTTTTAAGTTTCCAAAGCCAAAACAAGAAGGTTAGTTACGTTTAATTTATTTTATACTTAGACTTTTATCCAAACATGATAAACTTAACACAACACACCGTTTTTTCACTGCACAACACTCAAAATTCCCGTGTGGTCTAGTGGAGAAGTTCTTGCTGTTTATTCACTGTCAGAGCCCGAGAGTATCACTGGCAGGCGTCCAAGAGGTGCATCGGTGGGTAGTGGTGATGGCGCACCGACTACAGAAGACTCTGAAGACAGCCGCAAACTCACGTCGAGCGGTGACTCCACTGTAGCTGATGTGCTGGGCTGTGGCTCGGAGCATGAGGGCCTGTCTTGGGGAGGCAACGGAGTGGAACCAGGGCTTGGCACAGCGGGGGTCACGGGCCTGAAAAAACTGTCAATCGTTGACTGACGCAAGGACCGACGATTCTGGCGATTGATGATGCGCTGCCGGAAAGCACGCACTTCCTCCACGAGTCCCAAGGGCCCCATCTCCCTGTCGCAGTCCGGGTGTTCCAGGTAGTCTAGGACGAACTCTAGATGTTCCCGAGTGCGCTCAGCTTGGGGATGGCTGGAGTAGTGTCCTGCTGGGCGGAGTCTGCATCATCATCGCCTTCGTCGTCGGAATCTTCAAGTTCGGGACTGACACCAGCAACCGAAGACGCGATCTCGATATCAGACAACGTCTGATACCCAGGATCGCCCTCGTCGTCGTCCAACCACTCACGAACATCGTCCACATCAACATCGTCGCCGTGCGTACATGGCCGTGCATGGAAGTCATCCACGTCAAACCCTAGGAAATCGTACTCACATCTGTTCCGAGAAGCAGACGAGACCAACCATTTTCAAGAGTTTTCACAGGGACTTCCTTCCATGCACTAGCCCAGTTGTACAGCGCAGACTTGATGTTGTAGCGAGCGAAAGGTTTTCCAAAGTCCGCTTGCCTCGAGTGTCACGTCCTTCCCTGCGCTCGTCCTCGTCCTCGAGAACCACCATCACCTCGTCCAGGAACTTCCGACGGTACAGGCGCTTTGTTGCCACGATCACTCCTTGGTCCATTGGTTGAATGAGAGCAGTCGTATTAGGTGGCAGAAACATGCACCTAATACGGCCATTCTCAGCAACCAAGTCCTTGTCGCACGGGTGGGCAGGTGCCTTGTCGAGGAGAAGGAGAGCCTTTACCTGGTCGCGAGGACTTCCCAGTGTCTTCGTCTGGTAATGTTTGACCTCCTTGTAGAAGTGATGGTGAAACCAGTCTTTGAAAATCACAGCTGTGAACCATGCTTTCAAAGAATGGTACCATACGACAGGAAGGACATCCATCACCCCACGAAGGCACCGAGGCTGCTTTGCACGGCCAACAATAACGGGCTTAAGCCGGTGCATGCCGTTAGCATTGGCACAACACAAAGCAGATATCCGTTCCTTAGAAAGCTTGCGGCCAGGTACACGCTTCTCCGTCTCATCGGCGAGAGTGTTCGTTGGCACCGAGCGATAGAATAGGCCAGTTTCGTCAGCGTTATAGACTTGACCGAGAGTGAGGCCCTCCCTGTCGATCAAGCCTTTCACCTTGTGCCGAAACTCGTCCACTCCATCCTCGTTAGCGTCAATGCTTCGCCATGTGCTTTACGGTTAGTAAGGCCATGTCGCAACTTGAGAGCGAAGAGCCAACCCTCGGATGCCTTGAAGTCTAGGGCGTCGTGAAGCCTTGCAAACTTCTCAGCAGCAGCCTTCAGCTCCGTTCCACGTACCATCACACCAGCTGCACGTTGCTGTCGATACCAAATCAACGTGGAGCGGTCGATCTCTGCATACTTGGGAGTAAACATAACCTTCCTCTCCACGTTGCGTTTGCTTCTCGACGAGAAGTCAGCCGTGTACTGCATGAGCTTGTCTCGGGAACGCTTGATATCAAACAAAGTCGACCGGGCCAGGTTGAACTCGCGGAGAATGCGAGAGGAAGACCAACCCGCATCAACCTTCTCCAATATCTCCCGTTTCTTCTCCAGAGTCAACTTCCACTCTCTTCCTTTTCTCCAGGAGGCGGGGCCATCATCACACACACTAAGAGTAGGGCAGAGAGCAGCAGGAGGCCTTGCAGCAAGTACGGCACCACCACAAAGCGAGCACGTGGGCAGCCATTACAGAAGAGCGCAGGTCCAGTCGCGCGGTGAGAGACAGGCGGGAAGTGGGGAGGATGCAGCGGCGCTCTATCGGACGTCGGAGGAATGACGGGCAAAACAATGCTCTCACGCGGCGCGCGCGGCAAGTTCAAATTACGGACGGCAAAAAATCGGTTTTTTTTCCAATTTTTTTGGATTTTCGGACCATTTTGGGAATGTTTGATCCCAGGACGATAAGGTTCGGTTAGTGGGGATGTTCGGTTATTGGGCGTCCGGATATTAGAGTGATTACTGTACTGTATTTAATCCAATGAGGCTGGGGATGCTTTTACATTTCATTTTTATTTTTTGATTATTCTTTTCAGCTTAGAATATTTTTCAAGCTAGATGGGTTAAATTTAGTCTTAATATATCAGTACAGCACTCCCCCACTTAATGAATGGATTAGGTTCCCGGAAAACCGTTCGTTACGTGAATTTTCGTTGCACGAGCCCATTATAACATGGGTTCAATGAGGTTTGGTTCCAGACTTCAGATTTTCCCCTCCCTCCACTAGTATTCACCCTTCTTTGCTCATTATGAATAAATGTTTGTGTAACTTATGACTCCACAACCCATATTCTACAACTACTGTACATACAGTACATCTACATTCTGCAAATACATACGGCATGGAAGTGGAGAATAAAATATTTACGACGGAGCCAGGTCATGAAGGCAAGCTATAGAGTTTGTTTTTTCACCATGTTCGTGTTGCCCTACTATATCCAGCTTAGTCTCCAGGGTAAGGCTCTTCCTGGAGGGATTGGCTGCTTGTTTGGCCAGGGCTAGCTGCAGGTCATTTAGGCATGGTGAGCTAAAGTAATGCAGTAGTGCACGTGCGAACTTGGGAGAGCTAGAGCTGTTTTGTTTTGAATACAAGTACGAGCGTTGTATCGCTAGAGGCGCTGCCGTCAACAGCTGCTAGTCACTATGTGCAACTGGCTTCTCTGATGGACGGTACAGCTCACAATATATATATATATATATATATATATATATATATATACAGTATATATTCGTCTATGAATTGTAGTACAGCTCATTGTTGGTATAAAAAAAAAAAAAAAAAAAAAAAAAAAAAAAATGTTAAACCAAGTCTAGGCATTCGTTGTGCAAACGAAGGGTAGTAAAACTCAATTTTTGTTTAACTGAATTTTCATTGTGTGAGTGTTCGTTCCTTTATAAGAGGCATTCCTTAGCTGAATGACAACAAGTACAATACAAACCTAAGAGACAACACCCACTTCCAAGGAATTAAAGCTGAAAATCACACACACACACACACACACACACACACACACACACACACAAAACAACAACGATGACGACAACAGCATATAGAGCTGACGCTGGCTGAGCCAGGTCCTCGAAAATTCTGATTATATATCTAGTTTTCTAGTGCTGGTAAGTGTTGTCCTGTTTTGTGATTTCAAATGAGGTTAAGCAGTCTGGCCAGTAAAAATCTGGGCTGAAGAACCGGGGATTGTCAAATACAGGAGGTGAAGTGATACCAAGGCATCAAAATGGACCCTGTGAGAAGTAAACAAACTAAGGCAGCAGGAAAACAGTTTAAAAGAAAACTGAGTACAGAAATTTCTGATGATTTAGAAGGATATGAATGCTTTAGAGGACAAAGAACACTAAAAAAGATTTAAGACAGCTACTACATATGTACTGTACACTGAATTGCTGGAAAAAGTTACAGTCAAGAAGGAAATTGAACAAGTTGAAATGGGTGATACCAACTTGTTGATGGAACTAATAGAAAATAACAAAACTGCAAATGAAGAAATAGAAAAACTGAAGGGAGAAAATGATGAAGAAGAAACTGAGAGACAGTGAGGATAAGGCAAATATTGTGGTTGCACCAATACGAGAGGAAAAATCCAATACGGGAGGAAAAATAAGTCTGAGTGGAGTGGCAAAATGAGGAAAATGAAAAAGAAAAAAAAGATTTAATAACAGACAAATTATAAATGAGCAGGACCAGCAAAATAACATGAAAGGTGAAATGAGTAAGAGTGGACAAGAAAATGAAGTTCCAGTACCATAATTATGATTGCTCAGAAGAAACAAACAGTGGTGCAAAACACAGTGGAAAGATGATGTGTGATCAAATTCAGTGACCATGAGAAAGAACAGAAACCATAACAGATTAGTAACCCCCCCATTTGCAAAGAATGAAAAATTTGAATGAAAATAGTACTAAAAACGCAACTCATTAAAATGATTAAATCCTGTTAAGAATGTTACAAGATAGGAAAAATAACAGAAAGTTAAATAGTTCTACAAAATACATGAAAGAACGAATTAAAAAGTTTCACAATGGTCCTAGAATGTTCTATTGCTGATGAGAATAAATGGAAGGTCATGGAAGGCTAAAAAAAAAAAAAAAAAAAAAAAAAAAAAAAAAAAGGAAGTTTACAGAAAGTAGTGGAAATTTCTAGAATGTTTCATTAGGGTATATAAACAGTACTTCTACCCCCTGGGGGTAGGGTTTTTTTTCAAGAATACTCCCCCGGTATCCCTGCTTGTCGTAAAAGGCGACTAAAAGGGTTGGGGGGGGGTTAGTGCCCCTCCCCGGAAAACAACTAACTAAAAACACAAACAATAAGCCTCGGACAATGACTGACCAAAAGATGACGACCAAGGACCGGACAAAGGACATGGCAATTGGAATGTAAGGGGAACGAATGATGAGGTGAAAGAGAGAGAGATTGTCAAGGTGCTTGAGGGTGCGAAAGTTGATGTATGCGGAATAACTGAAACGAAATGGAGAGGTGAGAGTGTGAGAGAATGGGAATATGGATGGGGTATATGTGCAGGAGTAGGTGAGAATGAGAGGGCAAAAGAAGGAGTATGTACAGTGCTCGTCAGAAGTATTCAGCGTTGTCCGCCGGGCGCGCAATACTTATGGCCCAAAAAGAATCACCCATTTTTGGGGGTAAGAATTGAGCCACAAGTTTGAGCTCCGAGCATGACGTCACGGTAGCCTGGGGCCTTCCGACGCGCTGGTTGGTTCCCGCCTCAGTCACCCACGGGCTGCCTGAGAGAGAGGAACTCCGCCGAGTGTCCCTCTCAAATTGCGCCATTTTTTACCGAGTGTCCCGCAGTGTTTTGGCCTTCAAAACTTTGTTATGGCACCTACCCATGAACTATCGAGTGAAATCATATCCCAGATCATTGCTCTAAAGGAGGCAGGCCACCAGACAAAGGAAATTAGTGAATTGGTTGGTGTGGCACGATCGACAGTGCGTCGTTGGTGTGCGCGGTTTCGGGAGGAAAACAGTGGTGAAGTTCCCACAAAGAAACCGAGGTCTGGTAGGCCTAGGAAAACTTCCCCAAGGTCTGTTAATGTTTTAAAACGTGCAGTGGAGTTTAATCCTTGTGTGAGTGCAAAGGAAAATTAAGGAGAGCAACCCGGAAGTGTTTGGTGAGGTGTCAGTGAGAACAGTGTCTCGTAGGGTGCATGAGCTTGGTTACACAAGTCACAGGCCTGTGAAAAAGCCTCTTCTCTCTAGCAGCCAGAGAATTCGTAGGCTTGCCTTTGCTAATAAATATCTAAATTGGGGTGAGGAGCAATGGTTGTCAGTGTTGTGGTCTGATGAGGCAACGTTTAGTGTTACCTGTAACAGAGGAGCACGCAAAGGTAGTGACCCACTTGACCCACGGTATGTAGAAAGCACAGTTAAACATCCTGATTCACTCATGGTATGGGGTTGTTTTTCAGGGAAGGGTTTGGGGAAGCTTGTTGTACTTCCCAAGAACCTCAGAGTGAATCAGGATGTTTACCTGGAGCTTCTGTGTGATCATTTACCAGACTCCTTCGAGCTAACAGGTGCACGAGTGTTTCAGCAGGACGGTGCACCTGCTCACAAGGCCAAATCGGTCACCAATTGGCTTCGTGACTGCGAGGTATCATTCATGACAGACTGGCCAGGAAATAGCTCAGACCTCAACCCGATTGAAAACCTCTGGTACCTCGTAAAGAAGAGTCTCCAAGGGAAGGACGTGAGCTCTCTGCCT
The DNA here is from genome assembly GCF_032717465.1 of Coenobita brevimanus. NCBI lineage: Eukaryota > Metazoa > Arthropoda > Malacostraca > Decapoda > Coenobitidae > Coenobita > Coenobita brevimanus. The sequence goes on from NC_137025.1 coordinate 18,210,727, forward strand.
AAGCTGGAAGCCGCCATTCATGACTCCTGGGACAAAATACCCCTCCAGCACCTCAGGAGCCTCGCCCTTTCACTTCCAAGACGTCTCAGGTCCGTGAAGAAACGTAAAGGCTACCCTACGAAGCACTAAAGGTAAATAAAATGCATTATTTATATGTTTTTTCAATGTTGAAAGGTTTGTTTCTCAGGAGGGACGCAGGGCGCCCTATACTTCTGACGAGCACTGTATAGTTGTGAGTAAAAGATGGAAGAGGAGCATAAGAGAGTATGGATCAGTTGGGTCAAGGATTGTGTAGGTAAGATTGAAAGTTGGAATACAAATGTGGGCGATTGTGTGTGTGTATGCGCCAACACAAGATCGTGCAAGCAGAGTGAGAGAAGAGTTCTGGACAAATGTGGAAGTGTGCATGGAAAAGTTTGGAAGGAATGAGAAAGTCTTTTTGATTGGTGATATGAATGGTAAAGTAGGGAATGTGAAGGTGGATGGAATAGTTGGTGAGTGGGGTGTGCCTGCTGAGATAGATGAGAATGGCAGTGCGCTAGTGGACATTTGTGCCGGGAGGGGGTTGGTGATAGCCAATACCCTCTTCAGGCACAAAATGATCCACAGGTATACATGGCAAGTGATGAGAAGGGTCGGTGGTGAACTGAATGAAAGGAAGGCAATGACTGATTATGTGTGTATGGATGAAAGGATGCGAAAATGTGTAATGGATGCAAGAGCTTGCAGAGGTTGGGGGAGTGGACTTTCTGGCCACTACTTGGTGGTGGTCAGAATCAAGGTCCAATTAGGATGGAGAAATAGAAGAAGGGAAGGACGGGAAGAAGGAGTATTTGTAAGGAGAGTGGAAAGGTTACAAGAGGATGAGAAAAAGGCAGACTATAAGAGAGAAGTGGAGGAACGTCTGGGCAAATATGAATTGGAGCAGATGGGGGACGTGGAAGGTGTGTGCAGGATATTTACAGAGGAAATATGTGCAGCATGTGATGTGGTGTGTGGGATGAAGAGAAGACGGAGGGGTGGAACGAAGAGGTGAAACAGGCTGTGGCACAAAAGAAGAAAGCATACAGTGAATGGATGAGAAATAGGGGCGTGGAAGAAGTTGAGAGGCGGAAGAGAGAGTTATTTGTAGAAAGAAAGAGAGAGGTGAAAAGATTGGTAAGAGAGAGTAAGAAGAGAGTGGATGAGGAATTTGGAAGGAATTTGAGTGTAAAGTGGAGAGACAGTAAGAAAATGTTCTGGAAAGAGGTGAAAAGAGTAAAACAGGGTGGAAGTGAAGTTAGCAGGGGAGTGAAAGATAAAAATGGCAGATTACTAATGGAGAAGGGAGAAAAAGTGAGCAGATGGAGAGAACACTTTAAGGAATTATTGAACATAGAGGATGGAAGTAATGTGAGTATAAGTGGCTGGGGAATGGCTGGGAGGAGGAGGGAGGTGAGAAGACAGGAAGAAATCAGCAGGATGGAAGTTGTGGAAGAAATGAAGAAAGTTAAATTGGGGAAAGCCCCAGGAATTGATGGGGTGTGTGGCGAAATGCTGAAGTATGGGGGAGAGATAGTAGTAGAATGGATATGGAAGATGTGCAGATTGGCCTGGGAGGAAGGTAGAGTCCCGGAGAATTGGAAGTCGGGTATAATTATTCCCTTGTACAAAGGAAAAGGGGAAAAAGAAGCGTGTGGTAATCATAGAGGCATATGTCTTCATAGTATAATAGGAAAAGTGTATGGTAAGATACTTATTGACAGAGTTAGTGAAAGAACAGAAGAATTTGTTGGAGAAGAACAGGGAGGCTTTAGGAAGGGAAGAGGTTGTGTAGATCAGATATTCATTCTTATATCTTTAGTGGAAAAGTTTCTAGAGAAGGGAAAGAAGTTGTATGCAGCTTTCATGGATTTGGAGAAAGCATATGACAGGGTGGATAGACAAGGATTGTGGAAAGTATTATGAATATATGGAGTAGATGGGAAGTTGTTGAATGCTGTGAAGAGTATGTATGATGGTGCTAAGGCTGCAGTACATGTGGATGGTGAACTAAGTGAATTTTTTTCTTTGAAGGTTGGGTTGAAACAGGGATGTGTCATGTCTCCATGGTTGTTCAATCTGTACATGGATGGGGTAATAAAAGAGGTACAAGGTAGGATATGGGATGTTGGAGTGGCCCTGGTGAGAGAGGGTAGTGTTTGGAAACTCCCTGTACTGTTTTTTTGCAGATGATACTGTGTTGTTGACTGAAGACGAAGGAGAGCTGCAAGGCTTGGTGGATGAGTTTGGGAGACTGTGTAAGAAACGGAATCTAAAGGTGATTGTAGGGAAGAGTAAAGTGATGGTCTTTGAGAGAGGTGAAGTCAGTGAATGTACGGCAAGGTTGGAAGGTGAGGAATTGGAAAATGTGAGTATGTTTAAGTACTTGGGTAGTGTGATGAGTAAGGATGGAGGTTTGGAGGGTGAAGTGCTTGAAAGGGTACAGCAGGGAAGAGGGGTTGCTGTTTCCTTGAAAGCAGTGATAAGAAGCAGGGAAGTGAGCATGGAAGTGAAAAAGTTACTACATGACAGTATTATGATACGAACTCTAACATATGGAAGTGAAGTTTGGACGTTGCTGGAAGGACACAAGTCAAGAGTGAGAGCAGTGGAAATGAGTTATTTAAGAGGAGCCTGTGGAGTCACATGGAGAGACAGGCTGACAAATGAGGATATAAAGGAGCGTTGTGGTGTGGATGTGGATGTGATAGGAAGCATTAGGAGGAATACATTGAGGTGGTTTGGCCATGTGGAGGGGATGGAGGATGAAAGACTGATGAAGAGAGTGTATGTGAGTGAGGTGGAGGGGGGAAGAGGGAGGGGGAGGCCGAGGATGAGATGGAGGGATGGGTTGGAGAGGTATATGAGAGAGAGGGGTGTGAGTTGGGAGCGGGGCAGTGAAATGGCAGGGGACACGGCGATGTGGAGGCGATTTGTTTGTGGCCACCCCGAACGGGATTGAGGCATCTGGCGATAGATAGATAGACCTGCGCAGTGAGCTGGAGATGTCAAGTAAACAACCGAATTCTCTGTTTCACTTTCAATGTTCTGTAGAGTTCAGTATGTACATTACCCTGAGTTTGTACCCTTTCAGTACTTTAGTCAATTACAGTACTGTACCTAAGTTTACCGTATTGCGTTACTTAGTTTTGTGGATAATTAAGGCACTCCGATTGGATTGAGCCTGAGCAGGTTTACATCCAAGGGATGGTTGGGGTTTACTGCTCATGTAATGCCACTCAGGGATGAGTGAGACTGGTCACTCTCATCTTAAATGTCATGACCAACTTGCCTAACCCCAGGCTCCTATGCTCCTTCATGGGGCAACACAGGATTAGGTGATGAATGAATGAATGAATGAATGAATGAAATAATGTGAATACACTATGTTATGGTATGAAAAAATAGTTTTTTCTTCCAAGTCCCCACCCCCCTTTTCAAACTGAAAAATCCTGCGCACAGCCCTGGAACATGTCAGGATGAACAAGGGGATGGAAGGATACCACAAATTGACTTAGGACCTCCCCCCAGAAGGTATTAAAAAACACTGAAATCACAGTACACTCAACCCCCTGCTATCACGCGTTCAGCTATCATGCTTATCTGCTATCACGCACCCATCAAATGCACAACCATACATGCTATCACGCACCCCAAGACCGCTATCACGCGTCGAGTTTGAAGATAGGCTAAGTGAAACTTATTCACATGGCACTTCATATGAGGTTTGCAGAGGATACGATGGTTAATCGGAACGGTAACGTGGTAAAATTCCTGATTATAGCACAGGCATTTGGAATGCTTCTGAACGGATTCCTGCCGAGGACATGACGGGCAAATCAATGACCAAAACCCATTCGGCTCGAAAGAATATATCGTACTACAGCATTGAAATTTAGCCTAACGCTGAATACTTATTAATATTGTATTTTAGAATAAATATCAAATGTTTTGAAACCCTTATAAAGAGTTAATATTTCTTATGCCGAAAAAACTGTGATGTCGATAAAGTAATCACATGTTTACAACTGAGACGGGGCTCTGACGACAGTGTGAGGAATGTGTGTAATAGCGTCCAAGTTTTGTTCCACTTAAATGTTCCTCAGCCATTCCTGATATAAGGTACCATGTGATACCCCCTTTAGCTGCGGACACTAAAGAAATGGAGACAGCCAATGAGATCTGGTGGCAACTAAGCCACTCCCAAGCCTCGGAACCAATCAAACCACCCAAGCTGTAATCCTTATAAAAGTTTGATGGCCTTTTATGTTGTTTATTTATTCATTATACTGTTATTATTAATATAATAATGCTTTATTTCATGTCAGAGGAGAGATTGGCAGGAAATCATAGGCATAAAGTGGTTAAAAGTTAGAAAAATGGGCCACCGAAAAACCAATTAGAAATTTTCCCGTTGATTGTTCAGTTCAGCTATCACGCATTCAGCTATCACGCGCGTTTCCTGTGACCAATTAGGCGCAATAGCAGGGGGTTGAGTGTATATCACAATGTTTGTTCATGAAATGCTATTCATTAATATGAAATCATGTTTCCCTTGTTGTTCAGGACCAGTTGGATGCATTTTGGCAAGGAATCACTTAGATATCTAGTGTAACCTAAGGACATTTCTTTGCACCAAACATTTGTCAGTTCAGTCTTGAAGTTGTCCAGATTACATGTCTTTTTCTCTGCCATGATTTTCTTCATCTTTGCCCAGCAGTTTTCAATCGCACTTAAATCCGGACTATTGTCAGGTCAGTCAAGGATCTCAATCCGGATTATTTATCCTGAAGCCATTCTGTCACCGTTCTTGACTTATGACATGGAGATGAATCGTGCATGAAAAAGTCGCACCCACGAATAGCTAAAAAGTTTAACAAATGATCTTTCAGAACTTGAATGTACCGGCCACCATTCATCATCAAGTTCTTTGGAAGAAAGTAGAGCCCTCCCCTTCCCATTTCACCAGAGAAACACCCCCATACCATTACTGACTGTGGGTGCTTAACAGTCAACACCGAGTAAGCAGGGTCATATCGACTACAGGAGGCAGGGCGACAAATCTTGGCCGAAAATGCACTTGGAACACTTGAAATGTTCTTTCATCAGAAAACGTAACTTTTCTCCACTCATCCGATGTCCAGTGTGCATACTTCTTGGCAAAATGAATGCGCTGCTTCTTCATGCGCTCAGTGAGAAGCGGTTTCTTGGCTGCGGTGCGGTTTGGCAAACCCAGCTCATTCTGCAAGCGGTGTTGGATAGTTCGAATTGAGACGTCTTGTAACAGCTGGGGATGCATTCTCTTCAATTCCGCTGCTGTCAGTCGAGGATTCTTGATTACTTTCCTCTTCAGAAGCGTATCTGTACCTCTGGAAGTTGTCCTCTTCTTTCTGCCGCCATACTTGTGCTCTGGTACGACATCAGGTGGCAGGCCGCACACTGCAACAAGAATCTTTATGACGGACAACTTTGCGCCTCCAATACATTCACAAATCGTGCTGACAGGGACATTATCCTGCCTCCATGCAATGATGCGGACCCTCTCATCCCTTATGCAGTACTTTCCAGGCATGACAACTCAACTCTAGGAATATAACAGGGCAAAAAGAGGGAGGTGCAAGCTCAGAGCAACGGGAACATATACTCCCACTCTCGTTTCTGGGCAAGCACTGACATGCTGAGTGTCTTAACACCTCATGCCAACACCAGAGGAGTTGCCAGTTATTTCATGCCCCAAAAATTCACTTGGTAGAGGTGTAAACACAAAGCAATGACACAACTCTCCCATAGCAATTCTGTGTGTACGTCCTAAGTCAATTTGTGGTGGGTGTGTATATACAGTACATATATATATATATATATATATATATATATATGTACTATATAAACAATGAAGTAATAGGGATAAAGAAAATGAACAGAAAAGTAATAATGGAAACGGGGAGGGAATGCGAAATGAAACTTCAGTACTATACAAAATGAAGGTGTGATCATATATAAAAGAAGAAACTGGACATTATATGTCTAACCAATATGAAAATGAACAGTGACACTGATACAAATGTGCTAGGATGGAATGACTTTAATGTATGGAGGGGAAACAATAAAAAAAAAAAGTGGAGCTTTGCTGGTTATGACTCATAATAAAAATAATGGCAAAAAGGAGAGATCTTCAGAATAACACAGCAGAGGTGACAGGACAGGAAATACAGGATGATCAGGGTAGAAAATTGGTTATAGTTACTACGTACATGCCTCCTCAAACACAAATGTGGAGAGAGGAATATGAACGTCTGATGGGGAAGACCCAAGATATATAACAAAAATTGATTGGAAGAAACAATAGACTGGTGTTGACTGAGGATTTTAATTGCAAGGAGGTTAATTGGGAAGGACTGGATGCAGGGACAGAGAAAGAATCTTAGAGGATGCACAGCAACATACCTGATGATAGAAAATATTCTAACTCAATGTCAGGAAATACAAGAACGAGATGATACAATGAACCACCGATATCGAAGCTGATATTTACAGAAGATCTTAATGATGTGGTTAAGCCAGTATCCCCTGGGGAAAGCGATCGTTTGGTCACTGAAATGCAGGTGTTGATGAGAGAAATGGGAATGTTAGGAGAAACACATAAACAGTATAGATAAAACTATGGAAAAGCAAACTCAGACTCCCTGAGACATTTCTTTGGTAGTGCAGACTGGAACAAAATGACTGGTGGAAAATATACATAAGAAATGTGGTCACTCAATGAAGTGCTGCTCTCTTGTGGCTGCCCTTTCCTCTCTTCCTTCCTTCCTCGTTTGTCCTTCTTCTTTCTGTCCTCTTCCTTCTGTCTACAGGTGACTCTACACTAAGTGACAAGCCAAATGGCTTCCTGTTCACCAAGAAGCCATTTACTATGCTGGGTGGTAACCATATACCCATACTATGGCACCTGGTGCTTTAGTGGTAATCAAGGCATTCCAACTGGATTAAGCATGTGTTGGTTTATATCCGAGGAGTGGTTGGGGTTTGTTGCTCACATAATGCCACTCAGGCATGAGTGAGGCTGGCCACTCTCATCTTAAATGTCAGGACCAACTTGCCTAGTCTTGGGCTCCTACGCTCCTCATGGGGCAACACAAGATTAGATGATGTGTTTTGTACCAGTAAATGAAACGGGTATTAGTAGACATGCCCCAAAATCTGCCATCCAAATGGAAAGGAAAATGGAATGGTTTAATTATAAATGTAGGACTGCACAGGAGGAGAGACATACAGTACTGTACAACATGGAACAGGTTAGAAAGAACACATAGCAAAAGAGTCTGTAATGAATAAATGGTAAGAAATGACTATTAAAAGTACGAAAAAAAGAAGAAATGAAATATGAGAAGGACACAGAGACTAAAATTAACCCCTAAAGACCATTCATCATCGATCGATGTGTTTTAGACATAGTATGTTCAGTCCAATCTACATCAATTTAGTAGAAGCCGCAAAAAACTGGGGAGAGGTTGCCACGCCACTTCAGTGATGTAAATGGAAGCTAGCAAATGGGAACAACAACATCTGGTGGTGTCTGGCATGGTTGGTCCCCCTAGATGTGGTGGGAAGGCCACCCCTCCTTGGCCATCTCTCCACCTCCCTCTACCCCATTGGATCCTCTTCTCACTGTCTCCTCCCACACAAATCCCCCCCAAACTCCTTCTATACCACTGTGGGGGTGTGTAGCAGGCATATTCCCTCCCTACTGAGGTCCTCCCATCCCTCTCCACCTCCCAGGGCCCTCCCACACCCACTTCACCTCCTTTTGCCCCATTGGTTCCTCGTCTAACTGTCACCTCCCACCCACATCAACTAAGCCAAACACAACGTCATTGTGTGACTGACTTACAAGTTTTTTATTTTTTTAAGCAAGGAAGAAGGAACCAAATGCCAGGAGCCCAAAAACCATTCCTTCCAAGAAAAAAATATAAACAATACAAAAGAGAGCCAAATTCATGATCCGATCATTTCGAGATGGCTGGACACATTGCATTTGAAAGACTGGAGATTATAGGAAGTAGGAAATATAGGCAGAGAGAGAAAGTTCCAGAACTGACCTGTTGCACAAATGAAGGACTGGGAGTAATGGTTAACTCTTGCATTAGAGAGTTGGACAGAAATGGGATGAGAGTTTGTTGCTAGATGGGTGCTACACACCCATCAAAAAGATGGAGAGATGCAAGCAGACAATTCAGAGGAGCAGTGACCATTGAAGCAGCAATAGAAAAGAGATAATGATGCAACAGTGCTGTGAAGAGACAGAGGTTGAAGAGAGCCAGTAGGAGGAGGAGAGTTAATGAGACGAAAAGCCTTTAACTCCACCCTACCGAGGGGAGCTGTATGTGGGGAGCCTCCCCACATTTGAGAGTTGTATTCTACACAGGGGCGAATAAAACCCATGTATAAAGTCAACAACTGTGTGGGGGTAAAGAAGGTAGAGAGTCAGCTTACTACACCTAATCTCTTGGAAGCAGATTTTACAAGAGATGTAATATGATCTTTCCAAGACCTGAGAAAGAGAATGAAAACCCCAAGTATGTTTAAGGATGATGCAGGACTAAGCTGGATATTATTAAACATTAGTGGGTACTCCTGTGGAAGATTTTGTCGAGCTGATGGGTGTTTGAACTGAGACTTTGTTGCATTAAAAACAACAAGATTATTTTTACCCCAGTCAGAGATACGAGCCAAGTCAGACATTAAGTGTGACATAGCCTCATCCCTTGTTTGTTTAAGTAACTGCTGAGATGAACGTTGCGAGAACCGAACAGAAAGGTGAAAGGTGGAATATTCAGCATTTGAGTGGATAGGGTTAGATGCACAACTTAGAAGGTCATTGATGAATAAAAGGAAGAGAGTTGGCGATAGGACAGAGCCCTGAGGAACACCACCACTGATAGATCTAGGAAGAGAACGATGGCCGCCTACAACAGCAGCTATAGAACGACCAGAAAGGACGCTATAGATGAGGCACAGATAGAAGAACAGAAACCGTAAGACGGCAGTTTGGAAATTAAAGATTTATGCCAGACTCGATCAAAAGCCTTTGAGATGCCAAGTGCAATGGCAAAGCTTTCACCAAAGTCCCGAAAGGAAGATGACCAGGAGTCTGGAAGGTAGGTGAGAAGATCCACAGTGGAGCGTCCCCGACAGAACCCATACTGACAATCAAAAAGGTTATGATAGGAAAGATGCTTTAAAATTTTTCTGTTAAGAATAAACTCAAAAACTTTTGAGACACAGGATGTTAAAGCAGTTGGGCGATAGTTAGAGAGCCGGGAATGGTCATCCTTCTTTGGGATTGGCTGAATGAGAAGAAACTTCCAGCAAGAAGGAAAGGTGCAAGTTGATAGACAAAGGTGAAAGACTTTACCTAGGCAGGGTGTAAGCACAAAAGCACAGTGCTTGTGGAAAACAGGAGGAACCCCATCAGGCCCATGTGCCTTGTTAGTATTGAGGCCAGTGATGGCAGAAAATACATCAGCTGAAGAAATTTTAATGTCAGCCATGAATAAGTCAGAGGGGGGAAGAGATGGAGGAACAGCTCCAGTGTCTTCTAAGGTGGAATTGGAGGAGAAGGTCTGAGCAAAGAGATATGCTTTATCAGTAGAAGAAAGTTATTGCCCTCGACCTGTTTTATGCAATCGAATGTATATTAAATCTGTTATTAATTGTATATGTAAGGTAATAACCCAAGAATATTAGTTTCTTTGTATAATTTACCCATTTTCATCATTTTCAATGGGAAACTACTGTGATTGTATGGTACCTGCAACTTAAGATTTTTTAAAAATTATTTCTGCCGTTCAACCATTTACACACATCAATACAGGCTTTTTAGCATATTATATAACATATACATGTATTTTATTGTATTATTTACATGCATAACCTAATATTTTTACATGACACGCAATTTTTTTTTTTTGTTCAGTTATTTCATTCATTTATATAATCATAATGTTTTTTCTTCATTTATACATTTCAAGATATGTATATAGAAATATTTGATATGCTTATGCAGTGAATAAATAAATTTTTATTTTGCATGCAAAGGTAATTTTTTCCCCTTTTTATGCCCACTCGTACAGCTTGTTTCACACCTGAGCACATGTTTCATACTGATTTGGGTGATTTTTGCAAGGTTATGTGGCAAAAAATAGGTATACACCAAAACTGTCCTATTATCGTTCAAACATGATAAGTAACTACTGTACTGTAATATAATAGTTGATGGTCGATTGTGTGGTAATCATTAGGCCTATGAGGCTGATATTGGCATTGTCAGGTGTGTAAATTAAAGCTCTTCAAATCGGTAGGAGAAAATTTTACCTGGGAGAAAGTTGAAAAATCGATGCCTTTTTGTGCCCGGGGTGACAGTTGGGCCGGGAGATTTGTGGACTTAGGGGTTAAGGAACGAAAATTGTTCTACACACTTTTAAATGGCAAAATGAAATTAAGAGATACAATAGTGGGATTGAAAGATGGGGAAGTGTTATATGATAAGGATGAGGATACGAGTGAGATAAAACACAACAGGCTACATTCAGTATTTGCATATGAAGGTGAATTTATAGGATCATGTGCAGAAGGGCAGGCTCAGCAATCGCTAAGGGAATTAGATGTTAGATGGCACTGTTGGAGGGATATTAAAAGAACATGCAAATCAACTGGAGCAGCCAATTTATCCATCCATCCAACATTCAATCCAATGTCGCCACATGAAGAGCGTAGGAGCCAGGGGCTAGGTAAGTTGGTCCTGACATTTAAGATAAGAGTGACCAGCCTCGCTCACCCCTGAGTGGCATTACATGAACAATAAACCCCAACCACCCCTTGGATATAAACCTGCATAGGCTCAATCTGACTGGAGCACCTTAATTACCCATTAAACCACCAGGTGCCATAATTTGGTTATATGGTTACCACCCTGCATAGTAAATGGTTTCCCGGTGTACAGGAAACCATCTGGGTTGTCACTCAGTGTAGTCACCCATAGACAGAAGGAAAAAGAAAGAGTGAAGGAAAGAAAGACAGAAGAGGGAGTAGTCACCTGTAGACAGAAGGATGGGGAAAGAATGAAGGAAAGACAGAAGAGGAAAGTAGTAAGTGAGGAAAAGGCAGACACCCAAATCAATTAATATTATTAACTTACACCAGAGTTGCCAATACACTGTAAAAGGGAAATATAGTGAAAATTTATAAACAAGGCGATAGAGAGGACCTGCTTAAAAACAGAACAATATCCCTCACCAGCACTGTTTGCAAACTGTGTGAATTACCAAGAAAAGGTGAATTAAGTTCCTAAAGAAAATGAGGTAATGACTGCAAAACAGTTTGGATTCTGGTAAGGCTCATCATGTCACAAACATGCTGAATTTTTACAGCAGAATGGTGGATAACATACAGGAGTGAGAAAGCTGGGCAGAATGCGTCAATCTATTTTTGAAGGTGTTTGACAGGATGCCACACAAAAGATTGCATGGAAATTAAAAACTATTGGTGGTGTGAATGGAAAACTGCTAAAATGGAAAATTATGTGGTGGGGAGGCAAATGACAGCGTAATAAAGATACAAGTCTTCTCAATGGTTGCGTGTGACTAGTGTAGTGTTACAAGGTTCAGCTTTGGCTCCAATTTTGTTTTTGATGCATGTAAATATGACAGAAGGCTTATTCAATTATATGAATATGTTTGCATATGATAAAAAAAAATATGAATCAAATCCAGAGTGGTGACAGTTGTGAGAAGTTGCAAAATGATTGGGATAAGTTGGAGCCAGACTAGGAAAATGAGCTTCAAAAAAAAAAAAAAAAAAAAAAAAAAAAAAAATGCAGATGTCCTACAACTGGGAATAAGGGGCAAAAGACCTAGTTATGAGTACAAAATGGGAAAAGAGAGGATCAGCAAAGCAAGGGAGGAGAAAGACTTTGGTGAGACCATATAGGATAATCAATTAGCAGAGAAGCATATTAAAGGGATCACTGAGGGGGTATATAGATTGATGGCCAATAGGAGAGTGGCTTCCAGCTATCTGGATGAGATGTTGAGAGATAATTGTGTTCAGGATAGGACCAAAATTAGAATATGCAGCAGTGATATGGTCACTGCATTTGAAGAAGAATATATATATAAAAACTGGAAAAGGTACAGATGACGGTAGCTAAAATGCTACTAAGAGGGAGCAAACTGTCTTGTGAAAAGAGACTGAAGCAGAAGACACCAACACTCTGTTAAAGAAGTGAGAGGAGATTTCATTACAATGTTTAAAGGCATCAGAAAGCTGGAAAAGGTGGACAGAGAAGATCTGTTTGTGAATGATGATGTATGGACAAGAGGACAGTACAGTCGCGTCGCAACTTAGGCTAGGGTTACGTTTCCAAGGCCTTGTTCATTTGTTTCATTTATAAAGGCTCCAACATGCTTGCACATGTCAGCCTTGGTCACCTAATGGTGGCTCTCCATGCTGCTCGATCTCTGGCAGCCTTCCTATTCAGTTCCGTATCAATGAGGTCAAATTCTACGACCTCATCCTAAGTCTTTTTCGGTCTGCCTCTTGCAACCTTATCCCCAATGTTAACACTTCTCACTTCATCCACCTAGGATAAATGTCAACCCCCATCCTCTCCACATGCCCAAACCACCTCAATCTACCTCTCCTCATCACAACACTAATACATTCCAGTCCCATCCTTCTTGTCAACACTTCCATTGGAAACCTAGCCCCCCCCAGGCCTCGCATTCAAGGATGCACTGCACATCCACCTAATCATTGTCATTTTTCTGTACTTCTGAGCCTGTGAATATCCTCTTCCTTTTCTGCCCAGGTCTCACTACCATACAGCATTACATTCCTAACACATGCTGCATGCAAAGATCCCTTAGCATGGAGGGAGAGCCCTCTCAATGTCAGGCAAGGCAACAGCTCCATAAACTTCTTCCAACCACTCCTCACTCTAGTCACAGAGCTAGATCCAGCCCCACCTCCAGCACACAACAGGTCTTCCAGGTAACAAAACTGTTCCACACACTTGACCCACCAGCAAGATCAATCTTTTCATACCTGACAATCTCCACATGCTCTCCCTGACACACACACACGAAGTCAACACCATCTTGCAGTCTACCTTTAATACCGTTACATCTCTTATACATCCACTTAACCTTTAATACCGTTACATCTCTTATACAGCCACTTACCACAAACACTGCACAAGATGGAATTATTTCACCCACCCTTGTGGCAAACCACATGTGGCCATGCTCACTCTTCTTTGACAGTACTGCCATCAACCCTATATACCATCATTTTTGTTTTATCTGCATTTACTCTCAAGCCTTTGTGCCCCATACCACCTCTCCACTTCCTAAATCTTTCCTCTGCCTCCTTTTCATTCTCTACAATCAACAGCAAATACAGTAAGCTTGCCCTGAAAGCGTTTGCACCGAACACGCTTGCTATTATAACCAGTAAATGCTGGGATATGTAGAAGACAACGTAAAATTAAAGAACCATTACGAAAACTGTATATTTACGCAAGAGGGACCTTTGAAAGGCCAAACCCTCAAACATCAGCACAGTGCGCAGGGTTTGTTCTGATCAAGTGATCACCTGGGTGGCCATCTTAAATTATTCAGCGAACGAGACGTTCCCCAGCACAGCTGGACGTTATCCCACGCTCCGACTCCTTTGCTCTTTCAATAATGCCTAAGCGATCATCTAACGGTGCTGTTGAGGGTGACAAGCCTAAAAGGGCTCGTAGTGCTCTCACAGTTGCTGAGAAAGTTAAACTTTTAGACCAATTAAGGTCAGGTATGTCTATGATTCGCATAGCGTGTGTGGTGGGACGAAACGAGTCCAGCATATGACCATTAGAGACAAGGAGAAGGAGAATCGTAAGGCCTACACCGACCTTAACCCCACAACAATGAAAGTGTGCTTTTTTCCCCAGGGAAAAAGCCCTGGTGAAGACAGAAAAGGCACTGAGTCTCTGGCTGGAGAATATGGTATAATGCAGAGTTCCTGTAGAGGGCGCACAGTTGGCTTAGAAGGCTAAACCCTCTACGTGTCTTTTTGGGCTGAACTTTCTGTGGAGGATCAAAAGGAGTTCGCTGCCAGCCCTGGGTGGGTGACAAATTTCAAGAGGCCCTTCAACCTTAAGAACATGAAGATTACTGGTGAGGTTGCCTCTCCTGACGCAAGTGCCGCCCAAGAATTCCCAAAGCAGCTGAAGGAGATCCTCAAGAAGAAAGGCTACCTTCCAGAACAGGTGTTCAACATGGACGAGACGGGCCTGTTTTGGAAGAAGATGCCCAGCAGGACCTATATCCATAAGGCGACAAAGCAAGTACCATGGTTCAAGGTCTGGAAGAACAGGATCACAGTCATGTTGTGCAGGAGATATACTGTCAGCTACAGTTGTCTACAGAGCGCAGAGACCTCGGGCACTAAAGGGAAAGAACCTGAACTGCCTTCCTGTGCACTACATGTTCAATAAAAAGGCCTGGGTGACAGGGCTTATTAGCACGGAATGGCTCAAGCGATACTTCGTCCCAGATGTCAAGGACAAGAAGCTACCCTTCAGGGTCCTGCTGATTTTTATTTATTTATTTTTTTATTTTTTTATTTTTTTGTGAGGAAGAAGGAACCAAAGGCCACGAGCCCGCAATAACTTCCCGCCAAGAGAAAAAACAAAATACAAGAGACAGCCAAATTCAAGATCCGATCATTTTGAGATGCCTGGACACACCGCGTTTGAAAGACTGGAGATCATAGGAAGCAGGAAATACAGACAGAGGGAGACAGTTCCAGAGCTGACCTGTTGCATTAATGAAGCACTGGGAGTAACAGTTAACTCTTGCATTAGAGTTGGACAGAAAAGGGATGAGAGTTTGCTGCCAGACGGGTGCTATGCGCCTGTCGTAGAGGTGAAGGAATACATGCAGACAGTTCAGAGGAGCAGTAATCATTGAAGCTGCGATAGAAAAGAGATAAAGACGTAACAGTGCGGCGAAGAGACAGAGGTTGAAGGGAGTCAGAAAGAGGAGTAGGGTTAATGAGACGAAAAGCCTTTGACTCCACCCTATTGAGAAGAGCTGTATGTGGGGAGTACTGACAATGCCTCAGGCCACCCACAGTCCCTCATGGACATGAATGAGAATGTTCAGGTTCCTTTCCTTCCACTGAACATGACCTCGATACTGCAGCCCCTTTACCAAGGAATAACAGCAGTGTTCAAGATGGCCTACAACCGCCTCACCTTCGCCAATATCTGAGCTTTCATCGACAAAGACCCCAATGCTGAACTTACCGAATGTTGGAAGCAGTTCAAGATTTCAGACTGCATCATCTACATCGAAGAAGCAAGCTGAGGTCTGAAGCGTGAGACTGTGAATGCCTGCTGGAGGCCTTTGTGGCCCAAGGTTGTGAAGGACTTCAAGGGCTTCCCCGAGGTCGGTCCCAAGGTCAGAAAGATTGTCGATTTGGCCATGAGTGTTGAAAGCAGTGGCTTCTCTGACATGCTGGAGGAGGAGGTTGAAGAGCATATCAATGAGCACCAGCAAGAACTGACAGATGACAACCTTCAGGAGCTTGTCATCTGAGGACAAAGACGACGATAGTCATAACGATGACAAGGAAGGAGAAGCTGCCCCTAGTGGATGGACCCTGGTTTCCTTTGCCCACTTCTTCAGGCAAGCCCATATTCTCCAGGATACTGCCACAGAGATGTCCCGAACATGGACCGAAGTGTTAAATTTTAAAGGATTATTGACGAAAGGATGCAGGCATACAAGGAGCTGTACGACCAAATGAAGTGGCAAAGGAAACAGCTCCCCATCATAACTTATGCCACATCCCTTGCCTCCAGCAGACTCCCAACCTTCATCTTCAACACCTTCAGCACCTTCATCAGGAACCCTTTCAGCACCAGAGTCTTCAGGGTCCCAGCTGTCTACTTCCGATTATAAGTCAACTACGATGAAGGTGTCGGAATGTTGACTGTTTTCCACAGTATTTGTAGGTTAAATATTTACAGTACTGTTCTGATAAGTTTATGTGCAATTTAAAGTACTATCAAATAAAGTTACAGTAATAAATAAAGACTTATAACCAGTTTACCTGATAGGCGTCGGAATGTTGCCTTTTTATTTGTGCGTTAACCCGCTGCGTGCCAGTGCCGTTTTAAAACGGTCTGATATAAATTCGCAGCCAGTGCCAGTGCCATTTTAAAACGGTTTAAAATAAAAAACTTCACTGTGACCGCATTTTTCAAGATTTGTGGGTAAAAATTGGCAGGCATGTGAGGTAACTGTTCCTCTACCATCCCCCAGGCTGTCAAGGCCATACACTCACTCGCTCCCCCCCCCCCGCGCTCGTTCTGCCTGTGTGCCTCACCCAGTGCTGTACATAGTGAAGGCATTTTGTAAATATTTTCATGTAAGTTGTAAATATTTTCTTGTAAGTGTAAGGACTATATAATGAAGTCAAGTTGTAAATACAGGTAACTCGCACGGAACACGATCTCACGGAACGCGCTCGCAATTATACACGGTAAGGGCTGGGATACATATAAGACAATGTAAGATTAAAAAAACATTATGAAAACTACAAATTAACGCAGAAGAGGCCTTTGAAAGATCAAATCCTCGAACGTCACCACAGCGCGCGGTTTGTTTTGATTACGTGACGATCTAGGCGGGAAATTATTCAGTGAGTGAGACATTCCCGAGTACAGTAGCACAGTATTTGTAAGTTAAATATTTACAGTACTGTACTGTTCTGGTAAGTTTATGTGCAACTTAAAGTACTATTAAATAACGTTAAAGCAAGAAATAAAGTCTTATAACCAGTTTACCTGATAGGCGTCAGAATATTGCCTTTTTTATTTGTTCGTTTTTTCCACAGTGCTGTACAGTATTTGTAAGTTAAATATTTACTGTTCTCGTATGTACTGTACTTACAAGCACTTAAATAAAGTTAAATCATTAAATAAAGCCTTGTAACCAGATAACCCGAATTATATGATTACCCATGATCGGAGTCGGAATATTGCCTTTTTTGTTTGTTCGTTAAACTCTTACTGTACTGCTTTTCTACAGTACTGTATTTGTAAGTTAAATATTTACTGTTCTGGTATGTACTTGTAAGCAATTAAAGCATTAAATAAAGCCTTGTAACCAGTTAACCTGATTTATATGATTACCCATGATCGGCGTCGGAATATTGCCTTTTTTTTGTTTGTTCGTTAAAGACTTATAATAAGAGAAAAATACATTTTTGTCTTGGTATCTTTACCTATTTGCTCAGGTTTGCTGTAATGGTTTGCAACTTGTAGAAAACTGTGACAACTTTCGGGAAGTGAACGAAAATCTGGGACATGACCTTGACTTCACCGTCTCATGTATCATCTGTCAGTTCACCACCGGCAATCGTGATGAGTGGATGTACGATTTTTTCGCTCGTGGCCATGCCTAACCACACCTAGTTTCACCCATTATCTCAACCCAGACAGAAAATACAACCTTTTTCCTCCCATGCAAAACACAAACAACCACCCTGTTTACGAGACAGCAATATATATTGCGAAAATAACAAGGTAAAATGATAAAGATGAACGTAAAATGACTGAGAAAGATGAACATATTATGACGGAAGAAATACGTTCTCCCTGTCTGTAAACGTATTTATTTCTGCTTTGTATCTGTATTCGTAATAATTAGACTTATTGTTAGTTCTGAAACTGCATTACGATTCTATTTTTAGCCATTCTCGTGGTGTGGGAGCTGGAAGTTGTGACACAACTTCCTTATTGCTAATCGGACTGACCCTTCACTTTATTCTCCCGTGGCAGAGTCTAGCCTTGGAGGACGTGCAGTTTTCTCATTTAGGACTGAAAATTCAACTCTTTCGCTCCCTTTTCCAAGCATGGGCACAACGATAACGTAAAAAATAACTTGAAACTACCATAAACATATATCAAAAAGGTGAAAATGTATTCATAACATTTTTTTTTTTTTTCCAGCCATTCCTAACAGATTATGTACTGAAATCATTCGATATCACAGTACTGCATTTCTAAGTTAAATATGTACTGTTCTGGTATGTACTTGTAAGTTAAAGCACTGGTACCAGTTAACCTAATTTATTACCTATGATCGGCGTCGGAATGTTTCCTTGTGTTTACGTACAGTATTTGTGTGTTGAAGTTTTGCTCAGGAGTACTGTATTTGTGAGTTATAACATTAAATAAACCTTCTAACCACTTAAAGTGCTTTCTAGTGACAGATAACAGCAAAACAACACATTTGGGGGGTCTAGGGAGCAAAATACGGAGTAGTTTAAATATACGCGATTTCGCACCTAACACGGCACGGTAGGAACGAAACCCTCGTGTTCCGTGCGAGTTACCTGTACCTTCTTGTAATTGCCAGGACAGTACGTAATGAAGTCAGGTTGTCCATATCTTCAAGTAAGTGTAAGATAATGCATTCACAGTGAGAAAGACACGCAAATTGTGATTGATGCTGAAGTAATAAGTAATCAGAAAAGTGAACTGAACATTGCTATACCTTTCCAGCATAAATACCTGAGTATATCTTACATAGAAAACGGGTTTCTCTCACATACATGGTGAGTGTGAGAGAACAGATATACGGTACCTGTACACGAGTATGCAGGACTCAATAAAACTGATTTCCGAGCCTCGGTGAGCATCTTAATGGCGAAATTCGTTGCTTCCACATCAAAATCTATCATTTTAGCACAAAAAAAAAAAAAAAAAAAAAAAAAAAAAAAAGATCAAACAAAGGCCGGCACTGGGGTGACCCATAGGGCTAAAAATAGCCAGCACAGGGCAGGTTAAAGATTTGCTGTGCTGCTTTTCCACAGTAGTGTATTCGTAAGTTAAATATTTACTGTTCTTGTATGTTCTTGCAAGTTAAAGCACTTAAATAAAGTTAAAGCATTGAATATAGCCTTGTAACCAGTTAACCTCATCTATATGATTACTGACGATCGGCGTCGGAATCCTGCCTTGCGGTTACATATTTGTGCAGTAATCACTCCAATATCTGACGTAATAGAGCCATAGGTAGGTCCGGATATTGGTTCTATCCGGATATTGGGCCCCAGCTTATGGACTTGTATTTATGGACCCTAACTCAGAGAAACACCTATACAACTCCCTCTGGACATGCATAGCACCTATTTAAGACCCAAATCACACCAATAAGGCACATAAATGACTGAAATAAATGCAAAAGAAACATAAAATGAGGGTTTAGAAGTAGGTTCATACAATAATAAACATTCTGGTGACTGGCTCCTGGACTGGTACTTATGGACCCTAACCTAGCCTAACTCAGAAAAACACCTTCCTACTGCACATGCATAGCTCCTAACACCCTATTCACTCCAATAAAGGACATTAAAGATTGAAATGAGGTAAGTATAGTAGGGAAAAAAGTACAGTATGAAACATTCTGCCTACTTACAGCAAGTCCATGGCCACCTTGATGAATAATCGCCTCCTCTTGGACTCTGACAGTAAGAAGGATTTCCTGAAGCACTTGCAGTACACTGTTCCTGAAGTCTTGCACTGAACTTAGTCAATCGCACACAGAAGTCCGTTCTCTTCACAGTGTGCACTCTTGTCTAATTAATGCTCCATTGTAACTTACTAAGTGTTGCACTTTAACTTTTCTCATTCTTCTAATTTTCCAAAGCCAAAACAAACAAGTCTATTTGCATTAAATTTTTTTTCAATTGAGTCTTTTCTCTCACAACTGTAAATCCATAGCACAACGCACTTTTTTTCACTGCACAACACTCTAAATTCCCGTGTGGTCTAGTGGAGAAGTTCTTGCTGTTTATTCACTGTCAGAGTCCGAGAGTATCACTGGCAGGTAACCTAGGGGTGCATCGCTGGGTCGTGGTGATGGCGTACCCACTGCAGACGACTCTGAAGACAGCCGCAAACTCACGTCGAGCGGTGACTCCACCATGGCCGATGTGCTGGGCTGTGGCTAGGAGCATGAGGGCCTGTCTTGGGGAGGCAACGGAGTGGAGCCAGGGCTGGGGACAGCGGGGGTCACGGGCCTGAAAAAACTGTCAATGGTTGATTGACGCAATGACCGACGATTCTGACGATTGATGATGCGCTGCCTGAAAGCACGCACTACCTCCACAAGTCCCAAGGGCCCCATCTCCCTGTCGCAGTCCAGGTGTTCCAGGTAGTCTAGGACGAACTCTAGATGTTCCCGGAGTGCGCTCAGCTTGGGGATGGCTGGAGTAGTGTCCTGCTGAGAGGAGTCCGCATCGTCGTCGCCTTCCTCGTCGGAATCTTCAAGTTCGGTACTGACACCTGCAACTGAAGACGCAATCTTGATATCAGACAACATCTGATACCCAGGATCGCCCTCGTCGTCATCCAACCACTCACGAACATCGTCCACATCAACATCGTCGCCGTGCATGGAAGTCATCCACGTCAAATCCTAGAAAATCGTACTCCACATCCGTTCCGTGAAGCAGATGAGACCAACCATTTTCCAGAGTCTTCACAGGGACTTCCTTCCATGCACTAGTCCAGTTGTACAGCACAGACTTGATGTTGTAGCGGCAAAGGTTTTCCAAAGTCCGCTTGCCTCGTGTGTCCCGTCCCTCCCTTGCGCTCATCCTCGTCCTCGAGAACAACCATCACCTCATCCAGGAACTTCCGACAGTATAGGCGCTTTGTTGCCACGATCACTCCTTGGTCCATTGGTTGGATGAGAGCAGTCGTATTAGGTGGCAGAAACATGCACCTAATACAGCCATTTTCAGCAACCAAGTCCTTGTCGCACGGGTGGACAGGTGCATTGTCGAGGAGAAGGAGGGCCTTTACCTGGTCGCACGGGATTCCCAGTGTCTTCGTCTGGTAATGGATGACCTCCTTGACGAAGTGGCGGTGGAACCAGTCTTTGAAGATCACAGCTGTAAACCATGCCTTCAAAGAATGGTACCAGACGACAGGAAGGACATCCATCACCCCACGAAGGCACCGAGGCTGCTTTGCGCGGCCAACAACAACAGGCTTAAGCTGGTGCATGCCGTCAGCATTGGCACAACACAAAGCAGATATCCGTTCCTTGGAGAGCTTGCGGCCAGGTACACGCTTCTCCGTCTCCTCGACTAGAGTGTTCGTTGGCAGCGAGCGATAGAATAGGCCAGTGTCGTCTGCGTTGTAGACTTGACCAAAAGTGAGGCCCTCCCTGACGATCAAGCCCTTCACCTTGTGCCGAAACTCGTCAACTCCATCCTCGTTAGCGTCCAATGCTTCGCCATGTGCTTTACGGTTGGTAAGGCCATGCCGTAACTTGAACGCAAAGAGCCAACCCTCGGATGCCTTGAAGTCTAGGGCGTCGTGAAGCCTGGCGAACTTCTCAGCAGCAGCCTTCAGCTCCGTACCACGTACCATCACACCAGCAGCACGTTGTTGTCGATACCAAATCAACGTGGATCGGTCGATTTCTGCAAACTTGGGGGTAAACATAACCTTCCTCTCCATGTTGCGTTTGCTTCTCGACGAGAAGTCAGCCGTGTATTGCATGAGTTTGTCTCAGGATCTCTAAATATCGAACAAAGTAGACCGGGCCAGGTTAAACTCGCGGAGAATGCGGGAAGAAGACCACCCCGCATCTACTTTCTCCAATATCTACCGTTTCTTCTCCAGAGTCAACACCACTCTCTTCCTTTTCTCAGGTGGTGGGGCCATCATCACACACACTAAGAGGAGGCCTGAGAGCAGCAGGAGTGCCTGCAGCAGGTAAGGCACCACCACAAAAGCGATCACGTGGGCAGCCATAACGACGAGCGTGCACTCGCGGCGAGAGACAGGCAGAAAGTGGGGAGGATGCAGCGGCGCTCTATCGGACGTCGGAGGAATGACGCGCCACAACAATGCTCTCTCGCGCCGCGCGCGGCAAGTTCAAATTACGGGCGGGAATTTTTTTTTTTTTTTTTTTTTTTTTTTTTTTTTTTTTGGGAATGTAGGATCCCGGGACGATTATGTCCGGGTAGTGGGGATGTTTGGATATTAGGCGTCCGGATATTAGAGTGATTACTGTATGTTGAAGATTTGCTATGCAGTATCGTATGGGTTCTAACATTAAATAACCCTCTAACCACTTAAATGCTTTACACTGATTACCAATGACAGATAACAGCAGAACACCACATTTAGGGAGTCTAGGGACCAAAATATAGAGTAGTACAAACTTACGCGGTTTCGCGCTGAACATGCTGCGGTAGGAAAGAAACCCACACGTTCAGGGCAAGCTTACTGTACAGGCCTACCCCAATATCCGGGAGGGTTGTGTACCAGTGGCAGTGTTCGGTCAGCAAGTATGTCGGATATCAAAGCAATTTTCCCCATAAGATACTGAAGAAAGGCTAGAGATGCACTCCAGGCCCAAACCCAAACTATCATATACCTTACTCAATCAATTGAGACTGACAGAGAAACACCATATGTAATGTTGTTATCCTCATAAACAATGCAATTGCTAAAAAAATGAGACATTAAACACCACACGCAGCATGCTATTCAGGCCAACAGACGCAGCATGAGGAGAAGAGTGGAGTGGACGAGTGGGCCAGGCAGGCGGGGGTCGGGGAGGGTGGGGAGACGGGAGGGAGACAAGCTGGGGAGGGGGATGGCAGGGGGGCACGTTGGGAGACAAGCAGGGGGGGAGGAGAGTGGGGGGGATGAGAAGGGAGACAAGACAGCCAAATTGCCCTACTATCCCCCACCCTGGTCTCTCATCTCTCTCTCTCTCTCTCTCTCTCTCACACACACACACACACACACACACACACACACACACACACACACACACACACTTGGGAGACAAGCTGGGGTGGGGGCGGGTGAGGGGACGGGAAGTTAGACAACTGGGGAGGGGACAGGGAGGGCGGGGTGGAAGGAGAGGGAGAGGAACAAGCTTTGTCAAAACATTCGTACGCGTCCCCATTGAACATCCAGAGTTGCACAGCCACCAGACTAAGTATTTCCCAACTGTCACTGAGACTGTGACACAGACCGCAAATCACGAGTACATATTCGGAGACAGTGGCCGTCTGCCTCTCTACCAAATGCCCAAAGTCGCCTGGTTGTGTTTCTGTGTGGCCACTCAGCATCTAACAGACCGCAAGCCATGAGTGAATGTACTGTACGGTAAAAATGCCCGTCTGCCTCATGACAGAAGGATGAAAATCCTGTCCACAGCCTCATTTCTCCCTCCTTCCTGTCCCTCCTCCATACCCTCCCGGCTCCCCCTTCACTCTCTCAGTCCCTACCCTCCTCCGTGGTGATAACACTGACTCGTAAGTTTTTAAGGATTTTTATGATTTATTTCACTACTATTGGTCGTAACAAAATTTCACGAAATCCACGAGAAAGCTCATGAAATTCTTCATCTAGATATATGCTTAACTCTTGGAAGATGCCGGGAAAATTTTGCACTAGGATGGTGGGAAGTTATTTGACAGTAAGTTTTACTCCTGAACACTTTATTCTCACTATGGTGACATGTGGAGGTGTAGGAGGACTACTTGGCCTTGGGATAGGCTACTGCCACCGAGATATAGGCCCTGAAGCCTTTGCCCAGAGTCGGACAAAAAAAAAAAAAAAAAAAAAAAAAAAAATGCATTTCTGTACTTTTATTTACCCATTTTGTGTGTTTTTATTAGATTATTTTATAGTATAAACATCACTGAAGATGATGGTATACCATTTCTACCAATACAGTATGACCAATTTCCAGTGGCATAATTGGCTGTGGAATTTTTTCTGAGCCCCAGGAGCAATCACTCGTCACAGATAACTGATTTTCAAACCATCTTCAGGTTTTTGAGGATTTTTGTTGTTTATGCACTGTTTTCTTGAGGTTTAGCATTAATATGGATAATCCAATGTGTGTTCTGATGTCTCAGTACGGCAGAATGATCTGAAAACAGTGCCAAAATTAGGAGGGGTACGGTACATACAGCAGTGTATGGGTGTTTTTTTCATGGTTTTCTTGGTGTTTTGCATTACTTTGGATATTCCTATATGTGTTCGGACGTCTAAGTATGACAGAATGACCTGAAAACAATGCCAAAGTTAGGAGGGGTACTATACTGTACATACGGTTGAGTATAGGGAGAGTGTTTTTTGGTTCACAATGTTATTTTTGTATGATTTCCTTGGTGCTGAAAATTATTTTGGATAATGCTATGTATGTTTTGATGCAAAAACACAGCAGAGTGACCATAAAACACTGCCAAAATAAGGAGTGGTACGGTACAGACAGCAGTGTATGGGTAGTGTGTTTTTGGTTTTCAGTGTTTTTTCAGCATGGTTTTCTTGGTGTTCAGCATTACTTTGGATATTTCTATGTGTGTTTTGATGTCAAAATATGCCTGAATGATTGGGAAACACTGCCAAATTAAGCTTAGATACTGGAGAAATACGTTAGGTATAGGTTGGAGGTTGGGTATGGGTAGGGTCTGGGTATTGTTGGGGACTAGTGTTCATTATCCGGATGTTGCCACTACCCAGACATGCCTTTGGCTCTGTTATGTCCAGATAAATAAGGGATTACTGTACGGTACTGTATTTTCAATATGTTCCAAAAAGACTACAAAGGACTGCATGCTACCAGCACTCTTTAACAGTCCATCCACCCTGATGTTTGGACATACACTGACATCAGTGACAGTGTGCAGTGTCACCACACAGAAATTTTAAAAAGCACTAGACTGAACTTTAGCAAGCACTAAGCTATACGTAAGCAGTTCAAATTTTTTACCTAAGACTTAAAATCTGCAAGATGGAGTAAAATCCAAGATTTATTTGTGCTAAATCTGTATGAAAAGCAATACATCTAGTGCCAATTTGGCAACACTGACAGTGTGCATGGCTGATTTTGCACCCGTCAACCTCCTCACAACACAGCTCCCTCCATGTGCACACATCACTCATCACAAAGTCAAAACAGTTATTTAGTATGTTCTAATCTTAACTGAACTTCAAAACATGCAATATACAGAGTAAAATTCAAGATTTACTTGTGCTAAATTTGTATGAAAAATGCTAGACCTAGCTCCAAACTGACAATACTGATAGTGTGTGCATGGCTGGTCTTGCACCTGCCAACCTCCACGCTACTGTACATCACTCCCTGCCAGTACACACACTACTCATCACATGCTGTCAAAACAGTTATACAGTAAATTCCATTAATTTAAAGGTCGAACATTTTTATGAGTCAAATTTATTTCATTTCAGCATAAGCAAGCTGCTGTCAATTGAGAAGAGTGAGATACTGTTGCTAGGATGGACTCATGCAGGCTGAGCAAGAGGAAGGTGCATTTGGTGACTAGAGTGCTGTGGCTGACAAGCGAGCCAAAAAATGGTGCAGTATTATAACTTTTCATCCATGCCCGCCCACTGAAATTAATTATTAATATTTGTATATAATTTAACCCTCATACTCCGTGTTTAAATATCGCGGCACCGTCAGATTGTGTGCATAAAAAACGGGAGGGAACTTTGAAACTAGTCTATTTTGTTTGCTATTTTATGCACTCAAAATACTGGACAAAATATGGGGTAACAATATATCACTTGAAAGCTTAGAGGCTGTTCTTTGCCATGATAAAGTCAGAAAGAAGGAATAATGATCATGGGGGAGAAAAAAAAAAAAAAAAAAAAAAAAAAAAAAAAAAAGGATATTGCTGGCTAAAAACGTAAAGAAAATACTATCTATCTATCTATTGCCAGACCCTTTAATCCTGTACGGGGTGGCCACAAACAAATCACGTCCTGGTCACCCTGTCCCCCGCCATTTCACTGCCCTGCTCCCAACTCACACCCCCTTCTCTCATATACCTCTCCACTCCATCCCTCAACCTCATCCTTGGCCTCCTCCCCCCCTCCACCTCACTCACATACACTCTCCTCATCAGTCTCTCACCCTCCAGTCTCTCCACATTGCCAAATCACCTCAGTATGTTCCTCCTAACACTTCCTATCACATCCACATCCACACCACAATGCTCCTTTATATCCTCATTTGTCAGCCTGTCTCTCCATGTGACTCCACAGGCTCCTCTTAAATAACTCATTTCCCCTGCCCTAACTCTTGACTTGTGTCCTTCCAACAACGTCCAAGCTTCACTTCCATACGTTAGAGTTGGTATCACAATACTGTCCTCTATCTATCTATCTATAGCCTAACACCCTAATCCCGAAAGGGTGGCCGCAGACAAAACGCCTCCAAGTCGCTCTGTCACCCACCATTAGACTACCCTCACCCAACTCACTCCCCCCTCCCTCATATACCTCTCAACTCCATCCCTCCACCTCATCCTCGGTCTACCCCTCCCTCTTCCTCCCTCCACCTCACCTACATACACCCTCTTAGTCAGTCTTTCATTCTCCGTCCTCTCCACATGTCCAAACCACCTCAGTGTATTTCTCCTAATCTTCTCAACCACATCCACATCCACACCACAACGTTCTTTCACTTCTTCATTCGTCAACCTGTCCCTCCATGTCACTCCACATGCTCCTCTCAAGTAACTCATTTCCACTGCTCTCACTCTTGACTTGTTCCCCTCTTGCAAAGTCCACGCCTCGCTTCCATACGTCAGGGTAGGGATCACAATACTATCATGCAGTGACTTTTTAACTTCCATACTCGCCTCCCTATTTCTCATCACTGCTTTCAATGAACCAACAACCTTCCTTCCCTGCTGTACCCTTTCATGCACTTCATCCCCCAAAGTTCCATCCTTACTCATCACACTACCCAAGTACTTGAATGCACTCACATTCTCCATATCCTCACCACCCAACCTCACTGTACATTCTGTGACTTCATTCCTCTCAAACACCATAACTTTACTCTTGTTTACATTGACTTTCTGATTCCTCTTCCTACACACTGTCCCAAAACCATTCACCAAACCTTGCAACTCCCATTCATCTTCACTCAACAATACTGTATCATCAGCAAACAGCAACACCTGAATCTTCCAAATCTCACCCTCAATCATTAGAGCCAGCCCCACATCCACTGACCTACCTTGCACCTCCTTTACAACCCCATCCATGTATATATTAAACAGCCATGGAGACATCACACAACCCTGTTTCAGTCCCACACTGAGATTAAAGAACTCACTCAGCTCACCATCCACTCGCACCGTAGCCCTAGCTCCTTCATACATACTCTTCACAGCACTCAACAATTTCCCCTCCATTCCATATATTCTTAATACTTTCCACATACCTTGCCAATCTATTCTGTCATAAGCTTTCTCCAAGTCCATGAAGGCAGCATACACTTTCTTTCCCTTCTCTAGATACTTCTCCACTAAACATCTTAGAACAAATATCTGATCTACACACTCTTTTCCCTTCCTAAGTCCCCCTTGTTCTTCTCCAACTAGCTCCTCTGTTATATGCCTAACCCTATCAATGAGTATTCTACCATATATTTTTTCAGTCACACTAAGAAGGCAAATACCCCTATGGTTACCACATATTTCTCTCTCCCTTTTTTCTTTGTATAAAGGAACAATTATACCTGATTTCCAGTCCTCTGGAACACTTCCCTCTTCCCAAGCCAATCTACATAACTTCCATATCCACTCCACAACAATCTCACCCCCATACCTAAGCATTTCACCACACACTCCATTAATTCCTGGGGCCTTTCCCATCTTGATCTTCTTCATTGCTTCCACTATTTCTGCCCTACTGATCTCTTCCTCCCTCCTCTCATCTCTCCTTCTCCCAGCCATTCCCCAACCACTTATACTCGCACTGCTCTCACTCTCTACATTCAGCAAATCCTTAAAGTGCTCCTTCCATCTCCTCAATTTCTCTCTCTTCTCCATCAATAATCTATTATTCCCATCTTTCACTCCCCTGCTATTTCCCCTTTCACACTGCCTTACTTTCTTTACCTCCTTCCAAAACAATTTCTTACTCTCCCTCCATTTCACACTCAGATTCCTCCCAAATTCTTCATCCACTTTCTTCTTACTCTCCTTCACCAGTCTCTTCACCTCCCTTCTCCTGCTCACATATACCTCTCTCTTCTCTCTCTCATCTTCTCCCCTACCTCTACTCACTAGCCATTCACTACATGCCTTCTTCTTTTGTTCCACAGCTTGTTTCACCTCATCATTCCACCATGCTGTCTCTTGCACACTCCTGCATCTCCTCCTCACTCCACAAACCACCTCATACGCTGCGCCTATCTCTTCCGTGAATATCTTACATACATCTTCCACCCCTTCCATCTACTCTAACTCATACTTGCCCAATCTTTCTTCCACTATGCTCTTATACTGTGCCATTTTCTCACTATCTTGCAACTTCTCCAACCTTCTTACAAGAGCTGTTTCCTCCTGTCTTCCTCTTCGTCTCTTCAACCATTTTCTTTGCAGTTTTAAATTGGCCATCACCAAGTGATGGTCCGAGACTCCATTCCCCCACCCTCTCCACACTCTTGCATCCAACACTTGTTTTCTCATTCACTCAACCACACACACATAGTCTATCACTGCCTTTCGTTAGGCAAGTTCACCATCCATCCTCCTCATTACTCTCCATGTATACCTGTGGATCATCTTATGCCGAGAGTAGGTGTTAGCTACTGCCAACCCCTTACTAGTACAGATGTCCACCAAAGCACTACCATTCCCAACTACTTCAGCTGGCATACCCCACTGACCAACCACTCCATCCACTCGTACATTCCCAACTTTGCCATTCATGTCTCCAATCAAAAGCACTCTCTTGCTCCTCTCAAATTTGTCCATACATGCTTCTACACTCGCCCAAAACTCATCTCTCACTCTTGCCACTCGGTCCTCTGTCGGCACATACGCACATACAATCGCACATGCTTGTATACCTACTCATCCTCACCCATACAATCCTTGCAGCCACTGTCCCATACTCTCTTATATTCTCCTTCCACTTCTTGCATATCACCAGACATACTCCCTCTCTTGCCCTCTCCTTCTCATTAACTCCTGCACATATACCTAAACCATATTCCCACTCTCTCACCCTTTCACCTTTCTATTTAGTTTCAGTCAATCCACATATATCCACTCTTGCATCCTCAAGCACCTGAACAATCTCTCTCTCTTTCACTTCATCATTCACTCCTCTCACATTCCATGTCCCCACCCTCAGAATGTCCTTTGTCCGTTCCTTAGTTGACAACGTATGGTCCGTCCTGGTCCGAGGCGTTTTATTTGCTTGTTTTGTTAGTTCTTTTTATGGGGTGGGACACTAACCCACCACCAACCCTTTCAGTCGCCTCGTACGACAAGCAGGGATACTGGGGGAGTATTCTTGAAACCCCCCTACCCCCCGGGGGTTGAATAGTCTTCCCAGATCACAGTGAAGACACTGCTCTGCCGTATATAACACCCCAACTGGCAGGTAAGTTGTAACGCTTCCATACATCACATCTGCATTCAAGTGATCTGTATTCGGGATGCAGGGTAGTGCAGCACTCTTTGGCCCGAATGATGCCCCCCTGATATCCCCTTGCAGAGGCCCGAACTCAGCCGCCACGGATTAGCCTGCCGCACCGCCCGCCCTCTCTCTCTCTCTCTCTCTCCCCGAGGAGAAGGAGGAGTAACTTTTTCACTTCCATGCTCACTTCCCTGTTTCTTATCACTACTTTCAAGGAACCAGCAACCTTTCTTGCTTGTTGTACCCTTTCAAGGAGTAGACTGTAGCATCAGTCGAGCAGGGCAGTACTCCCGAGGTGGATGCAAAGCTGATGACAGGAAGTGCTGGAGCTCCCGTTTCATCAGCTCTCAGGACTAGTTCCTGACCATCCCCCTTTGCTGAACTTTTTCAGTGTCTCATTAACACAGAGAGCAGGCCAGCATGCTCTCCAATACAAATTTCTCTATCTACACCAACCTACATGCACAGTACACACTACATTTCCTTTTCCAAAATTCAAAAAAATCATGGCTTCTCAACACTCAGCCTCGTAGTCCTCGGGAGGGGGACCATATATGCCCCCACCTTCCGCCCCTCTCCCGGTGACGACTTGAGCTGCCTGGAACCACTGTCTGACTCACTTCTTCATTTCTGCAACATTCGCAGCCTTTCCTCTAACTTTCGCTCTGTTAAGCACCACTTCTCCTCCTCTAAGCCTCACCTTCTCTTTCTAACTGAGACTCAGCTGTCTGAGGCAACTGACAGCAAACCTTTTTCTGTATCCTCCTACTTTCTCTATACTCATTTTAAAGCCAAAGGTGGCTGTTGTGTATTTATACGCAACGACTTAGCTTGCTCTCGTGTTCCTGAACTCGATTCTTCTGAATTCTCTACACTATGGCTTCGGCTTTCCTGCCATTCTCTGACTAAATATATCTGTGCTGTTTACTTATCCTCTAATTCTACTGACTATCAAAAATTCTTCGACTATCTTACTTCTACGATGGAACACATTCTATCCATTTCTCCAGTCTCTGAAATCTCCATTTTAGGAGATTTCAATGATCACCACCACCTTTGGCTCTCCTCTCCTTTCACTGATCCACCTGGGGAGCAAGCCTACATATTTTCTATCCTTAATAACCTAGAGCAGATTGTACCGCACCCTACCTGTATCCCAGACCGCCTTGGAGAGAGCTCCAATGTACCTGACCTCTTTCTTACAACTAATCCTTCTGCTTACACTGTTAATCTTTTCTCTCCGTTGGGCTCCTCCGATCACAACTTTATCACCTTAGCCCCTGTGGATCCTCCAGGGAAACGTCGTCTTTGGCATTTTGGAGCCGCGGATTGGGAGGCCCTCAGGCAGTACATCTTTGATTTTCCCTGGAATGATTATTGCTTCCATGGCTGGGAGCCATCTGAGTGTGTCTTGCGCATTACGGAGGTTATTCTCTCGGGCATGGAAGCATACATTCCATTCTCATATCCTTTGACTAATGCAAGAAAGCCTTGGTTTAATCATGCTTTTTCTAATGCTGTCCATAACAAGGAGAGGGCCTACAAAAGGTACCGGAGCCAACCCACCCCTGAATCACATCATCTTTACGTTTCTGCCCGGAATCGTGCTAGGTCTGTTCTTCCCTCTGCTAAAAATAATTTCATCCGTACTAAATGCTCTCAACTCTCCAACTCGAATTCTTCCCGCTCCATCTGGCACCTTGCCAAAAACCTTTCTAACAACTTTACCTCATCATCCTTCCCTCCGCTTTTCTACTCTGATGGTTCTGTAGCTATTTCTTCTACTGATAAAGCAGATCACTTTGCACAGACTTTCTCCTCCAATTCCACCTTAGAAGATTCCGGCGCTGTTACTCCATCACTTCCCCCCTCTGACTTCCTCATGGCTGACATTAAAATTTCTTCAGCTGATGTATTTTCCGCCATCACTGGCCTCAGTACAGTAATCCCGCATATTTTGCGGTAGTTACGTTCTTGTAACCCCCGCGAAAATTCAATTCCGCGAATACTCTATTAACAATTGAATCTTACACTTGTGTCCACCTTGCTGCCCATCACACACTCCATGTCCATACTGATTACGAGACAATTCGCCGTCAGACAATTCCCCGTCAAAACATGGACGATTCCCCTTCAGAACAATTCGCACCCTGGACGATTCCCCGCCATTCTATAAATATACTAATAAATACTTTTATCAATATACTTATTATTAATTAATCAATACTTTAATAACTATATTTCAGGGGGATCCAGCAAAGTCTATGTTCAGTAGCGTAGGTTCTGGATATTATTTATTAGTTGCACCTTTAGTCAATAATTAACTTGTTTCTTCCTCGCTGTAGTCGCCTTTGAATTATATTCTAGCGTCACCCATAGCTATTTTCATTAATGAAGGCGAATTGTTTCGTGTTTGTTGTGACTGCGAATTGTCCCGAAACCTCCATACTCATCCCTAAATACCTTCTTACAAGATTGAAAGCACATACTCCATTATGAAGGAAAAACGTAAACATCGTACTGTAATACACAATTATCTACACATTTATTCACAATACAGTACAAAATAAAAAGATGCATTAACTGGTGATAGCAAACACTCGCACGGTCGTTTCTTAGCTTGTCCAGTAAGACAATTTTCTCTGATAAGGTCATAACTTTTCTTGATCGTTTTGTCACTTTGGAGTTCTTACTAATTGTATTATTAGCCTTTGGTGAGGCTGGCTTACGTCTTGGGGCCATGTGGAAAGCAAGTGGGAGGCAAGAGGCTCATATCATAGTGCGGTTACAAGCACACTAGATACTTAAGGCAGTCAGGCGTGGACTGAGGAATGCGGGGCAGAAAGCAGTGTTGCCATATCCAAACAACGAAATTATGCTACAGCAATGCAAAAATTATGCTAGATTGAGCAAATTTGTTCCAAGTAAAAAATGAATTATGCTAACTTGAAGCTAAATGATAAAATTCTATACATATTCGTGCAACATATTAATTATGTATTGTTTACTATGAAAATATTAAAATGAACCTACATACAGTAAGAGGATAAATATCGGTTTTCTGCCCATACTGCTTTTTCCCACGAAACTTACGTTTTTCTGATGGATTTTGATGCGATTCATTCGATTTTGAGCATCATTTCCATCGGAAATAACCAGATTTTGAGATATGACCCCCCCCCCATCCCCCTGCAATAATGGGGGATCTTTGGGGAATCGGGGGTTATAGGGAGGGGGGGGAACACAGAAAATGGTCATTCCCGACTGAAATGAAGCTGAAAATCGAATGAATCAAACCAAAATCCATCGGAAAAACCTA
Organism: Coenobita brevimanus; assembly: GCF_032717465.1. Lineage (NCBI taxonomy): Eukaryota > Metazoa > Arthropoda > Malacostraca > Decapoda > Coenobitidae > Coenobita > Coenobita brevimanus. The sequence continues at coordinate 18,243,633 of NC_137025.1, forward strand.
GGTTTCATGGGTAAAGTACAAAGCTCAAAACCTAACCTAACCGAACCAAACCGAACCTAACCTAAAACCTAACCTAACCTAATCCAACCTAACCTAACCTAACCTAACCAAATCCAACCCAACCAAGCCCAAACTGAAAGTAACCAACTATTCAAACATCTTCTTACCTTATTCGTCTCTCTCTCTCTCTCTCTCTCTCTCTCTCTCTGATTTGTAGCTTTTATAAAATTATTCCAAAAATATTCCATTCCATTCTAAATTATGCTAGAATGATTCTAAAACTTCTAATATGCTAAAAAATATTCCAGACTCGAAAATTTGATCAAAATTATGCTAAAAGAATAAAATTATGCTAGATATGGTAACACTGGCAGAGGGGCCACGGGAAAGGGACAGAGGGTGGCGTGAGTTTACTGTGCTACAATTGGAAGCTGCGGGAATTTCAAATTTTTTGTTTTCTGTATATTCAATGATATTTTAGTTGAACTTATTAATACTAAGAAAATCCGCGAGAGGGCAAAACCGTAGACAAAAAATCCGCAAAAAATGCGGGATTACTGTACTAACAAGGCATATGGACCTGATGGAGGCCCTCCTGTTGTTCTCAAGACCTGTGCTTCTGTGCTTACACCCTGCCTAGGCAAACTCTTTCACCTTTGTCTGTCAACTTGTACCTTTCCTTCTTGTTGGAAGTTTGCTCTCATTCAGCCGGTCCTAAAGAAGGGTGACCACTCTCAACCCTCTAACTATCGTCCAATTGCTTTAACGTCCTGTATTTCAAAAGTTTTTGAGTCAATTCTCAATAGAAAAATTTTAAGGCATCTTTCCTATCACAACCTTCTCGCTGATCGTCAGTATGGGTTCCGTCAGGGACGCTTGAGTGGCGATCTTCTCACCTACCTTTCAGACTCCTGGTCATCCTCCTTTCGGGACTTTGGCAAAAGCTTTGCCATTGCACTTGACATCTCAAAGGCTTTTGATCGAGTCTGGCATAAATCTTTAATTTCAAAACTGCCCTCTTATGGTTTCTATCCTTCTATCTGTGCCTTCATCGCTAGCTTCCTTTCTGGTCATTCTGTAGCCACTGTTGTAGACGGCCATCGTTCTTCTCCTAGATCTATCAACAGTGGTGTTCCTCAGGGCTCTGTCCTATCACCAACTCTCTTTTATTCATCAATGACCTTCTAAGCAGTACATCTAAGCCTATCCACTCATACGCTGATGACTCCACCCTTCACCTTTCCATTCGGTTCCCGCAACGTCCACCTCAGCAGTTACTTCAACAAACAAGGGATGAAGCTATGGCACACCTAATGTCTGACTTGGCTCGTATCTCTCACTAGGGTAAAAATAATTTGGCTGTTTTTAATGCATCTAAGACTCAGTTCTTACACCCATCAACCCGACAAAAACTTCCACGGGTATACCCACTAATGTTTAATAATATTCAGCTTAATCCTGCATCATCCTTGAACATGCTTGGGGTTTCATTTATTCGGGCCTTATCTTGAAAAGATCATACTACATCTTTTATAAAATCTGCTTCCAAGAGATTAGGTGTGCTAAGCCGACTCCGTTCTTTCTTTACCCCTGCACAATTGTTGACTCTATACAGGGATTTTATCCGCCCCCATGTGGAGTACAACTCTCATGTGTGAGGAGGCTCCCCACACACAGCACTTCTCAATACGGTGGAGTCAAAGGCTTTTTGTCTCATTAACTCTCCTCCTCTTACTGACTCCCTTCAACCTCTGTCTCTTCGCCGCACTGTTGCATCTTTATCTCTTTTCTATCGCTACTTTAATGGTCACTGCTCCTCTGAACTGTCTGCATGCACTCCTCCACCTTTACAACAGGCGCGTAGCACCCGTCTAACAGCAAACTCTCATCCCTTTTCTATCCAACTCTCTAATGCAAGAGTTAACCGTTACTCCCAGTCCTTCACTTATGCAACAGGGTCAACACTGGAACTGTCTCCCTTTGTCTGTATTTCCTGCTGCCTATGATCTTCAGTCTTTCAAACGCAGTGTGTCCAGGCATCTCGAAATGATCGTATCTTGAATATGGCTCTCTATTGTATTTTGTTTTTCTCTTGGAGGGAACTGTTATTGCAGGCTCATGGCCTCTGGTTCCTTCTTCCTCACATAAAAAAAAAAAAAAACTTCCATCCTTACTCGTTACACACCCCAAGTACTTAAACATACTCACAACTTGTGTAATATGTGTACAGACATGAAACTTACTGTTATCTGAAGTCATACAGGTGTATAGATATTCCTAGAAGACATACAGATTATTCCCTGAGTCTCTTGTTGTAGCTGGGGTAGCATTCTGAGCAAAATCCCTTGTTTCACTTGGGGCACACGTAGCATGTCCATGCTCATTTATTTCCGTCAGTAACAGCCCAAAACAGCACTGTCATGTAATGTCATATATCAAAACTTATGCCTGAAATACTCACTTACCAGTGGACATACATACGGTATATACAGTATATATATATACCGGTATATATATATATATATATATATATATATATATATTAGCTATTTCACTTATAAATTTGCTAAAAAGGATAGTATACGAGTATAGCATGTACCCGATTTCCACTGACAAGCAAAGATAACGAATATACTACTCTCTATTTGACTCTATAGTAAAAGCTGGGACGTGATTGGATAGCTATAGAGAGAGTGGGAAATAATGAGCCAATCATCATAAGCCTCGATGTGTGACAGTTAGCCTCAACCAAAATCAAACTTCCCATTCTCACATGAGCGGGAGATTTCAAGGCAGCCACGATCGTGATGTCATGGAGTCTACCGTGAAAGACACGATCGTGGCTCACGAAGTCTAAGGGTTAAATTGCAAAAGTTAAATCTGCACAAGTTGCAACACAACTGTACATAACATACATAACTTGAAGAGAGTAGATGCTTAAATGATGTAAAAAAAAATTTAGTTTCCCAAACAGAAGTATAGCTGTTTGGAACAGTTTGGAAGAGGAGGTGGTGCATAAATCTGTTTAAAATTAGACTGGATAATTTAAAATATGGAAACATCACAACATGAGCTTAGCTCAAATCTTGTATACTACAACTAGGTTGACTAGAGAAATATATGCACACACACACACACATACACACACACAAAAATGGATGTAAAGAGAATAAGGACAGTGATGATATGAGCATAGGCAAGAGGACAGTCTCACCTGCAGTGACTTTTTGTCCATTGTAAGGAGCTGCTTGAGCATGAGTCTCCGCAGTCTGGGCATAAGATGCAGCTTCATCCTGGAACTACGTGCATCTCCATGACTACTCCTGCCAGTCTCAGTCCCAGTCACGGTTCCCTCCACCAAACTCAAGGAGCACGACCTAGTCCTGGCTGTGCTGGGCCGAGACCCAGAGCACCCATTACTGGGGTTTTTACGGAGATCTATCACCCCAGAGCTCTCCGACAGGTGGCGACGACGAGTGGAGGTGGAGGACAGCTGGTGGGCAGCAGGGGCTGGGGACCACTGTGACTCTGCCCGACCCACATCTGTGTCAGAGTATGTCCCCGAGTCTTCCTGGTCTTCTCGACAACCAGCACTTCGCTCTCTCATTAGGTTTCCATTTTTGGGGATGCCATTAAGTCTTTTTCTTGGTGAGGTGGGTGTCTGTGGCAGGTCAAGAGCATTGCTGCTGCCCCCCTGACCCCTTCCAACAGCTGCCCATTCCTTTGCACTGAAACGAATATCGATGTCAAATTCAAGGCAGCTTGGATGGCGTCGTGGCATGGTCAGGTCTTGTGCATTATTATCATCAGTGGCCTCTTCACCTTCTTCCCCACCATCTTCCTCCTCCTCTGCCTGAGAACTACCACCACCTCTATTTTTCTTTTTGGCTGCCAAGAAAGTTCTTCTTAGTTTATTGGCAGCTGCAGCCAATGCTTTCTTCTTTGCTGCCTCTGCTAGTGTAGCACTTTCATCCACCTTCCCAGATTTTCCAGCTTTTCCCTTGTTCTTACTCTTAAATGTGGAAAAGTCAGCACCTAATCGGGACTGTCCCATTGCTCCATTTGTACTTGCAGGTCGTATACTTTTACTACCACCTACACCTAGAGATCTAAAGCTACCAGGTACATTAGCCTTATTCTGTTGCCCCTTAACTTTCCCCTTCTTCCCTCCCTTGCTGGTTGCCCCTTTGCCACTCAAATCAAATTTGCCAGTGTTGCTGCTGTTGTTATTGTTGTTTCCAATGCTCCAAAAGTCCTTCATGTTCATGGGAGTCAACGTGGGTCGGCGGTAATCCTTTCTTTCTCCCAGGTATCGTCTTTTTGGATCATATGCTGCCTCCCTCCCTCGAGTTAGGTGGTGGTGCGGGGTGGCAGGGTGACGGTTGGGGCTAAAGTTTGCATGCTGGCGATGATGGCTAAGATACCCTACATCCAACTGGTGGCTCCTTGATGATGAACGCCCACTCTCCCGGCTTCTATGGGCTGGGGATGATCTTGGGTGGTGAGGTTCACTTACTTCATAGCTCTGTCCTGCATATATCTCTGAATGTGTTCGGGGTCCCATCCTGCTGTAGGGCCGCCTGGAAGAGCTCTTCATCACCCGAGTACCAAAGGACCATTGTGGCATAGAAGGGTTGGGGTGTGGACTCTTGCCATCATCACTCCAGCTAGGGCCACCCAGGTAGGCATCCATGGATTGTTTCTGTTGAGCCCACCACTTCATGTCAAAAGCATACTGACCCCGGGCAGTTTGGAAGTAGCCCGGGTGTGCCTGACCCCAGCGATGCTGGGTGGAGTACGGTGGGTAGCCATGATGGCCCTGCCCTGCTTCGGCATAAGCATCGGGTGGTGGCATGAGTGACCATGAGCCGGTGAAGTGTGCAGAGGGTGGACCCATAAGTGACTGTTGGGGATCATGAGAAGATGATGATGAGCTCTGGGGTACACTGCCATCCTGATGGTCATGGCGGCGGCGGCTTTCACTACGGTAGTCAATGGGGGAGGGAGTGGCTCGTCGAGCGGGGGGGGGAGGAGTCACTCCAGGGGGCTGGGGTTCAGCTTCACTGTTCACGTTCCAGTCCATTTGTGATACACAACGGATGTTCCATCGTCTCGACTGTTCCTTCACACTCTCAAGCTCCCTTTTCAAGTCCCACAAGGAATGTCTCATGCCACAGGTGTCACAAAATCTGTCTGTTTTCCTTAGTATGCTTTATCTCTCCAGTTTGTGTGCATATCTCCGAGTCACTGACACCAGTTTAATATCACTAATATCCATAAATACAGACATTGTGAATTTCCTTAATAACTACGATTAAAGTTCTGATACCTACAGCACCGTATGATTTCTCTCTCCAAACATGCAGCTCAACAGTCACAGCATCAAATCTGAAAAAAAAAAAAAAAAAAAATTGACATTAAATAAAAATATACAATGCGGTACGATACATAACTTCATTCAGGATTTCTTACATCTTTCACATCCATACTCATTCTAAACATTACACTTTCATGATCATCATCATTGTCTCAATCCTTATCCCATCTTAAGATAGGGTGAATCATAATGTAGAAAAAGAAAAAAGAAAGTAAAGAAGAGGGGAAATATAACAACACCACGTCCGCTGAAATGGTTCACACGATAATTTACACCTCACCTAAGTCCCAGAAACCTGCCTCCACCTCACAAACCTAACCACTAGCACTTACTTTTCCTCCACCTCAAAAATCTAACCATTTGCATATACAGTACACCCTCACTATACTGAACCTCGACATACCGGATTTCAGATTTACTGAACGACTCTGAACCCACCGAACTTTGTTGGCTATAACGAACTAGGGTCGATAAATGGGGCATTACAGTACAATGTACAATGCACGTGTTTCCTACCCTTTTTACTACAACCCAGCCTGTAATTGCCCTCCTCCCTTCATGATGGCTGAGTTGTAATAAGAGACTGCAGGTGCTCCCCTACTTACGAATGAGTTACATCCAGGAAACTGCTCGTAAGTGAAATTTCTGTAAGTCGAAAATGCATTTAATACTGTACACCTAACCAACTGAACATCATGGCCTAGCAAAGCCTACCATGCCTTGTAAATGTGCTTCAAACACTTATGTTACCCTACAGTTGGGGAAAATCATTAACGTAAAGCCTGCTTTATGATAAAGTGTTGACTACCGGTATCTCATATAATTTACTGAATATTGTACTGAAAGTACAAATTCGTAAGTCACCTGTTCATAAAATGGGGACAACCTGTATAGTAATACTGTACAAGTCATGAAGAAGTGCTATGACAAGGATGTGGAAGAAGCTGCAAATGGAAAAATTTGAAAGGAACGAGAGAGTGTTTTTGATTGGTGATATGAATGATAAAGTAAGGAATGTGAAGGTGGATAGAGTAGTTGGTGAGTGGGGTGTGCCTGCTGAGAAAGAAGAGAATGGCAGTGCTTTTGTGGACATTTGTGCCAGGAGGGGGTTGGTGATAGCCAATACCCTTATCAGGCACAAAATGATCCACGGGTATACATGGCGAGTGATGAGAAGGGTGGGTGGTGAATTGAATGAATGGAAGGCAATAACTGATTATGTGTGCATGGATGAAAGGATGCGAAGATGTGTAATGGATGCAAGAGCATATAGAGGTTGAGGGAGTGGACGGTCAGAATCAATGTCTAAGTAAAATGGAGAAATAGAAGAAGGGAAGGACAAGAGGAAGGAGTAGGTGCAAGGAGAGTGGCAAGGAAACAAGAGGATGAGAAAAAGGCAAAATTTAAGAGAAATGTGGGGGAACGATTGGGTAAATATGAATTGGAGCAGATGGGGGACGTGGAAGGTGTGTACAAAATATTCACAGAAGAAATATGTGCAGCATGTGAGGTGGTGTGTGGGGTGAAGAGAAGATGAAAGAGGGTGTAAGGAACAGCATAGTGGAATGAAGAGGTGAGTGAGGTTGTGGCAGAAAAGAAGAAAGCATATAACGAATGGATGAGAAATAGGGGCATGGAAGAAGTCAAGACACGGAAGAAAGAGTTATATGCTGAAAGGAAGAGAGACGTGAAGTGATTAGTGAAAGAGTAAGAAGATAGTGGATGAGGAATTTTGAAGGAACTTGAGTGTAAAGTGGAGGGAATGTAAGAAAATGTTCTGGAAAGAGGTAAAGAGAGTTAGACAGGGTGTCAATGAAGTTAGTAGAGGAGTGAAAGATAAAAATGGTAGATTACTAGTGGAAATGGGAGATAAAGTGAGCAGGTGGAGAGAACACTTGAAGGAATTGTTGAACATAGAGAATGAAAGTAATGTGAGTATAAGCGGCTGGGAGAAGGAGGGAGGTGAGAAGACAGGATGAAAACAGTAGGATGGAAGTTGTGGAAGCAATGAAGAAGTCAAAATGGGGAAAGCCCCAGGAATTGATGGAGTGTGTGGTGAAATGCTGAAGCATGGGGGAGAGATAGTAGTAGAATGGATGTGGAAGATGTGCAGATTGGCCAGGGAGGAAGGTAGAGTCCCAGAGGATTGGAAGTCAGGTATAATTATTCCCTTGCACAAAGGGAAAGGGGAAAAAGAAGTGTGTGGTAATCATAGGGGGATTTGTCTTCTTAGTGTAATAGGAAAAGTATATGGTAAAGTAGGGAATGTGAAGGTGGATGGAGTAGTTGGTGAGTGGGATGTGCCTGCTGAGATAGATGAGAATGGCAATGCTTTAGTGGACATGTGTCCCGGGAGGGGGTTGGTGACAGCCAATACTGTACTCTCTTCAGGCACAAAATGATCCATAGGTATACGTGGCGAGTGATGAGAAGGGTGGGTGGTGAACTGAATGAATGGAAGGCAATGACTGATTATGTGTGTGTGGATGAAAGGATGAGAAGGTGTGTAATGGATTCAAGGATATATAGAAGGTGGGGGATTGGACTTTCTGACCACCACTTGGTGGTGGTCAGAATCACAATCCAAATGAAATGGAGAAATAGAAGAAGGGATGGACAGGAGGAAGCAGTTCATACAAGGAGGGTGGAATAGTTACAAGTGGATGGAAAAAAGGCTGAATATAAGAGAGAATTGGAGGAGCGACTGGGTAAAGAAGGATTGGAGTAGATGGAGGATGTGGAATGTGTGTGCATGATATTCACAGAATAAATATGTGCAGCATGTGATGTGGTGTTTGCGGTGAAGACAAGACAAAAAGGGGTGCAGGGAACAGCATGGTGGAATGAAGAGGTGAGTGAGGCTGTGGCACAAAAGAAGAAAGCATATAGTGAGTGGATGAGAAACTGGGGCGCGGAAGAAGTTGAGTGATGGAAGAAAGAGTTATATGCAGAGAGAAAGAGAGAGGTGAGAAGATTAGTGTGAGAGAAGAGGAAGAGAGTGGATGTGGAATTTGGAAGGAACTTGAGTATAAAGTGGAGGGAATGTAAAAAAAAAAAAAAAAAAAAAAAAAAAAAAAAAAAAGTTCTGGAAAGAGGTAAAAAGTCAGACAGGGTGCCAAAGAAGTTAGCTGGGGAGTGAAAGATAAAAATGGTAGATTACTAGTGGAGAAGGGAGAAAAAGTGACCAGATGGAGAGAACACTTTAAGGAACTGTTAAACACAGAGAATGAAAAAGATGCAAATATAAGTGGCTGGGGAATGGCTGGGAGAAGGAGGAATGTGAGATGAGAGGAAGAAATCAGTAGGATGGAAGTTGTGGAAGAAATGAAGAAAGTTAAAATGGGGAAAGCCCCAGCAACTGATGGAGTGTGTGGTGAAATGCGGAAGCATGGGGGAGAGATAGTAGTAGAATGGATGTGGAAGATCTGCAGATTGGCCTGGGAGGAAGGTATAGTCTCAGAGGATTGGAAGTCAGGTATAATTATTCCATTGCACAAAGGAAATGGGGAAAATGAGGTGTGTGGTAATCATAGGGGCATTTTTCTTCTTAGTGTAACAGGGAAAGTATATGGCAGGATACTTACTGACAGTGTTAGGGAAATACCAGAGGAATTAGCTGGAGAAGAACAGGGAGGTTCTAGGAGGGAAGAGGTTGTGTAGATCAGATATTCATTTAATGGAGAAGTTTCTAGAGAAGGGAAAGAAGTTGTATGCAGCCTTCATGGATTTGGAGAAAGCATATGACAGAGAGGATTGACAAGGATTGTGAAAAGTATTAAGAATATATGGAGTAGATGGGAAGTTGTTGAAGGCTGTGAAGAGTATGTATGAAGGTGCTAAGGCTGCAGTGCATGTGGACGGTGAACTGAGTGAATTTTTCTATTTCAAGGTTGGATTGAAACAAGGATGTGTCATGTCTCCATGGCTGTTCAATCTGTATATGGATGAGGTTTTAAAAGAGATACAAGGTAGGGCAGTGGATGCTGGAGTGGCCCTAGTGATACAGGGCAGTGTTTAGAAACTTCCTGTACTGTTGTTTGCAGATGATACTGTGTTGTTAAGTGAAGACGAAGGGGAGCTGCAAGGCTTGGTGGATGAGTTTGGGAGAGTGTGTAAGAAACGGAATCTAAATGCGAATGTGGGGAAGAGTAAAGTTATGGTCTTTGAGAGAATTAAAGTCAGTGAATGTACAGTGAAGTTGGATTAGGGGGAAATGGAAAATGTGAGCGGGTTTAAGTAATTGCGTAGTGTGAAGAGTAAGGATGGAAGTTTAGAGGGTGAAGTGCTTGAAACGGTACAACAGGGAAGAAAGGCTGCTGGTTTCTTGAAGGCAGTGATAAGAAACAGGGAAGTGAGCATGGAAGTGAAAAAGCTACAACATGACAGTACTGTGATACCAACTCTAACATATGGAAGTGAAGCTTGGACCATGATTGTGGGACAGAAGAGTGAGAGCAGTGGAAATGAGTTACTTGACAGAAGCATGTGGAGTCACATGGAGAGAGAGACTGACAAATGAGGAAATGAAGTAGCATTGTTGTGTGGATGTGGATGTGATAGGAAGCATTAGGAGAAACACAATGAGGTGGTTTGGCCATGTGGAGAGGATGGAGAGTGAGAGACTGATGAGGAGAGTGTATGTGAATGAGGTGGAAGGGGGGAGAGGGAAGGGAAGGCCAAGGATGAGATGGAGGAATGGAGTGGAGAGGTATATGAGGGAAGGGGGTGTGAGCTGGGAGCAGGGCAATGAAATGGCGGGGGACAGGGCGACATGGAGGCGATTTGTTTGTGGCCATCCCTTACGGGATTAAGGCATCTGGCAATAGATAGATAGATAGATAGATTTACTAAGGAAATTTAGAACTTGTTCCTTAAGCAGCAAATATTTACAATGATAATATGAACAACATTCTTAGTAAAATAACCAACAGTAGAGAGGAAATACTTGTACTGTTTATAAACCCAACAACATGCTTGCATGCACTGGCCTTGGTCACTTTCTGGTGGCTCTCCTTGCTCTTTGAGCTCTGGCAGCCTCCTATTCAGTTCCTTATCCCTGAGGTCACACACTATGATCTCATCCCAGGTCTTTTTTGGTCCACCTCTCGCAACCCTATCCCCGACATACACACTTCTAACTTTTCACACCCAACTGTCATCCTCCATCCTCTCAACAAGCCCAAACCAACTAAATCCACCCCTCCTCATTACAATACCAATACAGTTCATTCATGTCCTATCCTACCTCTCAAATCTTCAATCATAATTCTAGCCCGCTAGGCCTCACATTCAAGGACTAACTACAAGTCTATTTAGTCATTGTTATTTCTGTATGTCTGAGCCTAATGACTGTCCGCTTCTTTTACTGCCTAGGTCTTACTTCCACACAGCATTACATTCAAAACATATGCCACATAGAAAGATCCTTTAGCACAGAGGGAGAGCCCTTTCATTGTTAGGAGAGGCAACAGCTACCTTCACCCTTCCATCCCCATTTCCAGCACATAACATGTCCCCCAAATAACAGAACCCTTCCACACACTGAAGAGACTCTCCGACAAGATCAACCCTTCCACACCTGACAACCTCTACATTTTCTCCCTGACACACTGTACAAGAGAAATCTGCATTATTTTGCAAACTACCTCTAATACCACTAAATCTCTTATACACCTACTTATCACAAACACTAGGCAAGATGGATTAACTTCCCACACCCTTGTGGTAAACTGCCCATGGCCACACTCTCTCTGCTCTTTGACAGTACCACCACCAGCCCTATACTGTATATCATCGCATTTGTTTTATCCACATTTACTCTCAAACCATTGTGCCCCAATCCGTCTCTTCGTTTTCTAAATTTTGCATTCACCCCCTTTTCATTCTCTGCAGGCAACATCATGTCATCAGAATACAACATCTCCCATGGGAGTCAATTTCTGAAGTCCTGTGAGTGAGCTTCAAGCACCATGACAAACAATATGGGGCTCAGGATTGACCACTGATATACATCAACATTCACAGAAAACCTGTCACTCAAATCTCCACTCACTCACCTGTGTGCAACCACACTCCTCGATCCCAAGCTTTCTCATTACCCACTTCACCACATCCCAAGGGACTCTGTCAAAGGCCTTCTCCAAATTAACAAAGTACAGCTCCCCCTTCTAGACGTATATGTTTCCTGAAGCTGTCTGACGATGAATATGGCATCACTGGTTCCTTTGCCTGGCATAAACTCAAACTGCATCTCATCAATATTCCCTTCTTATGCCTTCTAGGACTCTCTCCACCACCTTCATTATCTGGTCCAAAAGTTTTCTGCCTCTACAACTTACTCTTACCAGAGCATCACTCTTCTCTTTACACACATTTACAATCACACTCTTAAGCTAATCATCTGGAACAACACTATCTATTTATCTATTGCCAGACATCTTATTCCCATAACAGGTGGCCACAAACAAATCGCCTTCATGTTGCCCTGTCCAACGCCACTTCACTGCCTTGCTCCCAACTCACACCCTCCTCTCTCATATACCTATCCTCTCCATCGCTCCATCTCATCCTCAGCCTCTCCCTCCCTCTCCCCTCCTCCACCTCACTTGTATACAGTACACTCTCTTCAATAGTCTCCTGCTCTCCACCCTCTCCATAAGGCCAAACTACCCCAAAGTACAGTATTTCTCCTAATGCTTTCTATCACATCCACATCCACACCACAAAACTCCTTCACTTCCTCATTTGTCACTGTCTCTCTGGGTAACTCCACATTCTCTTCTCAAATAACTCATTTCCACTGCTCTCACTCTCGACTTGTGTCCTTTCAACAAGGTCAAAGCTTCACTTCCATACACTAGAGATGGTATCACAACACTGTCATGCAACGACTTCTTAACTTCCAAGCTCACTTCCCTGATTCTTATTACTGCTTTTAAAGAATCAGCAACCTTTCTTCCCTGTTGTACCCTTTCAAGCACTCTGCCCTCTAAACTTCCATCCTTACGCATCACACAACCCAAGTGTGCTCACATTTTCCATTTCCTACTCATCCAGCCTCACTGTATATTCAGACATCATTTCTCTCAAAGACCATAACTTTAGTTACTCTTCACCTTTAGACTCCGTTTCTTACACACTCCCCCAAACTCATTCACCAAGCCTTGCAGTTCTCCTTCGTCTTCGTTCAACATACTCTGCCCTCCAAACTTCCATCCTTATGCATCGCATAACACAAGTACTTAAATGTGCTCACATTTTCCAGTTCCTCATCATCCAACCTCACTGTACATTCAGAGACTTCATTTTTCTCCAAGACCATAACTTTACTCTTCAACTTTAGATTCCGTTTCTTAAACACTCCCCCAAACTCAATCACCACGCCTTGCAGTTCTCCTTCGTCTTTGCTCAACAATACAGTATCATCTGCAAACACCAGTACAGAGAGTTTCCAAACACTCCAATCTCTCATTAGGGTCACTCCAACATCCACTGCCCTACTTTGCACCGTATCTCATTTATAACCCCATCTATATACAGACTGAACAACCATGGGGACATGACACAACCCTGTTTCAATCCAACCTTCAAATAGAAAAATTCACTCAGTTCACTATCCACCCGCACTTCAGCCTCAGCACCCTCGTACATACTCTTCACAGCCTTCAACAATTTCACATCTACTCCATATACTCTTAATACTTCCCACATTCCTTGTCTATCCACCCTGTTATATGCTTTCTCCAAATCCATTAAGGCTGCATACAACTTCTTTCCCTACTCTAAAAACTATTCCACAAAAGACCTAAGATTGAATATCTAATCTACACACCTCTTCCCTTTATGTATCCTACCATATACTTTTCCTATTACACTAAGAAGACAAATGCCCCTGTGATTGCCACACACTTCCTTTTCCCCTTTACCTTTGTACAGGGGAATAATTATATCTGCTTTGCAATCCTCCGGGACTCTACCTTCCTCCCAGGCCAATCTGCATGTCTTCCACATCCATTCTACTACTATTTCTTCCCCATGCCTCACCATTCAACACACACTCTATCAATTCCTGGGGTTTTCCCCATTTTGACTTTCTTCATTGCTTCCACAACTTCCATCCTACTGAACTCACGAGGGGCAGAAAGGCAGGAACTGAGGTGTGGGCTTCTACTCGCCGGCAAGTAGTACAGTACAGCGCTGCCATATCGCACCCAACAGTTGCTTTTGAGCACAGAGGAAGCCACACACAGCAAACTGACATCTGTCTATAAGGTTCACTTCTGTTTGCCCAGGCAAGGGTTAGTACATGACGGCAACAGTGGATGGCCAGTAGATCACCGCCTCAGGCAGTGTATGACTCATGCGACCCGCCAGATGACTTTGACCATTCGGTAGGGAAGCGGACAGGTGCACATGATGGGGGGTTTCTGCACTAATACCGGAGGCCGGGGGACTCATATCATTCGGTGTAGGGCCAGACAGGCAGTTTTACCGTACATTTACTCATGGGTTGTGATCTGTGTTACATGTGTGGTGGCCACCGGTATCCCACAGCCAGGAACTACACTCACCTCCTCTATTGAAAAATAACCATAGAATTTTCTCAAGGATATGCTCAAAGTCTTTCCTGGGCAAAATTCCATAGGATATCTTTACCTAACATTACCAAACCTAACCTTTCATTACAGGGCTGCTTGGCTAAGGTGGCTGACAGTGGTACTGAAATAAATACCCATACTGAATGGAAGTGTATTGTACAGTACTGTTCTGTACATACTGTACACACATACAGTACTGTATTGTGTACAGTACAGTACTGTAGTACTATCAGAGCCATTAGTACTGAAATTACTGTACTGATACTCTTATTGTCATCACAGCATGTCAAGGAATCTCTTTGTGTGTGTGGTGCATGTGTGTCTCCTGGTGGAGGCACAATCTTCAAACTCTGAAAGAGAGGTGGATGGGCACTGTCACCGAACATGTACTCATGGGTTGTGGTCTGTGTTACACGCGCGGTGGCCACCTGCACCCCCCAGCAAGGAACCACGCTTGCCTCGTCCTTTCAAAAATAACCAGAGGATTTTCTAAAAAAATATGCTCAATATGTTTCCCAGGCAAAATCACACAGGTTAACTGTATTTTACCTTACCAAACCTAACCTATCCCAATACAGCTCCTTGGCAAAGGTGGGTGACTGTGGCATTGAAAATACCCATACGAATAGAAGTGTACTGTACATACACACATACAGTACTGTACTGTGTACAGTACAGTACTGTAGTACTATCATATGCATTGGTACAGAAGTTACTATACTGTACTGACATTGTACTCAGCATGGGAAGGTCTCTCTCTCTCTCTCTCTCTCTCTCTCTCTCTCTTAAATCTCTTTGTGTGTGGTGCGACTGCCTTCCAGAGGCCGTGCGATTTTCAACCTTTGATATAGAGACGGACAGGTGCTGTCACCAAATATGTACTCGTGGGTGGTCTCTGTTCGATGGTGGTGGCAGTTTGGCAAGACAGTCCTGTGACTGCGCAACTTTCGACGTTCGGTGGAGAGGTGGATGGGTGCTGTCAAGTGAACATGTACTGTACTCGTGGCTTGTGGTCTGTGTTACATATGCAGTGGCAGTGAGAAAAGAGCTAGCCCGGTGGCCATGTGATACTAGACGTTGGGTGGGGATGCGTACGGACATTTTAACACCATTTGTGGGTAATAATCGTATTGCTCGGGTGCTGGAGGTTCATTGGGAGTGATCGAACAAGCGCGCGACTTTGATCATTCAGTACAGGGGTGGACCGACACTTTAGCTCTGATTATGGGTTACGGGCTTCTACCTGCTCACGGCTCGAGATCAGCGGCCACAATGCCAAATGTTTGGACATGTCACCTGGCCAGCTGAAGTTCTTGGGCACTTTTACATCCAGATAATAGCAAGTAAATTTGAATTATTTTTTAATAGAGCCAAGGCCCAGCATCCAGATAATGAACATGTCAGGACAATGAACGTCCGGATAATTGAGGGATCACTGTATTATGACTGGGTTAAGGTTTGGCAATGTGGTGGTACGTTGGCTTAAAGCAAAATATGTAATTTCTAGTGATTTTTGGTCAGATTATCTTTTTTTTTTCTTTATTCATACCTGGTAAAAATGGAGGCTACCATAATGATCCTTGGTATTGGCATTTGTTTAGTTAGCATTTCAGAAATGGTTAATTTCTGTGGGATGCTTATAAGAGGAAAATTTCTTATAATTACAGATAATGTAATGATGGCCTATGGATTTTTCCCCAGCATGAGTTTTGTGTGTTAGGTAAAAAAAAATTATTCTAGTTTCTACTCTCCCTCCACACTCAACATGACCCCCATGTAATGAAATTCCTCCATGCAATCCAAGTATGGCATTACTATACTGTTGACATCAAAAGTAATTGTGATAATACGAGTAAATCTATCTATCTATAGCCTGACGCCCTAATCCTGCAATGGGTGGCTCCAGACAAAACGTCTCCAAGTTGCTCTGTCACCCACCATTTGACTACCCTCCCCCCAACTCACTCCCCCCTCCCTCATATACCTCGCAACTCCATCCCTCCACCTCATCCTCGGTCTACCCCTCCCTCTCCCTCCCTCCACCTCACCTGCATACACCCTCTTAGTCAGTCTTTCATTCTCCATTCTCTCCACATGTCTAAACCACCTCAGTGTATTTCTCCTAATCTTCTCAGCCACATTCACATCCACACCACAACGTTCTTTCACTTCTTCATTCGTCAACCTGTCCCTCCACGTCACTCCACATGCTCCTCTCAAGTAGCTCATTTCCACTGCTCTCACTCTTGACTTGTTCCCCTCTTGCAAGGTCCATGCCTTGCTTCCGTAAGTCAGAGTAGGGATCACAATACTATCATGCAGTGACTTTTTAACTTCCATACTCACCTCCCTATTTCTCATCACTGCTTTCAGTGAATCAACAACCTTCCTTCCCATGCACTTCATCCCCCAAGGTTCCATCCTTACTCATCACACTACCCAAGTACTTGAATGCACTCACATTCCCCATATCCTCACCACCCAACCTCACTGTGCATTCTGTGACTTCATTCCTCTCAAACACCATAACTTTACTCTTGTTTACCTTAACCTTCAGATTCCTCTTCCTACACACTGTCCCAAAATCATTTACCAAACCTTGCAACTCCCATTAATCTTCACTCAACAATACTGTATCATCAACAAACAACAACACCGGAATCTTCCAAATCTCACCCTCATTCGTTAGAGCCAGCCCCACATCCACTGCCCTACCTTGCACCTCCTTTACAACACTATCCATGTATATATACATTAAACAGCCATGGAGCCATCACACAACCCTGTTTCAGTCCCACACTGAGATCAAAGAACTCACTCAGCTCACAATCCACTCACACCGTAGCCCTAGCTCCTTTGTACATACTCTTCACAACACTCGACAATTTCCCATCCACTCCATATATTCTCAATACCTTCCACATACCTTGTCTATCAATTCTGTCATAAGCTTTCTCCAAGTCCATGAAGGCAGCATACACTTTCTTTCCCTTCTCTAGATACTTCTCCACTAAACATCTTAGAACAAATATCTGATCTACACGCCCTTTTCCCTTCCTAAATCCCCCTTGTTCTTCTCCAACTAGCTCCTCTGTTATATGCCTAACCCTATAAATGAGTCTTCTAGGTGGTGGCGACCATCATCCACTCACTTGATGTAGTGCTGCCTACTTCTTCCTTAGCCTGTATCATACTTTTTCTGTGCCTGCCCTCCTCTCTTCATATTTCTCCCATCTTTCCTGTCATTTCTTATTGTTTTTCTTTCCTTTACAGGTGGCTTTACATTGAGTGACAAGCCAAATGGTTTCCTGTAAGCCAAGAAACCATTTACAACGCTGGGTGGTAACCATATAACCAAACCATACGTGCCCCCGTGTCAGCAAGTGGGTTGGTGGAGGGTTAGTGCCCCTCCCCGTAAAACAAATAACTCAAGAGTCAAATGGCCACCCCTTACGGGATTATGGCGTCTCGCAATAGATAGATAGATAGATAGATTCTACCATATATTTTTCCAGTCACACTAAGAAAGCAAATACAGTACCTCTATGGTTATCACATACTTCTCTCTCCCTTTTTCCTTTGTATAAAGGAACAATTATACCTGATTTCCAGTCCTCCGGAACCCTTCCCTCTTCCCAAGCCAATCTACATAACTTCCACATCCACTCCACTACAATCTCACCCCCATACCTCAGCATTTCCCCACACACTCCATCATTTCCTGAGGCCTTTCCCATCTTGATCTTCTTCAATGCTTCCACTATTTTGGCCCTACTGATCTCTTCCTCCCTCCTCTCATCTCTCCTTCTCCCAGCCATTCCCCAACCACTTATACTTCCACTGCTCTCACTCTCTACATACAACAAATCCTCAAAGTGCTCCTTCCATTTCCTCAATTTCTCTCTCTTCTCCACCAACAATTATTCCTATCTTTCACTCCCCTACTGTTTCCTCTTTCACACTGTCTTACTTTCTTTACCTCCTTCCAAGACAATTTCTTACTCTCCCTCCATTTCACACTCATATTCCTCCCAAATTCTTCATCCACTTTCTTCTTACTCTCCTTCACCAATCTCTTCACCTCCCTTCTCCTGATCACATATACCGGTAACTCAATAATAATAAACGATAATAAAATGCACCACATAACTAAAGTAGATATTCAGATGAAGGCAACAAATAATTCATTCATTCATTCATTGCCAGATGCCATAACAAATAAGATACAGAAAATAAATGGCAAAATGTATGGTTTAATTTCCTTTGTTGTCCCGTCTGTCAGTTATTTTGGTGTGCTCTATAACAGTATGTCCCCAACGTGGAAGAAGT
>NC_137025.1:18266935-18306935 GCF_032717465.1 Coenobita brevimanus
ATTTCTATTTACGTTCTCTGTTTTATTTACATTATTTACATTTCTATTTTATTTACACTGTGTTATACACTGTCACTTGAAGTAACATATAAAACTATTTTCCACTGTTCACTTATATTTACATTCATTGCTTTCACTTGCTGTTTACACATTATTTACAATTCCACTTCCACTGTTTTACTCAATAGAAAGATCCTAGTCACCCTTTATCAATTGCCAGCCCTTTACCTCTTTCCACACGAGGTTTAGTAGGGGGTAAAGGTCACAGGGCCCTTTGCATGGGGCTAAAAAGCAGCGGAAGTTAGCAGGAGCGAATCAGACATACCTTCACCTTGAAAGACGACAGTGAACTGATAGTGGTGGCCTCCTGCCGCCTGGCTAGGGTGAGTGCAATACTACCAACTTTAGCCTTGTGAGACCTGCTAATATTCTATCTATCTATATACCTAGGCTGCTTCCCCCAAGGAAAGGGAGGTAGCCGAGACAGGACGACTCACTCTCCATTTACTCATCCATTCAAACACATTCATTTGCATCTTAGCCCCAAAGGGGAGAACGGACAGATCCTCACCGCACCACACCGCACAAGGGTCAACTGGGCAATGCAATCAGTGACGTCCGCAGCAGGGCCCGACAGCAGAACTGGTTTACCCCTGCCACATCATAACAGACCCATCCCCTTACCCGCACCTGACCTGACTAGCTAATATATAGCAATGAAATGATTGGCAGGAAACCAAGACAATACCTAATAAATTAGGTAGTTCCAGGTGAATGTAAATATCACTTAGGCTTCTCCCTTCCCTCCTTATATTTATATTTATTACGAAAATAGATTATACGACATATTTCAAGGGGAAATAAACAGTGAAAATTAGCGAATGAGTGCCCGTGAGGTGTTGTCAGGTGATAATTAGCCAATTCTAAGTGTATGGCACTCTCACTTACCTTATTTCTTTCTTGTATGTATTATTTGGTACAAGAGTAGGGCATAGGGCTTATTTCAATGGATGAAATCAGTGAAAAATTCCAGGGAAGATTTACTTAGCGTAGCACGGCCAGGCAGGCGAGAGGATAGGGTAATGGAGGGGAGGTAGGGAGGGGAGTCAAGAACGGGGAGAAATGGCTAAATTGTCAACAATGGATGGGAGTACAGATGAGATTAGGAGTGCTAACTAGTGTTGGACATTGGCAGTACTGATAGATGATACATGCCACCACTTGAAAGCCCGGGTGAATTCAAAATAACCCAGAATCACAAAAGTGACGCCCCGCGGTATGATCCTTTGCTCCCAAGCGTCATGAAAGTGACTCCCCACGGTTTTTTTTTTTTTTTTTTTTTTTTTTTTTATGTGTCCGACTCTGGGCATAGGCTTCACAGCCTGCTATCAAGGCCCAGCAGTCCTCCTACATACCATACACCTATACATGTCACCACTTCGGCGCTAACACCCACCGTCCATATTGAATACATGCTAGGGCTGTCTCATACAGGACTGGTGTATTGGTATTAGCGGGGGTATTTTTACGACATGTCGGCGGGTCTTCTGGTAGATCAGTAAAGTGTGATTTAATGAAATTCAAATCCTTAAACTGTTCCCTGCCCCAGCCGGGATTTGAACCTGGGCCCGTTAGGACCGCACGCCACCTCTCTACCGATTGAGCCACCGCCTCCCCCAAAACTGTTTTGACTATCATTGCGGTACTGTACTATGTTATTACTTCACTACATTAATCAAATGGTTCAATATATATAATAATACGGTACTGAACACTGATAAACATGTCTTTTATTTACCTTATTGTGGTGAGCATACCTGAAGTGGTCAGGCAGTCCGGACTGCTTCTGACTTTATCGGACTTTTTTCCGATATACAGTATAGGAATTTAGTCCAGTAGCTCCTCGAGTCCAATAAAAGTGAATTCCGGTCTATTGAAGTCCGTTATATCGAGGTTTTACTGTATATATATATATATATATATATATACTGTATACTGTATACTGTATATATATGTATACCAGTATGTTAATATATATATATATATATATATATATGTGTATATGTATTTTATTAATTATATATATATATATATATCATCTCATATCTCATCAGATGTTTGTGTGTCCACTGCAGGACTGGCCTATCCCGACCGAAGTGGGGACGATACAGCCAATGTATCTCCACCAAGTGGCTTAGGCTGTCTAGTAGAGATTGTATGTAGGGTGATAAGTGCTTGTAAGTGTAATTGTAGTGTTGGAGTGGCTTTGGATGTGTGTGTAGTCTGTGAACCAAGTGTAATTGGCCCATGCAAGCCGACTGGGTGCAAGCATACTTTATAGTATGCGACACTGGTTCAGCCACAGTACCCCTTGTGTCCGCGAATGCAGTACGTGGCTGAAGAATGCCCCCAAAGTTTATTACCCTGGCGGGGCACGAACCCTTGTTCTTTAGTGTACAAAAACGCACACTTTACAACTGCACCACAGAGGCTCATATATATATATATATATATATATATATATATATATATACAGGTAAGCTCTTAATTCGCGCGAGGGTTAGGTTCCCAGACCCTTCGGGTATGTGGTAAATTCGCGTATATGTTCTGCCCTTGTGTGCACATAATTACGCATGTCTATACGTATATTACATCTGAATAATACTGTTTATGCACTACATACACCTTATAAACTAGCATAAAGTATTAAAAACAACAAAAATGTAAGAAATTTAAAACTGAAACCTGACAAGCACAGGCGTAGGTGGAGACACTTCAGCAGTCTGGTGCACTAGCCCTCACTGCCTCCCGTATGCTACATTCTGCCTTCTTTATTGTATGAACAGTTGACTCATTCACCCCAAACATGCGGTTCCAAGACAATTCACAGGCGTAGGTGGGGACACTTTAGCACAGTCTGGTGCACTAGCCCTCACTCTGTCTCCCATATGCTACGTTCTCCTTCTTTATTGTATGAACAGTTGACTCATCCCAAACATACAGTTCTGAGACAATTCACCATCAAGTCAATTCACCGTCAAAACTTGGACAATTCCCGTCATTCTATTAATATACTTATTATTGATTAATTAATACTTTAATAACTAATTTTCAGGGGGATTTTATAACTCATTTAAGTAAAAAACTAGTGTACTGTACTTGCTAAATTAACTGGTATGTAAATAAATGACGGGGAATTGTCCTGACGGAGAATTGTCGCCGACATTCCACCCTGAAGTTTGTCCAACACTTTAACTTTGTCAGTGACACCACTTTGCCAGCCCGCTTTGGTGTGTTACCACATATATCACTAGCACTACGCTTAGGCCCCATGTTGGCAGACAAGGCAAGCAATCACTGGAAGGCAGAAAAATAAGCCGCAAATAACGATTCTCGATCTCGAGTCACGCATGATTCGACCGTCGGATTCAAACTGACTGTAAGGTGTGTGGTAGACCTACCTCCCAGGCTCCCACACACACATACATATGTGTGTGCATACAGGCAGCAGGTAGGCATTTTTTATATTTTATTTATTTCTCTTGTATATTGAAATTACTTATTTGAATACTATAATTTTGTGTTAATTATTGTACGAAAAACTCGTGGATAACCGAAATCGTGTGAAAAAAGTTCGTGTGAATTAAGGGATAACCTGTATATATATATATAGATATATATATATATATATATACTGTATATTATATATATATATATATATATATATATATTATATATATATATATATATATATATATATATATATATATACTCTATATTATATATATATATATATATATATATACTGTATATTATATATATATATATATATATATATATGAAATGTCTGAATTAAACATATACTAATGGTATGTCCATCACAGTATTATTGTTATTATTATTATCAGTGGTGGGCAGCGCAAACGAAGAAGACCTTGCGCAAGCGCAAAGCGCAATCCACAGTTCATTACCTTGCGCAAGCGCGAATCTGCAATCTGACAAATATTTAGCTTGCGCAATGTTGCAAAGCGCATGCGCAAACCATTTGCATATATTTTTGGGAATTACCGAAAAATATTGAGATATATAAATAAAAGAGCATACCTACTTACTTTTATTTTTTATTATTATCTATTATTTGTAATTTGCGCAAGTGCGGAATCTAATATTTAGCCTGTGCAATGTCGCAAAGTGCCAGCGCAAATCATCTGCATATAATGTATTTGTGGGAATTACTGTAAAATATATACAGTAAAAGTCCCAATATTCGGCATCTATGGGACCAGGATGATGCCGAGATATTGGATTTACCGAATAATCAAAAAGCTACCCACTCAGTACCTTAAATATATTGGTGAACACTGTCATCACCACTTATGATATTACAACTGTTTGGAGAGAGTACTATATATTGTACAATACTGCAATCAATACAGTACTATACCTGAATCTGAAATATATATATAAATTAGTGAACATATACAAGTGTAATGACACAGTAGGCATACAAGTCAGATAACACTTCCTGGATGGCCGAAATGATACGTAATATTACCTACCAGCTCAGTACATCACTTGTATTGGTGAACTCATCACTACTTATATTATTACAAATATGTTTGGAGTGAGTGTTATATACAGTATTTTTTCCAAACACAAAATAAAATAGTCGGAAAATTGCATAAAGTAAAGTGAAGGAATATGAATTGGTAAGGTCTTTCTGATGTAAGTTAATCGTACATTTAGCACTCATTCCTTTGTTCGTTTTTTGTTTTGTTTACATGTGAAAGGGAGAGTATTGATGAACACAGTAATGTATTCCATTAACCCCTTAATAACCTCCGGCATTGAACAACCCATTACAGTAATAAAACTGTGAACAATTATGGGAAGGGAACGAAGGTCACTGGTATGTTTACACGACTCTACGATACGATTCCAAGCAGTCAGAGGGTCTGTTAATCTCAGATGTTTTCGCCCATTTGGTAAATGCACCGTAACTCTGTAACTTCTCCCGTGAATCATAGCATGGGTTTAGGAAACTAAATAACATATTGTTAGGTGCGCCAGACGATTATCTTCACATCTTTAAGAAAATGGAAGAAATTTAATCCCTCTCTGAGTATGCAGAGTAAGTTTCTTCCATTCTTCTATCAATTTGTTTTTCTTAAACACGCGAAGATAATCGTCTGGCTCACCTAGCAATGTGTTATTTAGCTTCCTAAACCCATGCTATGATTCGCCATGAGTCACGGAAAAATTTATAAAGTTACGGGGCATTTACCAAATGGGCGAAAACATCTGAGATTAACCGACTGCCTGACTGCTTGGAATCGTAGCGTAGAGTCATGTAAACATACCAGTGACCTTCATTCCCTCCCCATAATTGTTCAGTTTTCTTTATAGCTCACACTAACTTGATATCACTGACATCGGTACTGTAAAGGGTTGTTCAGTGCCGGAGGTTATTAACCCGCCCCATCCGGACGTTTTTGGACCTTTTTTTTTTTTTTTTGCTCAAACATCCGCTTTTGGTGAGAAACATCGAAAATTCATAGAGAAATCGCTCACCTGAGGTTTAAAATACCGGATTTAGGTGCGAGTACTTCCTTACCTGACTGGGTTTTCTAACAGGCTGGCACCAAAGAAAACGAGTTCTATGGGAGGATAACTATTTTATCCACTCATAAACAGTATTTATTTATTTGGTATGAATTTATATGTAGTACAAGAGTATATTGGTTTTCAAACAGTAATATAGGCATTATAAGCATTGTTTCACTCACTAACTGCTCATCATTCATGACCTTTTTTTCCCACATTACGTGATCATCATTTCTGACTATTTCTTCCTCTAAACTTTATCCTCCACATTGTCAGCGATTGGGGAATCACTCTGGCCCTGAATGTCTTTATTGGCCAGGTCACTGGTAACAGGTGAATTGCCGAGATAATGGCATGCGGGGGGGGGGGAGGTTATGCGGTGTAAGGCATTGTTTCTGCTTGACATCTTGTAGAGGAATAGAGGAAGGTGTCCCATGTATACGTGCCAAAAATCACTTGCAAAATCACTCGCGAAAATTGAAAATTGTGCAAATTAGGGACCTTGCAATGTTGCCGCGTTAATTCACGTCGCCAGGACGGCACGGGTTAAGGGGTTAACCCCTACACCGCGGGCTTGTTTACCAATGACTTGCATGTCCCGCGGGGTTATTTGGGCTCTGACAGACTCTCAAAAAATATTTGCCAAAAATCAGTTATTAGTCCTAGAATAATAAAATTACATATGCTTATGTCACATACCTTCAGCTTTCTCCTGGAATGATTGTTGAGCCTTCGTCTGTTACCGTAGGACTTGTGGAGACCTCTGAAGTAGGGTAACGAAGTCTCCACTTTACACTTCCCGACAACCCATAATATGATTACCACAGCCAGATACAAACACTATAAACACTATTCTACAATTTTCAAGTAGTTTGGGATCCATACTAAAAAAAAAAACACTGTGAAAGCAATGGAAATTACGAGCGCGTCTGACTGTCGCACTTGTGCTAGTTCGCTGTAGGCACTCTGTCATTTATTATTCATAAAACCCCTCACACTTTATATTTCTATTACTATATCACACTTATATATATCTGGAGTCTTTCTCCATAAGTTTCCTTCATTCGTATTAGTTTATTGTCACTGAAGTCATTCAATTTTTCAGTCAGTAAAATACGTAGAGAGCCACAGATTCACTCTCACTGTTATAACATAAATTATTTGTACTCATATTCTTATATTACTAATTACTTACATTACTATTTACATTTTCTATTCTGTTTTCAATATTTACCCTGCTGTTTTACTTACACTGTTATTCACTGTCACTTTCAGTAAGATAAAACTATAATACACTGTTCAATCATATGAACTGAACATCCATTGCTTTCACCTGCTATTTATACATTATTTACACATTATTTCCAAATAATTCTGCTTCCACACTTGCACTGTTAGAACTGCTTCTGGCTGTGATAATCGAAGAAGCAGGTAACACAGAGGGGAACCTGGCACTCAGCGCACTGCCAAAAGGTGCGTTTATGTTCAGGTGTGCTCCGTGTGGTATGCGCACCTACCTGACACCTGCGAATCGCAGCCTGCCTTTTCCCTGTGGCAGGCATTAGCTCAAGTCTGTGCCGATCCATATACGCCCTCTGCTCAAGTCGGTCGGGAAGTGTTACTGGATGGCGCTTTGGAGTTGCTGCTTGCACCCTTCCATATCTTTCCAGCAGCTGCTGGACACAAGTCCT
This sequence comes from Coenobita brevimanus, assembly GCF_032717465.1. Lineage (NCBI taxonomy): Eukaryota > Metazoa > Arthropoda > Malacostraca > Decapoda > Coenobitidae > Coenobita > Coenobita brevimanus. The sequence continues at coordinate 18,274,231 of NC_137025.1, forward strand.
GGCGAACAACCTCAGGGAGAAGGAATTGGGTGGCTTTACCTTCATCTTGGACAGGATGAAGGCGTTCAGCATCGTCATATCTATGAGATGCAGAAAAACTTTCCTGTACCACCTAGTATTCTTCCTGAGGCAGTCGATCTCACCAGTCATCATGTCGGACTTGTCCACCAGCCGCATGTTGATATTATAGTCCAACACAGCATCAGGTTTCATCACAGGTTCGCCTGTCCTACTGTCGACCTTCCCACTGTCTCTCATCTCCCCCTTATGTACGGTGGTGAGCATGTGCACGACTCTCTTGTCATGCCACCGTATTGCCAGCATCTTCTCATACTTGCGTAGGTGCACGTCTCCTCGCTGCGAGGTTCCCGCCTCTGGGAATTTGGGGAAGTTGGCACGATTACTTTTCACAGTGCCGCAGGAGCCAATGCCGTGCTCAGAAAGGTATTTGGCAAGTTTCGGTGCTGTATAGTAGTTGTCTGTATACAGCACATGATTCCCACCAAAATACTTTTCTAGGAGCACTTTCACTACACAGCCTGAGAAGCCAAGGGGGTGAGTTTTATCGAGATCGACAGTGCTGGCTGAATATATGATGAAGTCAAGGATGTATCCCGTCTTACAGTCGCACAGTACAAAGAACTTAACTCCAAAGCGATGGCGTTTGCTTGGAATGTACTGAACAAACCGAAGACGTCCTCTGAACAAAACCAAGGATTCATCAATGACAACCTTCTGAAATGGGTGGAAGAATGACATGAACTTATCCTTCATTCTGCTCAGAATCTCCCGGATCTTCCAGAGTGGGTCGGTTTGGGAAGGTACAGTTGGCCGCACTCCCGCGAGGGCCACCTTAATGTTGTCAACGCTGGCCGAGATAGTAACCGCGAATCATTAGTAGTGAGCTCTGATCGAAGCATTCACAGGACTGAGGGAGGGAGCGGGTTTGAGGTGGGTAGGTGGGTGCCTGTACACGAGAGGCGAGATATGACGATTGTTGAGGCGACAGAAAAGTGTAATATTTATTAAAAGAAAATTTTTTGTTTTCGGTGTTACTTTTGCCATCATGAAAAGTAAAAAGATCAACTTTAAATATTATACTGCAAAACAAAGACAACCGATCAAGATTCATAATTGTAGACTTTAATTGTATTTTATTTTATTGTCGTTTCCAAGCAATGGACGCTGTAAAATACAGACAAAAACTGCCTGAAAATAATGAATCAGAATGCTGTTTATTAATCACATGTAACAAATGTAAAACTCTCTCTGTACGACTCTCTCTTACTGGCTGTGGATGCTTCGAACGCATCTCTCTACTAGTGTTTCAGAGTAAATATCTTGGCCAGTGTTGACAACGCTGTGGCCCTCGCGGGAGTGCGGCCAGCTGTACATCATTGTCGGCAAAGTGCAGGTTTCCCATGATGTTCCGGAAGCGATCTCTGGCCATGTACTTATTGAAGGTGGGTGAGGGTAGTAAGGGGTCCATGGACCAGTATTCTTCCAACTCATGCTTCTTGGAGTGTGGCATGAGAAGCATGAGGGCAAAGAACACATACAGCTCCTGCACTCCCAGCATGGACCACTGTTGCATCTTGGCTGCACCTGTACCACTAGCAGCACATTGTGAGTCATACTTGTTGGTCTCATCACATATGTGCTGCATGACTTCGTCATCTAGGAAGGCTAAAAGGTAGTCGACACACTCGGCATTTTCGTCCATAGTGAAGGCAGGCTGAACTCCTGAGGAGCTCTCATCGAAAACAAGATTTTCGGGGACAAAATCTGACCCTTCCGTCCACGCGAAGGCGTCCAGGATTCCCTGTCGTGGCGGTGTAGGGCGGGTGGTGGTGGTGGTGGTGGTGGAGGTTGGCTGTGAGGGAGGCTTATCTCTGTCAAGGTCACTCTTACTGACCCTAGGTTGCCGTACAGCACTAGCAGCCCTTACCCTACTAGCTACACTACTTTTCACTCTCCTAGATCTACCTCTACCTCTGCGGCCTGCCTTCACTGTTGATGCTGGTGGTGACTCCGACGACGAAGACTCCGGAGATAACTCGGCCGACAATGATGACAAGATGAGTAAAGCGGGGCTTGGGGAACGGGGAGGTGAATGCACTCGTAACTCATGGCGGGCTGGGTCACGTGGGGGCATTGTTCTGGGGCTAACACGCCGCCTTTTCACTCCCTTCCCAAATTCTTGTCCTTCCTGCACTAAAGGCTCCTTTCCCTTGGAGCTAGACACTGATTCACTTATTGAAGCACTCGTTGTCGCTGTTTCTGGCGCGATAACCTCACCTGGCTCATCACACGATTCACCCAAATCGTCATAGTCACTGACCATCATTATCATGGACAATTCTGCAAGTTCTTGTGCCACTGCAGAGTCACTGAGGCCTTTCCTGCTTGCCTCAACACTTTTCTTTGGAGTAGAGGTCACGGGGCCCTTTGCAATGGGCGCAGAAGCGGCAGAAATGGCGAGGCGCGAGTGCGACATGTTTTCTCTTCAGCGGAGGACAAGGAACTAAATGCCGCGGCTTATCTGAGAAGGGAAGGGTTGACAATGACACTTTAGGCTGACTGCTGCTAACTTACAGGCTAATTTTTTATAGGTAGAAAATCTCGGCAATAAATAAAGAAATAGGTAGTTCCAGGTGAATGTAAATGTCAGTTAGGATTTTCCCTTCCTTTCTGATATATATTTTTATTACAGACATCGATTACAAGGCATAAATCAAAGGGGAAATTACCGTGGTAATGTAGCGAATGAATGCACGTGAGGTTTTGTCAGGTGATAATTAGCCAATTTCTGGAGTATAACACTATCACTTACCTGTTTTTTTTTTGGTATATATTATTTGGTATAAATATAGGGCATAGGGCTTATTTCAATGGATGAAATCTGTGGAAAAATCAGGGGGAAATTTCCGTAGCGCAGCGCGGCGTGGGAGGTGAGAGGAGAGGGTAATGGAGGGCAGGTAGGGAGGGGAGTCACAAAGGGGGTAAAATCGCTAAAAGGTCAACAATGGATGGGAGTACAGATGAGATTTGGAGTGCTGACTAGTGTTGGACATTGGCAGTACTGATAGATGATACAAGCCACTACTTGAGAGCCCGGGATAATTCAAAATAACACAGAATCACAAAAGTGACGCGGTATGATCCATTGTGGCCGAGCGTCACGAAAGTGACGCCCCGCGGTTAAGGGGTTAATGGGGTATATTACTGTTTGCATCAGTACTCTCTCTTTCACATTAAACACAAAAACGAACAAAAGAATGAGTGCTAAATGTACGTTTAACTTTCATCAGAGAGACCTTAGCAATTCATATTTTTAAGTATTTTTCTGACTTTAGCTTAGGTTAGGTATGGTTAAATTATTAGGTACAGTTAAACTCTGTTAGATTAGGTTTAGTTAAACAGGACAGTCCCTTCCACCATTATGCTGAGGAATAAAAATACTAGAGCTGTCACAGCTATACAGCTAAAAACAATGGGGAAACTGATTTAACAAGCACCATTTATTTATGGGTAATGCATTACAGTATCAGTGGTTCATGGGCTACGCAATTACCAGTAAATGTCACTTTCAGGAAGGCGTCAAGAATGAACGAATTTTAAGAATTAGCGAGGGGGCTTGGAATGTATCCCTCGCTAATTTGGAGGGGGTGGTTACTGTACTGTATGATACTGTCCAATATTGTAATCAATACAATACTATACCCGAGTCTGAAAAAATATAGAAATTAGTGAACATACAGAAGTGTAATGAATCATTAGGCCTACAAGTCACAGATAACACTTCCTGGACTGCCGAGATGATTCCGGACATCTGCTGAACAATCAGAGATTTTCGTAAATGGGACTATTTCTCAAAACTGCCGAAATGTCGGATCTACCGCATAATCAGCTGCTGAATAATAGGACTTTTACTGTATTGGTATAATTAAATAAATCACTAAATTAGCAACCTGCCCACCACCCGTGGTGACTGAGGTACAGTAGGTCATTGTCCAGGAAAAACAGCCTATATTTACCAAGGCATTGGCAAAGATCACGTGATTACTGTATCATCAACTCTCTCTCTCCAACAGAGGAGGGAGGGAATGGAGAATAAGAGAGAGAGGAGGGAAGGAATGTAGAATAAGAGAGAGAGAGGAAGGAAGGAATGGAGAATGAGAGAGAGGAGGGAAGGAATGGAGAATAAGAGAGAGAGGAGGGACGAAGTTTATGCCTTATCTCTTCACTCAAAGGGACGCTCCTTTGCCATTCCTGCGTATTTATTCTCTATCTATCTCAGAATAATGCTCTTTATCTCTCTTTCTCTCTCTCTTGTCTTGTCAAGACAATTTATTTAATAATTCAGTATAGATGTAAAATAGCATATGTAATTCGTTACAAAAAAAAAATCGTGAAACATTTATTCTCTCTCTCTCTCTCTCTCTCTCTCTCTCTCTCTCCCCTCTCTCTCTCTCCTCTCTCTCTCTCTCTCTCTCTCTCTCTCTCTCTCTCTCTCTCTCTCTCTCTCTCTCTCTCTCTCTCTCTCTCTCTCAGAATAATGCTCTTTATCTCTCTCTCTCTCTCTCAGAATAATGCTCTTTATCTCTCTCTCTCTCTCTCAGAATAATGCTTTTTCTTTCTCTCTCTCTCTCTTGGTATTTGTTCTCTCTCTCTCTCTCTCTCTCTCTCTTGGTATTTGTTCTCTCTCTCTCTCTCTTGGTATTTGTTCTCTCTCTCTCTCTCTCTCTCTTGGTATTTGTTCTCTCTCTCTCTCTCTCTCTCTCTCTCTCTCTCTCTCTCTCTCTTGGTATTTGTTCTCTCTCTCTCTCTCTCTCTCTCTTGGTATTTGTAGTCTCTCTCTCTCTCTCTCTCTCTCTCTCTCTCTCTCAGAATAATGCTCTTTATCTCTCTCTCTCTTGTCTTGTCAAGACAATTTATTTAATAATTCAACATAGATATACAACAGCATACGTAATTCGTTACAAAAAATAAAAAATTCATGAAAACAGAGTATTTAAATCAAATATAAATTATTAGGCTGTGGGTATTTGATTTAAATAATATGTTTTAATGGTTTTTGTAAGGAAATGAATATGCTAATCTTAATAAATAATGTATATTTATTGTCATTTACTACTAATAATAATTTAAAAATACATTATCTGTTGAAGCATATTAATGCTACCCCCTTCCCTCCCACCTCCCCTCACCAAGCACCAACCCACCCTCGCAACCCGCCCCAGCCTCCCCCATCCCATGTCCAGCCGTGTGGGAAGCTCCTACCACGTGTCCCCTGGAAGACCACGTGTCCCTTGGATTGCGCAGTGCGCAATCCACAGGGCAGGTGCGCAAGCGCAAATTTAGTTGTGCAAGCGCAACTAAGTTTGTGCTTGCGCACCTGCCTTTTCATGTGCGCAAGCGCAAAATTGCGCATGGTCTCGTGCGGTGCGCAATGCGCAAATGATATCACCGGAGCGCAAGGGTGCGCAATTGCGCATTGCGCAAGTGTTTGCGCACCTGCCCAGCACTGATTATTATTATCATTACTTTTTTCTTTTTACATATGAATTTAGGAGTTTTGTGATTGTTGCATTGCGGTTTCTTTCAGTGTCTGTATTTAATGGTTATAAATACAGATGAGGGTTTCGTAGGCAGCACCATCTGCATTCACACCTGTGTTAAAATGAAGTTAGGTTCGGTTACATTGTTATCTCATTTTAATGGAAGTACAGTACAGTAGTGGATAGAGCTAGGATGTGGAAAATCCCACTCTTTCTTTACTAAGTATTTAATAAAGCACTTGTAATGGAAAAGTTGTAGAGAAAACCCTCCTCCTTAGAGTTGGGTCAGTGAAAAAAAATCACCTGATTATGGGCTAAAACTGTATATAGTATTTATTTTATCTATTTATTTATTTACCTTGTCCATTTTATGCACTTGCTGATACTTGCTCAAACAAGATGGCGATGCCAGAAACTAAGAGAGCAATAGTTTTCACATACAGCCAGTCTCTTGGCTGCCATATTCACCCACTAATAGAGTATTCATCACTCTGGGTGCAATGTTGTTTGAGGTGATTTATAGAAATGAAACAGTGTTCAATTGGTATTGTTTGTAATTTGGAATGCTTGAGCATAATACAGATATAGCATATCACATCACAAGAGTTTCGAATAATTTTACAGTGGACATGCAGCAGTGTACACCAGAGCCACTTTTAAAACATCCTTAGCCAGACCCCACTAATATAATGGTTTCAGTCACTTCACTTCTTGCCCCATAGGGATCACTGAACCTTACCCCTATTAGCCAACTACATTTCATTTGTGTGTGTCCTGTACATGCCACTCACCGTCAGTGACTCAGCACTTCACACATCATTATTCCTTGTCTTCTCACTTCCTATCATAGTAACTTTAAATCTGTATTTATTGTGCATTTTTATCAAGAGTTTAGGTCATTTTCTCATGTTAGGATGTAGTACTCCCCAGGTGTATAAATGTGACTGTTATCAGTTTCCTGAGAAGAGTTACTCAGAGATGGACAACTAGAAAGATATCTAGTGCAACAGAGTTGTCAGGCCAGTGCTAAACACCAAACAGAATGACGTGCTAGTTACACTGAAACATCAAGCACAGTACAGTAGTAATACTGTATCAGGATTACCTTTTAGATGTTCTGGATGTTGTGAACCATGTACAGCATGCAAAGATATGACCGCTATTATGTGGTTAGCTAGAAAGTAACATTTGATTGTTCATTTGCGATGTCATACAGTACACCAATAATCATATGTTGGTTATGTACATGCAGTACAGTAAGCCAAGAACATATGGCTAGTTAAACATACAAGAGGAGTTGACTAGAATCCAAAGCATGGAACACAGCTTGACCTGAACCAAAAGCTTTTGGGGTAATATGTGTCAGGATACCGTACACCAAGACTGGATTTCCAGCTGCTAAAACCTGTTATGTATGACATGTCAAGGAGGCGAATGTGTGTGTGTGTGTGTGTGTGTGTGTGTGTGTGTGTCCACTTTTCTGTATGGTGACGTATGATATCTTCACACCGGCTAGAGTCATCTCAATCATTCCTACTGTCCATCTGGTGCGTGCGTGTAAAGTACGTGTATTGCACATGTATGATCCAGTGCACAACATTACCAATCAAAGGTTTTTGGTAGTAATGTTTGATGCCATACCCTACCTACTGGACAGAATATTGACAAAACTAGCAGTTAGAGGAGGGCAGGCGAGGTGGATGGAGGATAAGACGAAGCGCCAGAGTCTGGAATTTTTCATAATAGAAAAATATGGGTTATAATAAATGGAATTTATTCCCAATTTCATTCCATAAATGCTGGCATACCTCAGGGATCAGTTTTAGCCCCAACCCTCTTTCTCATTCGTATGAATGACCTCCAGTCACTCACAATCCAATACACTCTTATGCTGATGACCTAACACTTCATAGTTCTTTCACAGTTCGTACCTCCTTTACTATCTATCTGTCTATTGCCAGACGCCATAATCCCGTAAGGGGTGGCCATTTGACTTTGAGTTTATGTTTTACAAGGAGGGGCGCTAAACCTCCACCAACCCACTTGCTGACACGTAGGGAGCACGTATGGTCTGGTTATATGGTTACCACCCAGCTTTGTAAATGGTTTCTTGGCTTACAGGAAACCACTTACCTTGTCACTCGCTGTAAAGCCACCTGTAAAGGAAAGAAAAGTAATAAGAAGTGACAGAAAAGATGGGAGAAATAGGAAGAGAGGAGGGCAGGCACAGAAATAGCATGATAAAGGCTAAGGAAGAAGCAGGCAGCACTACATGAAGTGAGTGGATGATGGTCACCACAACCTACCACTACCTCCTTTACACAATCTGATATTATAAATTCCCAAGTAAACACAGCAATTTCTCAGAACCAGAACCTTTCAAAAGTTAAGCAGTTGAGACAAACAAATCTGGTCTCATTTCATGCTCAGAAAACTAATTACATTAATTTCTCCAACTGAAAGAATCCCTCAGACTCCCACATAATACTAAATGATATCACTATTCCCATGTCCACTGCAATTGATATTAGGATGTCACACTATACACCAACCTAAGCTGGACAGCTTGTGTTAAATCCCTTGCTAAAAATGCTTCTAAAAAATTGGGACTTCTTTGCAGAGTTCATGACTCTTCTGGGGAGGAATATAAGCCAGTGGAGAAGGATATTGAGAATGGGGATTCCTCCATTCTCTCTCATCCTGCCCAGCCGGGTGGGAAAACGTAGCTCACGGCTTGGGAAACTGGGCTAGAAACACGATGGACGGCCATCCTGCACTTATTTCTCCTATAAGGAGTACTTTTTTTTGCTTTTCCTTGATTTATATGTCCTTTTGGATTGTTTTATGCAATAAATTTTTTTTCCGTTTTTGGTGTGGGATTGGGTGGGTATAAAATTGCAAACATGCCTGGTATGGTACGGGTTAATTACCCACTAAACCACCAGGCTCCATGGTTTGGTTATATGGTTACCACCCAGCATAGTAAATAGTTTCCTGGTGTACAGGAAACCATTTGACTTGTCACTCAGTGTAGAGTCACCCATAGGCAGAAGGAAGAGGAAAGAAAGAAGGAAAGAAAGACAGAAGAGACAGTGTAAAATCACCTGTAGGCAGAAGGAAGAGAAAAGAATGAAGGAAAGAAAGACACGAGGAAGAGAGGAAAGAGCAGACACCCAAAGCAACACTGCATCAAGTGAGTGGATGGTGATTGCCACCACCTACCATGATAATAATAATTCATTTCATTCATTCATTGCCAGACGCCATGTATCCCAAACGGGGTGGCCAAGGGCTTAGAGTTAATTGTTTTTTACAGGGAGGGGCACTAATCCTCCACCAACCCCACTTGGCACGTAGGGATGCCAACAGCATCTGGTGTTCCCAGGCGGTCACCCATCCAAGTACTAACCAGACCCAGTGTTGCTTAACTTCGCTGATCGGACGGGAAGCGGTGTACTCAACGTGGTATACTTGAGACTAATGAAAAAACATGTTTCTTGCTTCTTTATTCCTTCTTGCAATGCTTTTCACTTTACCACATTCACTGATGGAACTGGGACACGATAATGGTCTTTGGCTTCTTAGTCACATTCTATACCTGAAAGATTTGAGGAAAATTAGTCATGAAGAACATCATAGTCCAAGTTACGTTTCATCATAAACAAGACCAAGTCTACTAATACATAAAAAAATATACAGGAAAAAAACACAGCAATTTTTAAATTCAGAGGAGTGGGATGGGGTGAGTACTTGACTGTAAATCCATATTATATACACTGGTGTTAGAGTTCTGAAGTATTGACTAATTCCCTATCAGTGGTACTGTATCTGGGTGACAAGGCTACATCAGCTACGTTTTGAGCTACAGAACATTAGCTGGCAATCTTTCCAATAGTTACTATGGAAAAAAAAAAGGGGGGGAGGGGGGAGCAGCATAAGAAGTCTTACTGTACATCCGTTGCAGCCTCTTGATAAAACCTTATGGATTAAACATATGGAAAATGAAATACAGTAGTCTTCCATATCAGCCAGGGATACTTTATAAAGATGCCTGTTGATGGTGGAAACCTTTATATTACTGGCATCCTGTGGTAAGCAGTGGCAACCATCACCCAATCATGCAGTCCTGCCTATTTCACAACAATGGGTGGTAACCATTTAAGCAAATAACATGGTGACGGTGCCCCTGTACATTGGATGGAGAGAGATAAAAGCAATGTCCATTAAAGAACAAAACCTCCACACTCTTCACTGCACCTTGCTGTGGCAAGGCACTACTAGGGAACACTGGTTCATGGTGGTCCTGCAGAAGCAACTGCTTGCCTGTGGCTGATGGGTCTGCTCAGCCATACAGACCTTTACTTTACTACTACAACTATAGTCTGTCTCAGGAAAGACGAGGGTAGAAATCTTACTCAAAATTATTATAATAATAATATTATTATTGTTATTATTATTATTGTCATTATTATCATTATCATTATTTTTATTATTATTTTCATATTATTATTATCGGTATTATTCACGTATAGTGTTTTACTCCTTTCCTCCCCACAAATAGATCTCATTTGATTTAAGGAATGTAGAAGGGGAAAGGATACTTGAGTTTGGGGAGGCAACGGACATGATTGTGTGCAACACATATGAGCCTGGGGAAAATAGCAGTCAGATAGATTATTTTCTGGTTAGGAGGACTGATAGGAGGTTAGTAAGGGATGTTAAAGTTATAGGAAGTGAGGAGTGTGTGCAGCAGCACAGACTATTGATTTGTGATATGGTGCTTAAAGAACGAGTGATGAAAAAGAAGACTTATGGACCTAGGAGCTGGAAAACCAAGTACAGTAGTAAGGGATGCCTTCTATAGTGAGATGAGGAGAATGGTGACTGAACAGGGAGCCGTAGATGGAGGCATTAATGAACAGTACAGAGCCTTCAAGAACAGTCTCTTGAGAGTTACTGATGTAATATGTGGTTGGACAAGAGGTCCACCAAGACATAAAATAACTTGGTGGTGGGATGAGGGTGTAGAAGCTGCAGTTAAGGAGAAAAGATGGCTTTTCCGGGAATGGAAGAAGGGTGGTAACAAGGAGGAATACTTGGCTGCCAAGCGTAGGGCTAGAAGAGAGGTATACAGGGGAAAGTCTGTCACAGAGACTTTTCCTTGATAACCTAAACCATGGGAAAAGGAAAAATATGATATTTAACCCCTACACCACGGGCATGTTTACCAATGTTTTGCGTGTGCCGCGGGGTTATTCGGGCTCTGACAGACTCTCAAAAAATATTTGCCAAAAATCAGTTATTAGTCCTAGAATATTAAATTTACATATGCTTATGGCACATATCTTCAGCTTTCTCCTGGAATGTTTGTTGAGCCTTCGTCGGTTACCATAGGACTTGTGGAGACCACTGAATTTGGGTAACGAAGTCTCCACTTTACACTTCCCTACAACCCGTAATATGATTACCACAGCCAGATATTAACACTATAAATACTACTCTATGATTTTCAAGTAGTTTGGGATCCATACTCCAAAAAAAAACCCACTGTGAAAGCAATGAAAATTACGAGCGCGTCTGACCGTCGCACTTGCGCTAGTTCGCTGTTGGTACTCTGTCATTTATTATTCATAAAACCCCTCACACTTTATATTTCTGTTACTATATAACATATATATATATATATCTACAGTCTTTATCCATAAGTTTCCTTCAGTAGTATTAGTTTATTGTCATTGTAGGGATTCAATTTCTTTCAGTAAAATACGTAGCATTCACTTTCTCGTCCTGTATACTAGCATTGAGAGTGAATGTCACTTTCATCTTCACTCTCATAACTCATAGTATTCAGACATGCTAGAGTGAAACTTTCACTTTCATTGCTCCTAGGGTATATACTCGTATTCTTATAATACTACTCATTTACATTTCTGTTTACGTTCTCTATTTTATTTACCTTATTTACATTTCTATTTTATGTACACTATGATATGCACTGTCACTTGAAGTAACTTATAAAACTATTTTCCACTGTTCACGTATATTTACATTCATGACTTTCACTTGCTGTTTACACATTACACATTATTTACAATTCCACTTGCACTGTTTTACTCAATAGAAAGATCGTAGTCACTCTTTTATCAATTGTCAGCCCTTTACCTCTTTCCACACGAGGTTTAGTAGGGGCTAAAGGTCACAGGGCCCTTTGCATGGGGGTGAAAAGTCCCTGAAGCCAGCAAGAGCGAACTGACATACCTCCACGTTAGAAGATGAGAGTGAACTGATAAGGGTGGGCCGGGGTGGTGGCCTACCTAGGGAAATTCATTACTACCAATGTTAGCCTCTTGAAACAGCTATATATAGCAGTGAAATGATTGGCAGGAAATCTAGATAATACATTATAAATTAGGTAGTTCCAGGTGAATGTAAATATCACTTAGGCTTCTCCCTTCCCTCCTTATATGTATATTTATTACGAAAATAGATTATACGGCATATTTCAAGGGGAAATAAACAGCGAAAATTAGCGAACGAGTGCACGTGAGGTGTTGTCAGGTGATAATTAGCCAATTCCAGGTGTATGGCACTCTCACTTACCTTATTTCTTTCTTGTATATATTATTTTGTATAAGAATAGGGCATAGGGCTTATTTCAATGAATGAAATCAGTGAAAAATTCCAGGGAAGATTTACCTAGCGTAGCACGGCTGGGCAGGCGAGAGGATAGGGTAATGGAGGGGGGGTAGGGAGGGGAGTCAAGAACGGGGAGAAATGGCTAAATTGTCAACAATGGATGGGAGTACAGATGAGATTAGGAGTGCTGACTAGTGTTGGACATTGGCAGTACTGATAGATGATACAAGCCCCCACTTGGAAGCCCGGGTGAATTCAAAGTAACACAGAATCATAAAAGCGACGCCCCGCGGTATGATCCCTTGCTCCCAAGCGTCACGAAAGTGACGCCCCGCGGTTAAGGGGTTAAGGTGGCAAATCAGATGAAGAGGGATAATCGGGATATTATAGGTGAGCAGTGTGTGAAGAATGATGTAGGAAGGGTAGTGAACAGTGGGGATATAAAAGATGCATGGAGAGAGCATTATAGCTGGTTGTTGAATGAGGAGTTTGACTGGGACAGGGAAGGTTTGGAGCCAGCAGATCCAGTGTTTGGCCCTTGGCCTTTGATTGACACTGCTACTGTGAGTGAGGCAATAGGCAGGATGCAGTTGGGGAAGTCAGCAGGTGTGTCCGGGTTGACTGCTGAAATGTTGAAGGCCTCAGGTGATATAGGGGTGAGGTTAGTCTATCTATCTATCTAGGTTAGTCACTGACCTGATAAATATGATTGTACAAGTCTCCCTTGTAAGATGTTTCATTTTACAATATTTCGCAATTACAATCGTTCGTTTGACAATTGAGATTCCCCGCATTTACGATAGGTGATATGGAGAAATCCCCTGCTCACAGGCAGATCACCTGAGAGGTGTGTGGCATACCCATCCCGTGCACGCAGTTTCCTGTGCTTCCGCTGACCAAGCATTGCTGGTTCTGAGACAATTCGCCATCAAGTCAATTCGTATCAAGCAATTCGCCCTCAAAACATGGACAATTCCCAGTCATTCTATAAATATACTTATTATTAATTAATCAGTACTTTAATAACTATATTTCAGGGGGATCCATCTAAGTCTATGTTCAGTAGTGTAGGCTTTGGATATTTTTATTAGTTGCACCTTTAGTCAATAATTAACTTCTTTCTTCGTCAATGTAGTCGCCTTTTAATTTTATTCTAGCGTCATCCATAGCTGTCTTCCTTATGACGGTGAATTATCTTGTTATTTTTGTGACGGTGAATTGACTTGACGGCGAATTGTCCCAAAACCGCATCACTGCCCAGTCTCACCCACACGCTCGTTCAGCTTACAAACTCCGTGTGTCTGTGTTCGTCAGTGCCCAGGATATTACTATTTTTCCTGTTCTTCATACTGTACCATATTTTGTGTTGTTGTTTATGCTATTTCATGTCTTTATATCTGCAAATGTGCATTCATATGCGATTCAGATGCACTGCAGCACAAAGCATCGTTATTATTGCATATTCGATCTAGATCACTTGTATGGTGTTGGGTTTCTTATATATGAGTCCAGGAACACATCTCTACTTTTACCATTAAACCTTAAGTTCGCTGTACGATATTTCGGTATACGATTGCATTTCTAGGAACGCATACCGATCGTAAAGCGAGGGAGACCTGTATATGAGTGTGTTGTCCCAGATGATTGGTTGAAGAGTATAATTGTAAATGTGTATAAAGGGAAGGGTGATACCCTGGAAAGAGGAAATTTTAGAGGGATTAAGCTTTTAGATCAGATAATGAAGGTAATGGAGAGAGATCTAGAAGGTATGATTAAAGAAAGAGTGAATATTGATGAGATGCAGTTTGGGTTTATGCCAGGCAGGGGGACCTCTGATGCCATATGCATTGTTCAACAGCTTCAGGAAAAATATATTGGGAAGAAAAGGGATCTGTATTTTGTTTTTGTTGATTTGGAAATGGCCTTGGAGAGAGTCCCTCAAGAGGTTGTGAAGTGGGCAATGAGAAAGCTTGGCTTGGAGGAGTGGCTGGTTAGGGTGGTTATGGCTATAAATGTGGGTGCTCACACCCAGGTAAGAGTGAATGGAGATTTGAGTGATGAGTTTTCCGTGAATGTTGTTGTGCGTCAGGGGTCAGTTTTGAGTCCTTTGTTGTTTATCATGGTTCTTGAAGCCCTCTCACGTGACATCAGAAACGGACTCCCGTGGGAGATGTTGTATGCTGATGATTTAGTGTTGATTGCAGGGAACAAGAGGGAGGCGGAGGAAAGATTTAAGAAATGGAGAGATGGTATGGGTCACAAGGGCTTAAAGGTAAATGCAGATAAAACAAAAGTGATGATATTTAGGGTTGGTGGCAGTACTGTCAAAGACGAGGAAGAGTGGCCATGTGCAATTTGCCACAAGGGCGTGGGAAGTAATTCCATTTTGTGCAGTGTTTGTGATAAATGGGTGCACAAGAGATGTAGTGGTATCAGAGGTAGACTGTGAGATAATGCTGATTTTATGTGTATGGCTTGTCAGGGAGAGCAGGTGGAGATTGTCAGGCGGGAAAGGATTGAACTTGCTGGTGAGTCTCTTGCTTCTGTGGAAGAGTTTTGTTATTTGGGAGACATGTTGTGTGCTGGAGGTGGGGCTGGAGCTAGCTCTGTGGCTAGGGTGAGAAGTGGTTGGAAGAAGTTCGTAGAACTGTTGCCTTTCTTGACATTGAGAGGACTCTTCCTACATGCTAAGGAGTCTTTGTATGCATGTGTTAGGAGTGTAATGCTGTATGGTAGTGAGACCTGGGTAGTAAAGGAGGAGGATATTTGCAGGCTCAGACGTACAGAAATGACAATGGTTAGGTGGATGTTCAGTGCATCCCTGCGTGCAAGGTCTGGGGGGGCTGGGTTTACGATGGAAGAGATGAGAGGAAGGATGGGACTGGAGTGTATTGGTGTTGTGATGAGGAGAGGTAGATTGAGATGGTTTGGGCATGTGGAGAGGATGAGGGATGATAATTGGGTGCAGAAGGTGAGAGGTGTTATTATTAGGGGTGGGGTTATGAGGGGTAGGCCAAGAAAGACATGGGACGAGGTCATTAAGTGTGACCTCAGGGTTAAGGGACTGAACAGGGAGGCTGCAATAGATCGTGCAGCATGAAGAGCTGCCATTAGGTGACCAAGGCCGACACATGCTATCATGTTGGAGCCTTCAAAAACGAAAAACTTTATGGGGTTTTGTTGAAGTAGAGGCAGTAGAGTGACCTAAAAGACATATGCCAGTAGTGATGTAGTGCTTGGGGAGTGGTGATGGTCTGAGGCAAAAGACTGCAAATTGGGGGCAAGGATGTGATGGAGCAGATCTCATATATATGGTGTTGGCTTGGCCAGTATGCAGGAGAGAGAGAGAGAGAGGGGGGGGAGTAAAGGGGGATTGTAAAAGAGAAATATAGATTTTTTTTTTCTACACTTAACTGGCTGTTCAGCAGGACTATCTGATTATTAACACATGTCCATAATACAGTACAGTATGTATAACAGATTCAGTGGCTGGCATCATATAACCAGTACTGCAGAATGAAATTTCTTCATGATATATTAGAAGTACATAAGCCATACTGTAATTACACTGTAATTACACAGTAGTAGATGAAAAACTATATAAGCAGGTACAGCATTAATTAGCACAACTGATACCTGTACTGTGTTTATTAGTCCCATAATTGTAAGGGCCAAAGGATATTGCTGTTACAGCAGTGTGTGTGGTGTGGGTGAAGTAGATTGGAACACTTGCGATAAATTGTACATAGAAGAAGATTACCCTGCATATCTCGGTAGATAGTGAAAGCCCTGTAATCCGAATGGCAGGGGACCGAGGGTCTTTCGGACTGTTGTTTTTTTCAGACTATTGAGAGGGACCTTTGAAAATATTAGGAATATATGCATGATCATTAATAAACAGTTGATATTGGTTATTGTTTTAGACACCGGAAATGCATGGAAGTGTAGCTGAATATTTGCAGGCAGATACAGCCAAATCCAAGAGAGTCCAAACTAGATAAATCCTTTGATAAAGCCCAGAAAAATTTGAAAAAAAGCCCAGAAAATTAAAATAAAATGTGCCTTGAAAAATTCGGAGTATTTTGAATTATTGGTGGTCGGATTGAAGGGCTTTTACCGTACATTGAGAGAGAGAGAGAGAGAGAGAGAGAATTAGGCAGCTATATTAAAAAAAAAAAAGAGAGAGAGTATAGTAATGTACAGTATATTTCTCGTCTAAAGGCATTAGAAAAATGTTGATTTGTCCCATATGTTAAGAGTCTTCTACACGAAAGATGTAATGATTGCCACTTGGCTTGATGTAGATGAGTGGACAGTGTAAATGCCTTAACTTTTACTTAACACTTAGAGACACAGCACTAACATCCATTGACACACAATATATGGTAATTTACTGTGTCACCCTGCTGCTGTAAGTAGTAGATGAATGTTACCATTGACCCTGGGAGGTACTGCCATGAGAGTGAAGTGTGGCTAGAAGTTTGGTAACTAGCCTTACAATTATCACTCTTAGACAGGAAACATTCAGCCGCAAGTCAGTGCTAAGACTCGCACTTTGACAGATCTATTACACATCTCAAATTTCTTTTTTTCCCAATGGCTTCCAGTAACTGTTGGGAAGTCCTTAGGTAGTTTTTGCGCTTCTTTTAGCTTCCAGTTCATAGAAAACATCAGTCGTACCATGGCCAACCCCAGTGCGGGGATTCCTTGAAAGGAAGCATGGTGTCATTTTTATTTGTGTGTGTACTACTGCTGCAACTAATACCTGTACTGTTCTGCTAAACTGACTACTAACCTGTGATGAGGAGGAACCCATGCTAAGTGGCTGCATCATGTCTCCAGCAGGAGCAGTGGGAGGCAGCAAGAGGATCTGGAGGAAGGAAGGGACTGCAGAAGAAAGTAAGACAAGAGAGGGTCATGTTTATATTTGGAAGTATGGGGGCAGGCCAAGCATTGTGGTGTGGCCAAACGAGAACCAGTGTCAGAACTTTAATGAATCTCGTCAGGACCCACATACAACTCAAACCCAGGCTATATGGGGCTGGGGAGGTACATGCCAGAGCCAGTGTGTGGTGGTTGCTGGGGAAGCGAGGAATACATAACTACACCTGGCATGGGTGTGATCAGTCACTCAACCCACCTAATGCCTCTAGCCACCCCCGCACTATATTCTCTGGGATACAGCCAACAGGTGTGGTGCACTTGGGTAACTATCTGGGAGCAGTACGACAGTGGGTGGAGCTGCAGAAGGGCAATGATGAGTTGATCTTCTGTGTGGTGGACATGCATGCCATGACCATGCAGTATGATCACACTGTTCTGCCTGAATCCACCAAGGCAACTGCTGCCTCACTCTTGGCTTGTGGTGTGGACCCTGACCGAGCAGTGATATTCCAGCAGTCCCGGGTGAATGAACATGCCCAGTTGCATTGGGTCCTTACCTGCTTGTCCTCCTTGGCACGCCTCTCTCATTTTCCTCAGTTCAAGGAGAAAAGTGAGGCACTGCATGAGGTGCCACTGGGACTGTATGTGTACCCAGTGCTGCAGGCTGCGGACATCCTTCTGTACAAGGCCACTCATGTGCCTGTTGGGGAAGACCAGCAACCACACATTGAGCTTGCTTCTCACTTGGCTCGAGTGTTCAACAATCGGTATGGTAAAACTTTTTTCCGTCCCAAGTCCCTCATGCCCAAAACTGCTGCTGCCAGAGTTCGAAGCCTCCGCCGTCCAGACAAAAAGATGTCAAAATCTGAGGCAGATCCACGAAGCAGAATAGATCTAACAGATACTCCAGATGTAATTAGGGAAAAGTTCAAGAAAGCAGTCACTGACTCTACCTCGGCAGTTTACTCTGATCCAGACAACAGACCTGGTGTATCCAATCTAATGGACATACATAGTGAGGTGACTGGTCTCTCCCTCCAACAGATTACGGAAGATAGTTCAGGCCTAGAAACTGCACAGTACAAAATGGTGGTGGCTGAGGCAGTCATTGAGCTGTTGAACCCCATCAGACAGCGATTGGAAGCCCTTCTGGCAGACCCTGAACACCTTACCACCCTGATGGAGCGTGGGGCAGAGAGAGCCCGAGAGCGAGCTGCCCCTGTTTGGCAAGAAGTCAAGCATAAAGTAGGTCTGAATCACCTGAGCTGAACAATGAGGATAACTTAAACTGAAATGGCATTCCTCCAGGAGTTGTACTTGAAACCCACTCATAGTTATCATAGCTTGTCGATTGATCAGCACCAGATATAAAGGAAGAAGAGAGAACTGCAGTGTGAACAAACAAGAACAGGAAATTTGCATTATTTAATAAACAGGTGTCTGTTCTAATTAAAAAAAAAAAAAAAAGCAAAGCATATGCCAGAAACAGTGATTTTATAAAACCTTTGTTAATAGACCCAGTTATGTGTAATTAATTCAGCACAGAACTTCCACACAGGAGAAAACATTGCATCATCCATGGTCGATACATAATAGTGAACTGAATTTATTTTTTATATGTTTGACGGTGACCCAGCGAGGCAGTAAAGGGCAAGAGGAAGTGTGCATTAGTCATCCCTGCCAACTCTGACCTTCCCTGTCTCAGGCATCTGCCTCTGGTGCACTGGGTAAATAGGCTGTGTATGTGTGTGGGGGGATTAACCCTTTCAGTACGATGTCACCATTTTCATCTTGTTCTTGCTGTCACCAGATGATTTTATACTGCTTAGGAAAGCCATCTTATACTGTACCTCTAAACCTGAATTGTTGGGGGTAGTATATATGAAATGAAAAATGTCATCACATTGAAGGGATTAAACGTTAGCATTTCAATAGGGCTCTTATTATTCAGAGGTATTGTAGTATTAGAATCTTATCAGTCACCTGCAACCTCACTTAATTTGTATCTTTAAATTTAATGTTCAGTTCTGTGTGCAGTATGAGGCTTTTTGCTATATTTTTTAATGTTTTCAGTCAGTTTGTAGTGATAATTGTTTGGGACATGCACAAGTATGTAAATGATCAATATTGGCTGTGTGTGATCTTTGTGGCAGAGTCAGAGCTCCCTTGTCCTAGTAATTATTTTCTATATGTTCTTTTAAAATCTTCAGCCTGAGTACCTAACTTTTATTTTTGCCATCATCTGGCAGTTTTATCCAGCTTGAGACCTTTTATGCAGCAGAATGTAGATACAGCCTTTAAGCCCGTCAGTCCAAAAGATCATTCCTGAGTTGAATAGTGTCAGGTAGAAGAAGCAAAGAACAGACTTAATTAGTATGTCATCAGATTGAAGGAACTAAGGATGAACTAGATAAGATATTGTGCTTCACTATCTTACTTTATTAGTTGTTGTTGTTGTTGTGGCTGTGGTCTCTGGCTCATCTGGGCATGAACTCAGTAGGCTGCTGACTGAAGTTGCCCTTATGCAGCCCACCAGTCTCCATTCACATAATGGGGGGGGGGGAGAGGTTCAAGGATGTTTGTAGTTCATTGGTTGTTGTTGTTGATCAACCCCAGTCTGTATGGCCGAGCAGACCCATCAGCTGCAGGCAAGCAACCACCCTTGCAGTGCCATCCCATGCAGTAAGTCGTTCACTTGCAGCTGACCACCTCACCATAGCAAAGTGCAGGGAATAGCATGGGGGTTTGGTTCCCAGAAGAATGCCACATTTTCATCTCCACCCAGTTAACAGGGGCACCATAGGAGGCTCCACTTCACCCTGTATTTGATTATATGGTTGCACCCAGTGTTGTAAATGGTTTCCTGGGTTTCAGGAAACCATTTGGTTGGCCACTCAGTGTGGAGTGACCTTAAGTAGAAAGAAGAGTAATTAAAAGTGACAGGAAGGAAAGATAGAAAGAAGAGAGTAGGGCAGACACAGAGATAGAATGAGAGAGGAGGGCAGACACAGAGATAGAATGAGAGAGGAGGGCAGACACAGAGATAGAATGAGAGAAGAGGGCAGACACAGAGATAGAATGAGAGAGGGGGGCAGACACAGAGATAGAATGAGAGAGGAGGGCAGACACAGAGATAGAATGAGAGGGGAGGGCAGACACAGAGATAGAATGAGAGAGGAGGACAGACAGAGATAGAATGGGAGAGGAGGGCAGACAGAGATAGAATGGGAGAGGAGGGCAGACAGATAGAATGAGAGAGGAGGGCAGACACAGAATGAGAGTGAAGGGCAGACACAGATAGAATGAGAGTGGAGGGCAGACACAGATAGAATGAGAGTGGAGGGCAGACACAGATAGAATGAGAGTGGAGGGCAGACACAGATAGAATGAGAGTGGAGGGCAGACACAGAGAGAATGAGAGGAGGGCAGACACAGAGATAGAATGGGAGAGGAGGGCAGACACAGAGATAGAATGAGAGAGGAGGGCAGACACAGAGATAGAATGAGAGTGGAGGGCAGACAGAGATAGAATGAGAGAGGAGGGCAGACACAGAGATAGAATGGGAGAGGAGGGCAGACACAGAGATAGAATGGGAGAGGAGGGCAGACACAGAGATAGAATGGGAGAGGAGGGCAGACACAGAGATAGAATGGGAGAGGAGGGCAGACACAGAGATAGAATGGGAGAGGAGGGCAGACACAGAGATAGAATGAGGAAGACGTAGGCAGCATTACGTCACATGAATGGATGATGGTTGCCACCACATACCACCTCTAGTTCATTGGTAAATCCTTTAAATATATTTTGTGTGAACACTGGTTATGTATAAATTGTAGTAAATTTTTGTACAAATTTTGAGTGATGTTAATAAAAACATGTTTAAAATTTAGTTTTTGTACCATATGACGTAGAAATTTTGATTAAGATGGTTATGGAGCTTGTATCATAGGTATAACAGGATATTCAGTAGTTTACATTCCTTTGCTGCACAGTGTTATTTGATTTCATAATTTTCTGTGGATAAAATAAGTTTTAGTATGATTCAAAACAAACCCTTGCAAACAGAGGTATTGGTTCATGTGATAGTGGTGATTGACTAGACTAACCTCTTCAATATGATAAATAAGGCAACCACTAGATGATTTTATTTAAAGTAAGAATGATCTTTAGTGGTGAAGTGGTTAGTTAGGGCTTTATTTAACCCGTCCAGGTGAATCTGTCTCCAGATTTAATAATCATGTAAGGAAGTACAATATTTTAAGAAAGTAAGTAATACCTTTGGATTGAGGGATTCAGCTTTGATCATAAATAGTCCAGGGGAGAAGCAGTGGTGTACCTGAGGGGGGTGTGATGGGGGGGCTGTTTGAAACTGCACCCCGGGCCCCCAATTGAGGGGGGGGGCGCCCAAAAGCCTTAAAAAACTATGATTTTTTTTTTTTATTAATATTAAAAATTATATATATTTATCATCCCGACAATCCCGGCTGAGATATTAGATAAGTTTTGAGAATTAGGGGAGCTAGGTTCTTTGCGGGACCCCCTCCAGGAGGGGGGCCCCGCAAAGAACCTAGCCCCCGGGCCCCAAAATCTCTAGGTACGCCCCTGGGGAGGATGATGGTTTTGTCTAGGTATTGTGGTAGTGGGTGCTGTTAGGTCCTTAGTGCATGTCCTCCAGTAACTTCTCTAGACCATAGTCTCTGGCTCCGGGAACTTCATGACACCTCTTCCCTACCAGTTGCATTTTTGCCTCTTGATCTTGAATATTCTTGTGTATATTACTGATGCAATGGAAATCATCATCAAGTAGATCTAAATAGCACGCAAAAGAATACGAAGGTGTAATGGAAAGTGGTAACAGTGTGTGGACAGTACTGTTTTCCTCGCCAGCCAATTTGTCGTCAGAGCAGCACTCTCTTACTAACGATCCAAAACTCATGGAAGTTCATTTGAAATTTGTGAATGAATATGGTATACAAATATTGTGACTTAACCATATCATCGGTAGGAAGAAAGTTACTTCAGCCAGTTAAAGGTGACCTGAGGAAGGTTTGACTCTACAGGCAAGTTGAGTGGCATGAAGCGTAACAGCCTGACCAATAAATTGCCCTGTAATATAGTTCAGCTAATGTCTTCGGCAGCAGCAGTTGCTTTTTATTCTTGCAACTTTATTTACCCCTTCCATATACAGTATTGAAATCTTGTTCAGTTCTTGCTTTCCAGATGATTTTCTTCAGTTTGGGAACTTTTAATGTTACTGTAGTTAGATATAGCATCCATTAACCCTTTTGCTTTGGGATTCTGAAAAATAAAATTGTCTGGTGATGGCTGAGTAAAAGGAAAACACACACTTGTAGTGAAGGGATCAAGGACAAAATCAAGGACGAGACAGAGGATGAGATGGATAGATATATGAGGAAGGAGGGTGTTAGTTGGAAAAAGGCCAGTTTGGGTCTGTATTTATCATTAGGTCTACCTTGTGAATTTGCAAGCCAGTGGACAGTATGCTAGTTTGTGAACTAATGTAAGATTTTTTTTTTTTCAAGCTTGTAAAGTGTTTCAAATAATGTGAATGCATCACATTGGTGTGACAAGTCTTCCCACTGTCCAGGGCCCTTTCAAGAAGTAGGGAAGCATTCACAGTAGGCGAGTCAGCGACGGTATGAACATCAAGAGTGGACCCCCACATCAGCCAACCAAGGAATTCTTGACCATAGAGTCTTCCTCAGTGAAGACAACGACAGGGAGTTAAGGAAAAGATACTGTATAGACTAGGAAGAAATTATACGGTATTAGTGACAATTGGTGAGAAATGAGGTAACCAACCACACACGTTGAAGTAATAGCTGTCTCCCTGGAGATGAAAGTTGTCCTGACCCTTCAGTATTTGGCAGCTGGCAAACTGCAGCAGTGCAATGCACGTTGTTTAGGGCTGTCACAACCAACAATCAACCAGGTGTTGACACTGACACTTGAAGCATTAGTTGCACCTGAAATAATACGATAATTTATTGATTTTCAAACGGAACTTAGAGATATTCAAGAAAAGAAGGGAAAATTAACAGTTATTAACTTTTTTGGTGGTAGGTGGTGACGATCTATCAACAACTCACTCACTTGATGTAATGCTTCCTACTGCATCCTTCACCTTTATCAATCTTTTTCTGTGTCTGCCCTCCTCTCTTTGTACGGTATATCTCCCATCATCCCTCTCACTTTTTATTATTATTCTTTCCTTTTCAGGTGGCTTTACATTGAATGACAAGCCTAATGGTTTCCTGTAAGCCAGGAAACCATGTACAATGCTGGATGCTAATCATATACCCAACCCATATGTGTTCATGGGATTGTGGCATCTGGCGATAGATAACTTTTAGTTTATTGATCTGAAGGCCATGTCAGGAAAGGAACTTATGCCTTTGTGACTCAGTTTAAGTATAGAGATGCACACAAATACTGTACTTGGAAAGGAGACAGTGCTGAAATGAGCCTGAATGATTGTCCTTCTGAAGAGAATGATGCTTGACAATGTCGTGGATACGAGGATGGTGAGAGGATGATTGGGAGGTCTGTCTGATCATATGATTGTGGTATGGAAAGCTAAGCTGAGAGAAGTAAGATTAATTGGGAGGAAGAATAACACTCAGGGCGGGAAACTGAAATAAGGGAATGAGAAACAAATGAGTGAGTGATGAATACGTGGAGGAGCTGGAGGCAGCAAATGAAAGGTACAGTATAGCGTGGGATAAGTTTGAAACAATGGTGGAAAAGAGGATAAAATCGCTAGAGTGGCACAAATGGTACAAATTAGATACAAGAGAATACAGTATTAAGGTGTAGTATGCAAAATTAGTACCGTATATCACGAAGATAGGAGGTGTCACAAAACCTCTTCTGATGATTATAAAATAGCCTAGCTTACCAGCACTGTAGGCAACGTGCTAATGGTAGACTTTCACGATGAACTTTCTGTAGTCCCACAATTATGTTCATTAGCTATTGTATGAATATGGAGAAACGCATTTTAGATTGTTTAGATCAGATTCTTAGGTCTTTAGTGGAAAAGTTTCTAGACATTGGAAAGAAGTTGTATACTGCCTTCATGGATTTGGAGAAAGCATATTATAGGGTGGATACACAAGGATTATGGAAAGTATTAAGAATAAATGGAGTAAATGGCAAGTGGTTGAATGCTGTGAAGAGTATGTATGAGAGTACTAAGGCTGCAGTGTGTGTGGATAGTAAACTGAGTGAATTTTTATGTCTGAAGGTTGGATTGAAACAAGGTTGTGTTATGTCTCCATGTTCTTCAGTCTGTATGGATGGAATTATAAGAGAGATACAAGGCAAGACAGTGGATATTGGAGCAGCCCTTTTGGAAACTCTCCGTACTGTTGTTTGCAGATGATACTGTGTTAAGTGAAGACGAAAGGGAGCTGCAAGGCTTGGTGGATGAGTTTGGGAGAATTGTGTAAGAAACTCAGTCTAAAGGTGAATGTAAGGAAGAGTAAAGTTATGGTCTTCGAGAGAAATGAAAGTCAGTGAATGTACTGTAAGGTTGGATGAGGAGGAAATGGAAAATGTGAGTTCTTTTAAGTATTATACTTGGGTGGGTAGTGTGATGAGTAAGGATGGAAGTTTAGAGGGTGAAGTGCTTGAAAGGGTACAAGAAGGTAGAAAGGTTTCTGGTTCCTTGAAAGCAGTGATAAGAAACGGAAGTGAGCATGGAAGTGAAAAAGTTACTGCATGACAGTATTGTGATACCAACTCTAACGTATGGAAGTGAAGCTTGGACCTTGTTGGAGGGACACGAGTCAAGAGTGAGAGCAGTGGAAACGAGTTATTTGTAAAAAAAAATATATATATGTAAATTGTAAAGATTATGCAGTTAAAGTCTAGTTCCACATTTCCTAACTCGAGACGGGTGGTGGGTTGGCGGTTCGTAACATAAAACTTCAACCCTATCAGTCCAGTGACGTGATATTATAATTAGTATTGCTGCCTACGGAAGATTTTTATGTACCTTAGGATAGGGTTTTACAGATGATTTCGTTCACATTTGAAAAGGCTTTTCAAATCGTACTGAAGTTCAGAGTTCGTTAGATCTATGAATTGCTAGGAAAAGAAAAGGTTATGATTTCTGTACTTAATTTTCATCAGGAATTCTTGCTTCGACTCCTGCTTGTGAAAGGAAAAGACACATTAGCAAGAAAATATAAAATGAGTATTTTCCGTCTCGAAGCTCCGTGTTTCGTAATTCAGTGCTGTAAGTGGAGACAGATGGTGCTTAGTGATTTGGCGAACGAAAGTTTATAAATGGTTGTCCGATAGAATACGCTGGATCTGAGAATGACCAGAACATGGGGTTTTGTTATAATAGGTCTGTTGAGAGAGAGAGAGAGAGTGATTCGTTGAATCTGAGAATGCTGGAACAGTGGGTTAACTGTGGTTCCACTGAATTTCTGTGAGCTGACAAAAAAAAAAAAAAAAAAAAAAAAAAAAAAAAAAAATCGTTGTGTGATAATTTGTAACCGATCTTGTTCTCTTTGGCACAATAAAGTCGCCTGACGTTACCCACAATATTAAAGTCTCAGCAAAGTAGATAATGTGTTATAATCTGTCTTTGGTTGTTTCATACGGCGCAGCGCCAGTAACGATTGCTTACATGAAGGGCGCCAGTCGTGTGTTGTGTCCAGTGCCAACCCAACCAAGTTAAAGAGGTTGTCTCGTCTTTCCATATTTGTAGAAGATGCTGACCAGTTTGGGGGGAAAAGTAGTTACCATAATAGCCAACTTCAGTGTACCATAAACAGTGTTGTGTTTAGTATTTTTCCACGTTCATTCGTCCTAGTTTGTGAAGCTTATGGTGGTTCTGTACTGGCTGGTGTAGTCCAGTCACCTACCATTAGCCTCTTCACTCCCATGACGCTTTTTTTTAAGTTCCTATTTGTTCTTGTCATATGCGAACGACTTTTTTAATTTTAGGGAAGCCACATCGAATTGGAGACAAAAGGAGCCTTGGTTAGCCCTTTAATTATCAGAGGTTCTTTCTGAGGCATACAATCGTTTGGAAGTGCCCAAGACAAGGTGTGGGATGATGTGTACTGGGAAGAAGGGACAAAGTGTGGGATGGTGTTTGCTGGGAAGGGTAGTTGGTAAGTAGAAACGAAAATACCTTCAGGACCTTTTTTCACGGCCTTCCCTCACAGGATGGGGCGTCAAGCAGTAGGTAAATACACAAAGATTGACATATATACTCGTACATGTATACAGATAGTCATGATATATATGGAAGTTGTGTTGTGGGTAAGTCAGGAAAGCCTGTGGGCCGTACACCTTGAAGGGGTAATGTGGGACTGGCTGGGACCATTTATCCTTCTTTATTTGGTGGAGAGGGTCAAAAGGAACGGAGGAGCTGGAGATTAAAGTGAAAATAGTGGAGAGGAAAGGGAGGCAGGAAAGGGAGGCGTGGAGGAGGATGGGGAGGGAGGAAAGGAGGGGAGTGTGGAAGAGGATGGGGAGGGAGGGAAGGAAGGGGAGAGTGGAGCAAGATGGGGAGGGAGGGAAGGAAGGGGAGAGTGGAGCAAGATGGGGAGGGAGGGAAGGAAGGAATAAGGGGGGAGTGGGGGAAGAATGGGAGAGGGATGGAGTGGCGGAGGATTGAGGAATATGGGAGGGTGGGAGAAGGATGGGGTGGAGGGAGAGAAGTGAAAACTGAGAGAGAGAGAGAGAGACTGGCCTGATGCCAATAGAGGAAAGGAGATGGAACCCTCTAGGGTCACTCGCTTCCATACATTTCCTCTCCCTCCCTCCCGCCATTCCTTCCATATTCTCCCTCCCTTCCTTCCCTCTCTACTCTCCCTCCCTACTTTCCCTCTCTGCCCTCCCTCGCTTCCTTCCCTCTCTGATCCCCCTTCCTTCTTTTCCTTCTCTACTCTCCCTACCTTCCTTCCCTCTCTACTCTCCCTACCCTCCTTCCTTCTCTACTCTCCCTACCCTCCTTCCTTCTCTAATCTCTCTACCCTCCTTCCTTCTCTACTCTCCCTACCTTCCTTCCTTCTCTACTCTCCCTACCTTCCTTCCCTCTCTACTCTCGCTACCTTCCTTCCTTCTCTACTCTTGCTACCTTCCTTCCCTCTCTACTCTTGCTACCTTCCTTCCCTCTCTACTCTTGCTACCTTCCTTCCTTCTCTACTCTCCCTACCTTCCTTCCCTCTCTGCTCTCCCTTCCTTCCTTCCCTCTCTGCTCTCCCTCCCTTCCTTCCCTATCTGCCCTCCCTTCCTTCCTTCCTTCTCTACTCTTCCTCCCCCCCTGCCTTCCTTTCATCGCTACTCCCTGCCTTCCTTTCATCGCTACTCCCTGCCTTCCTTTCATCGCTACTCCCTGCCTTCCTTTCATCGCTACTCCCTCCCTGCCTTCCTTCTCTACTCTCCCTTCCTTCCTTCTCTACCCTTCCTCACTTCCTTCCTTCTGTCTTCTCTCTCCCTTCCTTCCATCTCAACTCTCCCTCCCTTCTTTCGTTCTTTACTCTCCCTCCATTCCTTCCTTCTTTACTCTTTCTCCTTCCTTCCTTCTCTGCTCTCCCTTCCTTCCTTCTCTGCTCTCCCTTCCTTCCTTCTTTACTCTTCCTCCCTCCCTTCCTTCCTTCCTTCTCTGCTCACCCTTCCTTCCTTCTCTGCTCACCCTTCCTTCCTTCTCTGCTCTCCCTTCCTTCCTTCTCTACTATCCCTCCCATCTTTCGTTCTTTACTCCATCCGTTCCTTCTTAACTCTCCCTCCCTTCCTTCTCTACTCTCCCTCCTTCCCTTCTCTCTCCCTCCCTTCCTTCTCTACTCTCTCTCCTTCCCTTCTCTCTCCCTTCCTTCCTTCTCTACTCTCCCTCCTTTCCTTCCCTCTCTACTCTCCCTTCCTTCCCTCTGCTCTCCCTCCCTCCCTTCCTTCTTTCTCTAGTTTCCCTCCCTTCCTGCCCTCCGTACATTGCCTGGTGCTTTGATATCCTTGTCTGTAACTCTAGAACAGTTACGGTAGTTATAGCCTCCCTATAGCCTCGAAAGGATCAGGGGGTTTGTGCCTTCCTTTGTACTCCCTTCCCTCCATACTCTCCCTCCCTCCCTCCCTGCATATCATCATTCTCTTCCTTTCCTCCATACTCTCCCTCCCTCTCTCCCTCCCTGCATATCTTCATTCTCTTCCTTCCCTCCATGCTGTCCCTCCCTCCCTTCCCCCCTCTCATAAACACTCCCTCCATTCGCTCTTCCTTTCTTCCTCCCGTACACCCTCCCGTCCTTTTCCTTCCTTATGTCCTCCCTTTTCTTCCTCCGTCCCTCCACTCTCCCTCCTTCCATTATTTCTTCAGTAATCCATCTCTCTCCTCTGCCGCCCAGTTCACCCATCCATCTCTCTCTCTCTCTCTGTCACACACACACACACACACACACACACACACACACACACACACACACACACACACACACACATGAGAGAGAGAGAGAGAGAGAGAGAGAGAGAGACTATATTAATTCATGCCTTCACATATTCCCTCATAAGAGAGATCCTTTTCTGTATAATTTTCGTAGTTATTTCCTTTACGTTCACAATACCGAGCACAAAACTGGACGGCATAATCTAAATGGGGGTGTCACAGGGCGGTAAGCTAGTACGGGCAGGAAGCTTACTATGAAGAAAAAATAATACCCCTTCCTAACCGCTTGATGTCTGATTCTGCTCCTTGACTGTGTTCTTGTGTGCTATTCATGCAGTTTTTGTTGATATTGAAAAAAAGAAAACCCAGGGATGTTAATAAGTAGTTTGGAAAATGAATCGTTGAGGAAGAGGTGTTAGGGCAAGGGAGGAAGGAGGGGGAGGCGTGGAGGAGGATGGGAAGGGAGGGGAGGAGGGGGGAGTGGAAGATGATGGGAAGGGGATGAAGAGAGTACGGACCTGTGACCCTCTTGAACAGGGATATAAAACCGACCATGTTCTGTCCCCATTTTGGATTCCCGTATTTAACTTAGCATTTCCTTGCATCGTATATGCTGCCTGAGTGTTGGGCAGGATCGGACGCAAGACTGAACTACATAATCTAAATGAGGTTCCACTGTGACTCGTTCTCGTATATGCAGGGATATTAACTCATGGATGCTCTGGCCTTATAAGATATTCCTTTTGTGTGTGTGTGTGTGTGTGTGTGTGTGTGTGTGTGTGTGTGTGTGTGTGTGTGTGTAGTTTTCCTGGGTGTGCTTCTGTGACTGCATAATACAAGCGAAGTCTCACATGTTTTCTTATCCGCACATACAGGGCCTTAAAACCTAACGATAGTCTGCATTATGACACACTAACACCGACAAGCAAAGGGTTTAAAGTTCCCAGGCATGTTGCTAGAGCCCCTTTGATTGTTTGATTGTTTGTTTAAGATGAACAGGGGAAGAAATAGCTTATTAAAAAAAAAATAATAATCGGTTATTTTAATAGCTTGTATACTGGAGATCGCCTTTGAAGCACTTTGCACATTTCTGCAGCACCCATTTCCTGGCTCCTCCTCCTCCTCTTTTTTTTTTCCTTTTTCTTCTGCTTCTTTTCTTTCCTTCTTCATCATTATCATATTATTATTACTATTATTATTATAATTATAATTATTATTACTTTGTTATTATTATTATTGTTATTATTATTATTATTATTATTATTATGATTATTATTATTTTATATCATCATTTAATATTATTTCTAACCGTCATGATAAGTGTATAGTGTATGTGACAGAATACGTCCCGGTAATTAATATATTTTCCTTCTTGGCCAGCTCAGCGGGATGTCATAACCTATTAACTCAGGCCACTATTTCCACCCTGCTGTCCTCCCACTCTTGACTCCCACGCCATGCAACCCAGACACCCTGACCTAAATGTAACTCCTTGACCTTTCCTTGCGACCCAGTTTGACCTATAACCTCGACTCGCTGACGTCACGGATGACCTCTGTATAGCCTGTTTGACCCCATGAGTGACGTGTGTATGACCAGTGAACCCCGTGAATGACGTATGTATAAACAATGACCCCCTTGTTTGACCCCTAGTATGACCTGTGACCTTGTACGCCCAGTGACCCTTTCACTGACCTACCTCTATGGCCTTACATATCCCCAAACAGTCTGCCCTTTGATCTCTTCTATATTTCCCCAGGCCATCTCTGTGTCACACTTTCATCCTGCCGTGTCAGTGATTGCCTCCTCAGTCTGCTTCTCTCATACCTTCCCCCAGATCTGAAGGCTTGTGTATGCTGCCCACTTTGTCGGCTTATCCCCTCCCCACCTGTACTTGACCATCTTCCCTCTGTCTGTTCTGTAGATGTCCCTTCCCACAGTCTCTGTCTCTCTTATGTGCAACTGCTCGCTATTGAAGCTCCTCCCCCTCACCCCATAGGCTCCCCCTCCCTCTCACCCCGTAGGCTCCTTCTCCCCCTCACCCCATAGACTCCTTCTCCCCCTCACCCCATAGGCTCCTTCTCCCCCTCACCCCATAGGCTCCTTCTCCCCCTCAACCCATAGGCTTCTCCCTTTCACCTCATGGTTTCCTTATCCCCCTCACCCCATAGGCTCCCCCTCCCCCCATCCTGTATGCCCGTCTTTCAACCCGTCAGTACAGAAAGTCTTCGTTTTATGTCCACTTTCTGACGTGCTCTGCCAGTGAACTCCTCAGTATTGTAGAGGAAATATGCAGATCAAAGTCCCACCGGTACCTTTATAGCCGGTTTGCCTGTTTCTCCTAAATAACATTACCAGTGAAGTGAAAAAGTTGTGATATAAAGGAACCCGTCATTGGGATACAAGGAAGGCTAACTGTATGCCTGGCAGGACCACTCCCATGTCCCTGTGTATGACTTCTGTCCCGTATGCTTCTGTGTGTGGCGTCTCCCTCGTATGCCGTTTGTATTTCTCATGACCTAACCAATGTTCTTGTGTTGTACAGGTATGCGTCACATTTGTTGCTGGACACACGAAGCACGGGCCAATTGACTCATTGCAGTTATCCCCTTTGTCTTTTATTGTTATCACCTCCTACACTCGCATGCCCCAAGGCTATATGGCCAGCTCCCACCAGCCCCTGTACCCGCGTATCGATGCCTTATAGACCTGACCTTTTGCCAGTGGTGCCTTAAAGGGTCACCTCTCCACCCACCCCTGACCTTCACTCTGACTAATGACCTAGCGGGGGATGGGAGGGGGAGAGAAATAGTGAGGGAGGAGAGCGAGGTGGGATAGGAAAATAGCGTGGGAGGAAACTGGGAGGGAGAAGGGAAAGGAAAACGATAGGGGAGAGGGAGAGACGCATAAAAGGAAGAAAAGGAGAAAAATGATGTGGGAGGAGAGGGGGCAGAGGAAGGGGAAAAAAAAGTGGGAGGAAAATGAGAAAGATAAGTGTTTGCGGAGATGAGAGGGGAGAGAGTGTGGGAGGAGTGGGAGGGAGAAATAGTGTGGGATGATATGCATATTGCATTTATACCTAGTTGTGCATGTGTAGAAAAAAAATTATAAGATAGATAGATAGATAGATACACTGTATATATACAAAGAGAGAGAGAGGTGACTCAGTGCGATGTTACAGTGAATGGAGAGAGACTGGCATTGGTGAGAATTCAAATCTGGGTACAGTGATGGAAAAGAGAGGAAAATGTGCAAAAGAAGTGGAAAGTAGAGTGACACAAGGAAGAAAAGTAGCTGGTGCAATGAAGGCCGTGATAAGAAACAGAGGCTTGAGTTTTGCAGCTGCACGAGGCTTACATTAAGGAGCGTTAGTGCCAACTTTAACATAAGGATATGAGACTACGGTGTGGCATGAAAATGAAAAGTCAAGAGTGAGAGCAGTGGAGATGGGACTGCTGAGGAATGTATGTGGAGTACAGAGAGTGGATAGGATACGAAGTAATGTGATTCGTGAAAGATGTGGAGTGAGGAAGTCCATGGACACCAGAATCTAAGAGTGTGTTTTGAGATGGAATGGTCATGTGGAGAGAATGGATAACAAAAGAGTGGTGAAAAAGATATATCTGGGCGAATTTGAAGGAGGGAGGAGGCGAGGTAGGCCAAGAAGATGGAGGGATATGGTGGATGTGTGTGTGTGTGAGGAAGAGAGGTTTGGAAGTCGGTGAGGCAAGGGGTCTGACAAGAGATCAAGCTGGCTATATGACTGTTGTGAGAAGTGCATGATAGGGATTTGGCACCGCTTTTTAACGTGACAGCGTCCGGATTGACTCTGTCGGGTACGTTTATGTGTAGCTACAGAGTGTGATGAATGTTTTGGGGGTATCAAATAGAGCCAGGATTCCGGGGGCTTGATTGGTGAGCGAATGGAAGCATGGCCCATTGGACTGGGCAGGTTTGAGCGGTCTGACATTGTTACTCCTCACTCTGCCCTGGGGTGGGAAAGGAGGTCCGGATGATGATGATCTATATATATATATATATATATATATATATACTTAGAGAGAGAGAGAGAGCAGTGCGGGAAGAATGGGGAAACATGAAGGGAAAGGCGTGGGAGGAGGGAGGAAGGGGAGGAGATAAAATAGTGTGGGAGGAGGAGGAAAATAGGCCAGGGGGAAGAGAAGGGAGGAGGGGGAGGTAAAGA